>NC_088932.1:14820000-15102500 GCF_038396675.1 Hydra vulgaris | reverse complement strand
CAAATTTTAATAAAAGTAGAAAGTAAAAAAAGATAAAGACCCTTGGAATGAGGTGTTTCTTAAGTTTTATCCTTGTTAAACAATAAATATTTTACAATTTATTGAAAAAATAGTCGATTTTTAAATTTTTTTTTGTTCCTTAAATGTGTTTTTTTATTGTCAAGGGAAGCAAAAATTGTTTTGAATAACCAAAATTTCTAATAACTGCAGGTTCGAATAACTGCATTTCTGCATAACGGCTTTTGCATGAGTTTGTTAAAGAAAATTCACAGGAAATGAAAATTGCTTCAAATAAGCAGGAAATTCTAATAAGTGCCATTTCAAATAACCAGGAGTTTGCTGTATATTTATATATATATATATAATTTATATATATATATATATATATATATAATTTATATATTTATATGTATATATATAATTTATATATACATATAATTTATATATATATATATATATATATATATATATATATATATATATATATATATATATATATATATATATATATTTAAACAACTTTAAAAAGTATTTTACACAATAGAGTGCTCAATGTTCTTAAAAGAACAGAGCAATTATATTAGTAGTAGAAAATCACTTAACACTTGTCACTCAAAAAAAAAAAAAAAAAAAAAAAAATTTTTGTTAAGTGATTTTCTACTACTAATATATATATATATATATATATATATATATATATATATATATATATATATATATATATATATATATATATATATATATATATATATATATATATATATATATATATATATATATATATAATATATATATATATATATATATATATATATATATATATATATATATATATATATATATATATATATTTATATATATATATATATAATTTATATTTTTATATATATATAATATATATTTTTATATATATATATATATATATATAAACATATATATATATATATATATATATATATATATATATATATATATATATATATATATATATATATATATATATATATATATATATATATATATATGTATATATAATTTATATTTTTATATATATATAATATATATTTATATATATATATATATATATATATATATATATATAAATATTAATTATATATATATATATATACATATAATTTATATATAAATATATATATATATATATATAATTTATATACACATATAATTTATATATATATATATATATATATATATTTATATATAATTTATATATATTTATATATATATATATTTATATATAATTTATATATATATACATATAATTTATATATATATATATATTTAATTTGTATATATATATACATATATATATATATATATAATTTATATTTATATATATATATATATATATATATTATATATATATATATATATAATTTATTTATCTATATATATATAACTTATTTATCTATATATTTTTTATATAAATACAAATTATATAAATAAATAGGTTATATGTATATATTTATATTTACTTTTTAAATTTAATAATAATCATACTAATTCAATAAAAAAAATTTTACATTTGCTTTCAGACTACTAATGGTACAAGTTTTATTTTTCGATTTAGATTTTGTATCTCAATGATATCCTGGCCTATCGATACGATATCCTGTAAATTGTATTTTTTTTTAAATATTTTGCATAAATATATATACAAACACTCACACACACTTAAATCTTAAAGAAAATATTTATATTTGTATATATATATATATATATCTATAAATTGTATATTTTAAGCTTTTTTATATTTATCATTGTATATTACTGTTTGTATTAAAAAACGATTTTGGAAATATTGCAAGAGCAGAGTTGAACCTAGAATTTAGTTTTATTTGTCAAATCAATATATATTATAGCCACGTTTTATTACGTTAAATAATATTTTGCGATATTTTCTACAGCACATTTAAGCGTTGATTCAACGTTATATTTCAACCTTTACTCGGCGTCTTTGAGTCACGTTAAATTGACGTTTTACTAACAACGTTACAAATCCTTGCAAAATAGACTGCTTTAACAGCGTTTAATCAACGCTTTTTAGGTAACGTTTTTTCAACATTAACTTGCGACGTTTATTCAACGCTTTTTATGTAACGCTTTTTCAACGTTTAGTTGCAACATTTTTGTAACGTCATTTAGTAACAATTTTTCAACGTTACGCAATAACGTTGACTCAACGTCTATTAAACAACGTTACATATCTTTGCAAAATCGATTACTTTGTCAACGTTTCCGCAACATCTTTTGCGACCGGTTTTCAACGTTGATTCAACGCTGACATGTTTGCTGGGTTACTTTATTCTGAGTTGTGCCGGCAGGTATTTACTAGATATTCGAAAAAAATTGAACTGGCTTTAAATAAATTTTTAAAATTACATTTCTTACATGTAGAATGGGTCAGATTTCTTTTTTTAATCTTTATTATTATTTCGCTTTTTTAAATACAACATTATTTTTTAATAACTTTATAAAAACTTTATAAAAACTTAATAAAAAGCAGTAATATATTGTATCAGTGTTTATTTAAAGGAAGTTTTAGTTAGTTGTTTGCTGTTATGTTCTTAAAAGTTATTTATCTATCTCTGTCTCTAGCCCTGTCAGTTGTTTACTCCTTATATTATTAAAAGCAAATAAGTGACAGTGATAAGTACTGAGAGTATATAAGTGAGTTAACTAAACAACTGACACAAAATGGTTAAACAAATGAGTTTGAAGTTTTAACCAATATTTTTCGTTGGAAAAAAAAAAATTTTCTTTATTTTAAAGAGAACTTAATATGTTTTTAAAATGTAAAAAATTCAAATAAAACATTTTGTTAAGTTTTTTAACCAAAACTATCTTTAAAAAGAAACGAGCTTTTTTTACCCTGTCGTTTTGATATATAGAAATCAATGGGTACTTAAAATTGCTCCTAACTAACAAAAAAAAAAAAAAAAAAAAAACACCAAAAAAAAAAAGATAATAACAAAAAGAACAACAAATTAAAACATCTAAAAAAGCATTATCATTAAAAAAAAAAAAAATTGATGATTTTCAGTTGTTGCGAAGTTTTGTATGTTGATTTGAAATATTATTTGGTTGTCCTTTTTTCGTTTAATAAAACTAGATGCTTCATATATATTTGCTTTAGTATGTATGCTTGACAAAGTCATATTTTGCGACTTGAAATTTTATACATATAACATTCACTAGTTCGACTTGAAACTTAAAGTAAATTTATTTTAGATGCACTAAGAAGTCCTCCCCGCTTCCATAAACTACTCTTTCCAATGTTTCGAACGAATTTCAAAAAATTTTTTGTTTAGCTCTTAACTTCATGCATTTATTTTTTACTTAACTTAAATACCTTTTTTACATTACGAATACACTTTGAGTCTAAGTTATAAAGCTATGTTGATTGCAGCCTAGTGTAAGAAGCTTATTAAAATGACCTTTGTAAAAATTTTCTTTTATGTATTAAAGTTTAGTACAGCTAATGCTACTTCGATACATAAAGCAGCTCTTTAGACCAATATATCTTTGAGACCCTGCTTCTAAATCCATTGGTACATGAACTTATTAGGTTTCTGTGCAAACATTTCTCCAAAAAATTATCACTATAAAATCCTGCACAGTAGCAACTTTTATATTTTATTTTGCTGTTTATACAATTATAAAAAATATTAAAGTACGATATAAAAGTTTAATAAAACTCTGTTAATATAATATTATTCTCCGTTATATGTGTAGAGTGAAAAGCAGTAAATAGAATCAATTTCTATAAATAAAAAAAAAAATTTAATTTAACAAAAAAGTTTCTATATGAAATTTTAAAAATTTCGATTGAAATTCAAATTTATTTTTTTATATGAAAATAAAATGAACTTTGTGACTTTACCATATTGAAATTTTTAAATTGAAATTTTAAACTGAGTTCTTTATATTTAGTTAACTTAAGAGGTAATGTGGTGTAAGCCTTTCATTTGATCTCAAAAAATAGCTATTGTTTAAATTTTATTTCAATGTTATACGCTTGAAAATAGTTAAAATTATTAATATGTGAAGATTATGTGATGGAATCTGTTTATCTCATTAACACTCATCCCTTACATTCTTCCGATTATTAACTTTGCATGCTTAAATCAATTTTGTCAGAAGGTTGAGTTCTAGCCCACGCAATGTGAACATAATTAATTGTAGCTATAGAATAGGCTAAAATATATTAGTTTTAGACTTTGGAAATTTGTAAGTTGACTAATTCTGTACATAGTGTCAATTTTTTTGTTTATTCTTGACTCAATGTATTTTGCACAAGGAAGAAAAGATAAGCTTTTATCTACAAAAGTTTCAACGTACTTTGAAATTTTTTTTTTTTAATTTGTTTATCATATATAAAATAAGCTTGTAGTTTAAACAGCATGTATTCTTCTTGTGTTTATTGAGAGCTTGTTAGCTGTGAACTTTTTCTTTAATTTTATCTGCACAATATTCGTATCTCCATATATCTGATTAATATAACTATTGGGCATAAAAAAAATAGTGTGATCAACATACACAATTTAGTTTAATTTTGCAAATATATTACGGCAGTCGTTTTAATTAATTAGAAATATTAGACGGCTGACGAATGAAACTTCACGTAAAATCATTATTGTACCAAAATCCGTATTGACTTCATATGTTTTCAGTCATTAAGCAAGCTTTTAGCCCGGAAAAATGAATTGTTTGTTAAAGGATAACAGTTTATCTTTTTTTTAAATATAGAGTAAACTACTGTGTCAAATTTTTTTGAAATATTTATAAACATTCCGCGTGTAAACTGAAGTTTTTCAAATCCATTTGTTATTTGATCAACTTTTTTTTTTTTCGGAATATAAAAGAAAGGTTCTCTGAAGTTTTTTTGTTTGAAACAACCGTTGGTTGATGTTCCATCAAAATTTAGAGATTTTTTATATGTAAACATGAGAAAGCATCCTAAATTTCTTTTACCTTAAATTTACTGTCACATAAAAAATTAAAATTAGAAGAACTTAATAGGTTTTAAATGAATTAATTGGAAGTAAGATTTTATTTGCTAACTTTTGAGCAATTTTAGAGTAATTGTTAAACTCTTTTGAGATGTATGGCAATAAATAGTATTATTATTTGTAATAATGAGAAAAACTGACGAACTACATTTATTATGACCCATTATGTTTTTAATTAAACATTAACATTTTTTCATTTTAAATTTTCATTTAGTAATATTTTTACTCTAACTTTGTTTTTATTATTTTTTTTATTTTTAAGAAAGCCTTGCATTTTTAGCTTTTAATTTTTTTATTTTATTATTTTTTCTTAACCACCTGCAGTAAATATATTTAAAAGGATAAAGTAACAAATTGTTTAAAGTTTGAAATGAAGAATAAAAATCATTTTGGAATGTTTTTTTTTAGAGTTTGCTTGAAAATGTTTCTCTGTTCTTTTACGTTCCATCAATCTAATAAGTATTTAAATGTTTTCTCAAACTAATGAGTATTGCAATGTTTTATATTTCTTTTCGTTTTCTATATTCCTATTTTTAAATTTGTTGTAAATTTTTTGTTTCTTTTAACAACATTTTGCTAGAGTTTTTTTTATTTATGGGTTTGCAATTGTTTTTGTTTTCCATTTTATTATTTCATATGGAAACGTCTCATTTTATATTTTTAAAAACTTATTGAAAAAAGAAGCGCATGCATTATTAGTATCGGAGTTGATAACGCCTCCCGGCGGCAAAGTAACTTTCTGCCAAAAGACCGACTTTTTTTGGAGGCGGAAGCCACTGGCGGCCGCCGTCAGAAGATATTTCGGAAGCAAGTTGGTTTGAGACCACCTCCAGTGGCTTCTGCCTCCCGATTGGCAGCAGCTGTCACAATTTATTTTTGGAGGTAGAATGTTTTGAAGGCCGCCGCCAATCGGGAGGCGGAAGCCACTAATGGCCGCCGTCAGAAGATATTTTGGAGGCAAGTTGATTTAGAGACCGCCTTCAGTGGTTTCCGCCTCCCAATTGACAGCAGCAGCCAGAACTTATTTTTGGAGGCAGAATGTTTTGGAGGTCGCTGCCAATTGGGAGGCGGAAACCACTGACGGTCGCCGTCAGAAGGTTATTTCGGAGGCAAGTGTGTTTAGAGACCGCCTCCATTGGCTTCTGTCTCCCAATTGGCAGCAGCAGCCAGAATCTATTTTTGGAGGCAGAGTTATGTTTTGAAGGCCACCGCCATTCGGGAGGCAGAAGCCTCTGACGGCCCCCGTCAGAAGATGATTTGAACGCATGATGATTTGGAAACCGCCTCAATAGGCTTCTGCCTCCCAACTAGCGGCGAAATCCATACTGAAGTTGGTATTTTGGTCTCCCGCCGCCAGAAGAAATGAAAGCAAAGGGTGTTGTCTTGTTTGTCAATAAAGGAAAAGGAGCAGGAGTTTTTGGTTGCTCATAAGCTCTCAATTTATAAAAGTGATAAAGAATTTTTTAAAACAATCGATAGCAAGTGAAAAAATAGCTTGGTTGTCGCTTGAGGTTGTTTGGAAACTCTCTTGGAAATGAAAAAGAAAAAAACTCTGCTGTTTAATTGTTAGAAAGTTGAAAGCCTTTTGTGCTCTTCGATTCAAAACAGTGTAAAACTTTGTTTTATAAATAGGCATTTTAAACAGTTTCTTGGTCAAGATTTGATTATTTAAAGGAGAGCGGTTTCACCAAGATCTTAAGAAAATGGATGATCGTTATCATAAACGTTTGGAAAATTACATGATGGCAGACTACTGTCAAACAGTACTGTCCAACTTTCTTTTGTCAACTTGCATCAAGCAAGTTGACAAAAGAAAGAGCTACAAGCAAAAGTTTCTTTCCGATTGAATATTTATGAGTAAACAACTTGTTTGAAATCTATTTTCAAAATTAAAACTTAGGTCACTTTTTTATAAATTTATAAAAGGTTTGACTTTGATAGGATGATGATTATGCTATAAAATTGTTTATTTTAAACGTGTTATTGACTTTTTTTCATCTTTTAAATTTATAAAAAATAAAATCTTTTAAAATATACCCTAGAATTTCCAAATGAGTTTCAATTCAGAAATACTTCGGAAAAAATGTGCTAACTACCTAAAACTTGCAAAAATTAAAAAATTCTACTTAAAAAATCTGATGTCAGATTTGAATTGAGCGTGTCAAAATTAGGTAAAAACAAGTGTCAAAATTAATGCAATAAGTTTTTTGTTTGCCTGTGTTATTTCATAAAAAAGTTTTAAGACAAGATTTAGAATTTGGGTTTTCTTTTATATTCCATTTCAAAACAGGTGACATTAAATGGAATCCTTTTTTCATTGCTTGTATTATAATATAATTCAAGCTTATTGGAAGAATAATATTATTTTGTCAATTTAAAACTTAAGATGGTAAATGAAAACTTTTTTTCGATTCTCTCGAATTAAATACTTTAGACTTGATAAGTTTTTCCACTATCCTGACAATACTATACAATTTAGAAAACGATAAAAAATGACGTTCTTCAAGAAAAAAAAGTATGTAAGTACTTATAATGACCTCAAACATGACAACACTGTGATTGTTTTCATTGCGGTTTTGTTAATTATAACTTGTTAAGCACTAAATGTTTTTTTATTAATCAAGGACTTGCCTTGTCATTATTTTTGAATGTTTTAGTAAGCAATGTTAATGCAAGTTGAATATAGTTATTAAGCTATCAGCAGAGTTTATAAAAGACGGAAAAATTCTCGACTACACTTTTCTTTCGCAGCCATTGGCGTCCGCCTCCCCAAAATACGAAAATCTTAACAATTGTTTTACAATATTAATTGCCAAATTTTTAGTATTTTAACAAAATTATGACTTTGTCAGAGATTGATTTTTTTCAAAAGCTATCCAATATATTATTTGATACGATAAATTTTTTAAGTTTTAATATATTTTACAACCATTTTTCATTTGTAATTTTTTTTAATACATAAACTTAAATAAAAATCGATTTAATCATCGAAACAACTCAATTTTACTGAGTCTTCAAAGATAAGAATTAAAGTTTGGGTTGTGTTTTATATTCCATTTTGAAACAAGTAACATAAATTTGAATATTTTTTTGTATATGATTAACGTTATAAAGAGAATTTGACTTTGTCAAGCAAATCCAAATTTTTGTCTAACTACTAAAATCGCGTTTAATGTTTTATCCGAAAGCCGAGTTCTCAAATGGTTAAAGACCATTGCAAAGCTACTAAATCTCGTTCAACTCTGACCTGAGAAAATGCAGCACCAAAAACAACTTGAGAAATATTGTAAAGTTCCTTCCAGTTAGGATCATCACGTTTTAAATGCCAATATTCAAGAATATTAAAATTTTCATTCACACCAATACGTGGCTCACTTTATACAACATTTGTTATTTGCTGATGAATTCTTGTGTTTTGTATAATATCTACGCTTTGATGTTGACTTCCTCCTGATAGAAAAGATATCAATTATTTGTTTATCAAACAACAAGTATTGTCTAATCGAATGATTAAAAGTTGCGAAGTTTTTCAAACACTTAAAAGATAAAAATTTTTCTTTAAGATTTGACTCTTTGACCTTAAATCAATAAATGGTTAGAATATTTTCGTTTAATTTGTGAAAAAAAAAACAAAAAAAAAACGGCAGAAATGAATAATACTCTATAATGACGAAAGCCATTAATATTAAGTTATTGAGTAGTATTAAATTTTTTTATTGATATTTTATTGATACACAGTGTCGAAGTTCTTGACTTTTTTAATGTAACTGAATAAAATTTATTTAATGAACCACTATATCAAATACTGGTTAAATACCAATTACTGATTGATAGTAAAATCTTTACCTGAAAGTTTAGTCAAATTTTCTTCATCCTCATCTCGCAAATTTTTAGGCTGTCAAGCAATTTCAGCAAGTTGTCTTTGTGAGTTTACAAAGTGATGAATCTTCAGTAGATGAAATATTTCCGCGGCTTGTCAATAAATTGTTGAAAACTTCATGACTAGCACTATTCCATGCAAAACGAGGATCCAGTAAAAGAGCAGCGATGAAAGCATCACATTCAAAAAATCTTTGTGAACGTAATTTTAAAGCTTCTGGAAGTTTAGATGTTAAATTATTTTGTCCATTGGCAATCTTTTCTAAATTCACCACCATTATCATCCATCGTAAAAAAGAAGTCCGACATGATATAGTCTGATCTTTGAAAATCCTTCATTGCATAAAATATCGACTCAAATGTTCTTGCATATTCCTCAATAAATTTCCAGGTTTCATCATTTAATCTTAGCTCGCGTTTATTTCGATTAGTCCCAATTTGTTCATATATCGCGAGTTTTTCAAACATATTTGATACCATGATGTAAGTACTACTCCATGTGGGAGCAATTTCTTTGCGTGGTCTCTTGAGATCAGCAAAAATTGCATCATATTTAGGCACTTGTGTATTTCTTATAAATTTTCTTATTTCAGTAAGAGTGGCTTCAAACGGCTCTGTTACGTCTTTTGCAGCTAATTGGCAATTATGCGCTCCACAAAATATTTTGGTACAGATTGCACAAATATTATTTTCTAACACATTTACTTTTCTCTCTTGTTCTTGAGTATGTGATAGCCTTTTAATCCCATCATCTGTATCTTCAGAATTTTCTACAAGTTCTTCTTCAAAATTAATTTGGTCAAGCAGATCGAAATCTTCAAAATCAAAATGTTGTGTTTCCTCAACAAATTCATTACAAATGATCATTTGATTTTGCATTCCTCTGATAGCATCAGAAGCTTTGATAAGATATTTACCTTGATCTGAACAAGTTGAGTAAATATCATCTGCCCCTTTTCCTATATTCGCAATCAGAGTAATTAGCTGATTAGCTAAAACTGCTCTAAGTTGATGTCCGTACTGAGTGAGCATTCCCATAGTTCGATCGTGCAATTTTCCATCTTTTATATACCGAATACTTGCAGAAAAAACATTTGTATTGAAACGAGACGCTGAGTCAAACATTAATGATGGGTATACATTTTCTATATCCTTTGCAATAATTTCATAAATTTCGTTAGTAGCTTTAAGAGTAAATTCTTTTGTGTTTTGACGATTCCATCTCACACCAAAAGCTTGAAGAGCCTTTCTAATCATCTTATTCTTCCCCATGTCATCAGCGACTGTCATACGCAAATTTCTCATCAGAAGCGATTTTATGAAGTCTCTTACTTTATCGTTTATATCGAAGTCAAATTTAACTTTTTTACGTGAAACGAAAATACCATTTTCTTTATCATTACCCTCATTATGATTGTTATTTCGAACTCTCCTCCATTCCAAAATTCCTAGTTCTATAGCAATATCCTTGTTTTTTGTAGAGAACTTTTAAAGTGGTGCGATACTAGCTTAGTTTGGATGTGCTTTTGTATTGTGCAGTTTTCGACTTAAAAAATTCAAAATTTTTAAAGAATCTTTTTTAAATTTTTGTTCAGAGAAAAGTTATTTGGTGTAAAGAAGAGCAACACCACATAATTAAGTTTTTGAATGATACTTATGATATTTCCAATGAGGCAAATGCATTATCTGGCCGCATAAGCATCAATTCAACCACAGAAAATATTAACAATTTTTTGGTGAAGAATAGTAAATTACAGTGCCACTTTTGTTTCAGAATGTTATATCTTTCAAAAAGCTGAAAAAAAGAACCTTCAAGTGAAAACATTGTTACAAATCGTTTTAGTTCAAAAAGTCAACATAAAGCAAGTTATGTTTGATTTGACTCAATTGCTATAAGTAAAAGGTTATTTTCAAAAATTTTGAATTTTTCTAAATTGAAAATTGCACCACACAACAAAAGGCCAAATTAAGCTAGTATTACACAATTGGTAACATAAAATGAATATAAGTAGTATAAACAACTATAAATATATAAACTGTTTACCTTATCGCCAAATTTACCTAGATGACACAACTCATTATTATTAAATATGAATAGCTTTGTTTTTCTTTGAAAATTTGATTTATCAACACCATTTACTAATAGTTGTCTTTGGATTATTTTTTCTTTTAAAAAAATACAAACGTCAACTAATTCAGTTTGCGGCGTTAAATTTTTAATAATATAATGCATTTAAAAATCTAAATGAAAAAATTTCAATGTTATTCATACAAAATGGAATCGCTTCTTTATTGCTTTTCAAGAAACCACATTCTTTAAAGCGATTAAAAGTAATGACAAAGTATCAGGTAACCAAAAAAGTTCGTGCGGTTTTTCCGTATATAATAAAAACACACAAAACGACAAAAGTAAGTACATTTATTCATCAAAATAGTCACCATTAGCATCTAAAACCTTTTCCCAACGTAAAACAAGCTTATTTATTCCACTTCTAAAAAATTCTCGGTCCTTTGAGTCTATAAAAGCTTTCAACTCCATTTCAACCGCGTCCTGGTCTCGGAACTGCTGTCCTTTTAAATGATTTCCCAGGGAAAGGAAAAAATGGAAATCAGTAGGGGAGAGGTCTGGCGAGTATGGTGGATGAGGCAAACTCTCCCAACCAAGGCTTTGGAGCTTGTCCTGAGTCACGCGAGCGGTGTGCGGTCTCGCGTTGTCGTGGAGAAGCAGAACTCCTCTCCTGTGCACCAGTGCAGGCTGCTTTACAAGCAACAGGTCGTGAACTCGTTGCAGCTGTGCTGAGTAGACCAGTCCAGTAATGGTTTGGCCTGTTGGGAGCAGCTCGTAATGCACCACACCAGCTGTAGTCCACCAAATGCAGAGCAAAACCTTCCGCTCGTGGAGATTGGGCTTGGGTGTCTTTGGGATGGGATCATCGGGGGACAACCAATGGTAGCAACGCTTGGTATTGTTGTACACAATCCGTTTTTCGTCGCATGTCAATAAACAATCAAGAAAAGGCTCAACATTGTGGCATGATAAGAGTGATGTGCAGATCGTAAGCCGTTGCTTCTTGTTGTCGATCGACAATTTGTGCGGAACCCACCGACTCAGCTTCCACGCTTTCCCAATCGCATGCAGATGCAGGCGGATGGTTTCAACACTCACAGCAAACCTCACAGCAAGTTCTTGGCAAGTTTGGCTGGAGTCAGACTCGACAGCGTCCTTCAGTTCATCCTCATCAACCAACAATGGGCGTCCAGAACGCGGCAGGTCTTCGATGGACTCATCTCTCGAAGAGAATCGCTGAAACCACTTCTGTGCTGTGCGTTCACTTACTGTACCTTCTCCAAATGCTGTGCAGATGTTTTTGGCCGCTTGTGTTGCATTCCTTCCAAGTTTGAACTCGTAAAGTAAGCAAGATCGAATAATCGTTGGTTGGGTTGCCATCCTTTTTTTACACAAAACCTTTC
Organism: Hydra vulgaris; assembly: GCF_038396675.1. Classification (NCBI taxonomy): domain Eukaryota; kingdom Metazoa; phylum Cnidaria; class Hydrozoa; order Anthoathecata; family Hydridae; genus Hydra; species Hydra vulgaris. The sequence continues at coordinate 15,090,117 of NC_088932.1, read as the reverse complement.
CTGTAAGCTCGTTACAAGCCTACACTATATATGCAGCAACTGCGCGTGACACACGCGTTTTATTACGCAACAAAGCTACTTGCCTTGTGCGATGTGGGTGTTGTAAAAATGCTAAAAACAATTCAATTACCAAAAACCGCACGAATTTTTTTGGTTACCTAATACAACGCGGTCGCAAAATACATGTTGCCGCTAAATGCACGTTAGCCGCGAAATACATGTTTGTCGCAAAATATTTTAACTAGGGGATTAATACCTGATGATGACCGAAAATGTTTTATGAGATTTTTACTGGGGAGTTAAAAAAAGCGTAGTAGTAAAAATTTTAAAGCAAGCTGGAAATTTCAACAAGTAAAAAAAACTCCTTAGTATATTTAATGTTATGGTCGAAAAGTGACAGTTTGTATTGAATAGATGAGCGACTTGTTCAAAAGTTCAAACTTTGATCCCATCAAAAACTGACCATTTTTTTTTCTATTAATTTTTGTGGAAAAGATTTTTAGCCAATGGCATGGACATAAAATTTCCAATTTTTAACTCTTGTTTTGAATATAAAACATCAAGTTTTGTTGATAGCTATATAAAAAAAAACACTCTGATAAAATCATAATTTTTTAAATAGTCAGTTTGGCAATAAATTTCATATAAAACGCAATTTTGATGTCAACTTATCAATATTTGAATCCAATTAATCTTTAAATTGCTTGATATTTTAAAAACAAACTTTTTTGAATTAACAAGCAATTTAAAGATTGAATTTTTTTTAATGAAAATTTTGCCTTTTTGACTTCAACTTCAGGCGGTGGAAGACAAAAATTTCACCTCCAGTTTAGCAGCTGCAGCCAACTGGAAGGCAGAAACCACTGGGAGCGGCCTAAAAATCATCTTGCTTCCAAAATATCTTTCGATAATGACCGATAATGATTTCGATAATTTTGCCTCCCGATTTGCGGCCTCTAAAACAATCTGCCTCTATAAAAAAGTTCTGGCGGCAGCAGTTCACTGGGAAGCCAAAGCCAAAAAATTTGGAGGCGGTCTCCAAATCATCTAGAAATCCAAAAAATGTTCTGACGGCAGCCACCAGTGACTTCCGTTTACAGATTGGAAGCAACCTTCAAAACATTCTGCCTCTATTAAAAAATTTCTAGCGGCAGCAGCATATAGGAAGGCAAGAGCCACTGACGGCGGCCACCAAATCGTCTTTTCTTCTAAATAAATTATGACAACGGCCGTCATTGGTGTCTGCCTCCTGATTGGCGGCAGCCTCCAAAACATTCTGCCTCAATAAAAAAGTTCTCGCGGAAGCAGCCAATTGGAAGGTAGAAGCTACTGGAGACGGCCTCCAAATCATCTTGCCTCCAAAATATCTTCTAACGGAGGCCGTCAATGGCTTCCGGTTCCCGATTGGCGGTGACCTCCAAATCTTTCTGCCTCTAAATAAAGCTTCCGGTAGCGGCCGCCAATCAAGAGGCGGAAGCCACTGTAGAAAATTTACAAATCAACTTGCCTCCAAAGTATCTTCTGACGGCGGACCCCAATGGCTTTCGCCTCCCGATTGGCGGTAACATCCAAAAAACTCTGCCTCTGAAACAAAGTTCTAACGGCGGCCTCCAATTGCGAGGCGGAAGCATCTGTAGGTGGAAGACAGAACATTCTGCAGGCAAAAGAAAGTCTTAAGATGCGGCCCTCAATAGTTGCGGAAGAAACGTGGAGGCGAGAAGATTTCTGCTGTTTATCTCTGATTAGTATTATAACATTAATAAACTTCATAAAATAGTTTTTGAAAAGAGTTATTTTAAATAGTTAATTTGAATGAGTTGTCGAAGTTGTTTTAACTTTATTAATTTTATTGTAAATAGAGAGGTCACTTATTTCTCTCTGAAATACTCCTGTTTGAATTTACGTTTTTGAAAAGTGGTTCAACATATATTATTAATCGCAGTTTCTGAACCTATATTAGCCCGAGTTTTATTACTCGATTTATATTGTTTCTAAATTTTATATAGAACTTGCATGCGATTAAAGATTTTTAATTGCAAATAATCGCATAATTAAATTTTTTGATCATAATTAATTGCGCTACTAATCGAACACTACAATATCCACAAATAAAAGACGCAAACAGGAAAAGTTTTTTGAATCATTTGATCTATTTACATGCAAATAATACAATACCATAAAAAAGTTCTAGTAATAGTTTCTACTGTTTCAAATACAACCAATAAAAATAAATTATTTGAAAACTTTGAAATAAAAAGTTTCTTAAAGCCAGTCTTCTAAACATAACAACATGTTCAGTGAATCTGATAGCAATGATAATCTGTGCTTGCTTGCAATGAATCCAGCGGTTAAAAACAGCTTATTGCATGGAATTGCATGAAATTGAAGTCGCTGGAACTGCCATATATTTCTTCGCAATAGTTGGTAACCGAGGATATGATTTTTGGTATAGCTTCCACCACAGAAGAAGATCTTTAATTTCGCACAGGGTTCTTTTTGATATCGATTCACTTCATCTTCACTTGGGGAATCAATTTTATCCAGATCTTGTAGATTGAACACCATTTAACTTATTATTGTAGTACTCTTAGAATTTTATCAATAAAAAAAGATCATCTTATTAATAACGATCTAAAATAAGCAGTCTTAATAATTTTTCTTTCAATATTATGAAGCTTTATTGAGACACAGTTCTTTCCTTTTACAAGTTTGATAAAAAACAAACTTTTACTAATGGTTTTAAAACAAGCAGCATTTATATTGCTGACCTCCATTTAATCACACTATAAGTTGTTGCGCACCAGAGAACGTTTAAAACAAAAAAAGCCAGCAAATTAAAGTTATTTTGTCGAAAATGGAGAATAATTTATATAACTAAAAATTATTAATTTAATTTTTTGATTTTCATAAACTTTTTTTTTCACTCCACTTTAAATACTGACAAAACAAAATGGATACTTTTGCATCCAAACTATAAAAAACAGATACTGCCTGTAAATATGCATGATCTTTTTATAGACAATGTCATCCTAGAGAAAAAGTGAAAAAATTTTTAGGTGTTTTTATTGAAGAAAATCTGTCTTGGAAATCACAAATTCATAATATTTCTAATAAAGTTGCAAAAAACATTGGAATTCTATATAAAAAATAACATATTTGATGAGTATCAATTTTTGTAACATACTTATCATGTTATCTTTGTCTCGTACTTAGTTATCTAGTACTTAACCTTTATTATGTTTTTCTTTATGTTTATTTCGTATTTCTAAATGAAACATTGTGTCGTGGTTCCTAAGTAAAAAAAAAAAGTTTGACAAAGATGTTTTATATGGAATATTTCCTTAATAGTATATATACACACAAATACAAAATAAACATCATCATAAAAAATATGAAAACATGCACATCCTGTAAAAATATGAAAAATAAAACAACATTACCAACAAGTTTAATAAAGCATTTTGGAGTTTAATATATTATTATAAATAGTACGAGATTAAAAGTCTCTTTAAAATCACAAGTTTATAACTCTTATTATTTATTTTTAAAAAATATCATACTTAAATGATGATAAAAAATGTCATACTTAAATGATGATAAAAAATGTCATACTTAAATGATGATAAAAATGTCATACTTAAATGATGATAAAAAATGTCATACTTAAATGATGATAAAAAATGTCATACTTAAATGATGATAAAAAATGTCATACTTAAATGATGATAAAAAATGTCATACTTAAATGATGATAAAAAATGTCACACTTAAATGATGATAAAAAATGTCATACTTAAATGATGTTAAAAACTAGGCAAAGTCATGGCTAAGTTTTAGGCTTTGTCCAGTTTATCTGTTTCAAAACATCCTTTGCTTGTTTGTATTTTTCTAACCAGATTTTGTGACTTACAGCTGCACTACAGCTTGTCGAACCACACAATGTAAGGGAAACATCACAATACACAATGTAAGGGAAACATCAGCTACCTCAATCCCGCAACAATTGCAAAGTCACCAGAAGATACAGAATTGGAAGATGATAATTTTGAAATTGAAAGTTTAGACAGCGACTAATTTTATATTAGTCATATAATACAATATTTGTTTAAATTGTATTATCTAATATAATACCTTCTTTTTTTTCTCAATTCATAATAAAGTATTCATGGTTTATATACTTTAATAACATTTTCTGCACTTTCTAGCTCACACAAAAGTTGTATTCTAACTGTATTTTGTAGAAAAGCAATTTTTTCAAGATTTTCGAGCAATTTTTATATCAAATAAATGACATTCATCTTCAAATATAATAAAAAATTTTAAGTAGATTTGCATTCAATTGTTAGACATTTTACCCAATCATTTGAAGCTTTGAAAACGTTGTTACCTCTATTTTTGATGTTTCTAAGAATAGTATAACACTTCATTCATATTTTCACTAGATAAATATATGTTTTTATTATAGTTTATTTTAATAATGGCAATTTTGAACCCATTATTATATCGTTAGAACAATTCAAATTTCTAATGATATAATAATCAAAAATCCTACAAAATGCTCATCTCTTTTAGTTCTTGTTTTAATGATACTGGTCTTAGCTCTGGGACAGATTCAAGAAGCTTTGATAATCTCTGCCAGACATTTGATCTTTCATTTGAAGCTATAAAAGATAAATTTTTAAATCTTGAATCTAATGCTGACAAGATTTGCAACAAACTATCATTCGAAAAATCATTAAATCTGCGCCTGATTTCATTTACAAATTTTTCTTTAAATAGCGCGATGTAACGAGGATCGTCATCTTGAATAACCATTTCACGTGATAAGTGACATATAACTCGTAAAACCACCGAAATAGATACGTATTTGTTACTACCATACAAATCTGAAGCCACTATGCATGGTTGAAAAACATCAGCAATTTTTTCCATTTTCTTTTTATCAAAGACTGTAAGCGATGGTTTTGCTCATCAAGTGTTACTGTGATGCTTTTACTGTATGATATGTTGAAATGTATGTTTCAACATACGTTTCAGCATACCATACATGCTATTCCACCTTGTAACAACCTGCTGAATAAGACTTTCTTATGGCAGGTCGAAGTCAATCTGATTTTCATCTAATTCAATATTGTTTGCTGGGCTATGTCTAAAATGTCCAAAAATACTGTGACATTTAGCTAGTGTTTTGTCAAATGCAGTCTTCTCGAAGGCAGATTCTATAATTAGCTGAACGGTATGTGCGAAACATAGAAGATGTTTGAAAGGAAAACTTGATACAGCTTTTACAATGTTTTTATTGTTATCAGTACCAATAGAAAATATTTTTTCAAATAATCCTTATTCATTGGCAATATTTCTGAAGTGGGTTGAAACATTGTTACTGGTGTGTCGGTCCAATGTTTGATGAACACCTAAGGCAAATGAGTTCAACATCCAGTTGTTATCTATAAATTGGCATGTTAAACCTAATGGGTAACTGACATTACCCATTAAAGACCAATGATCGCAGATATTTACTATACTAGTAGTTATGTTTACAAGGTCTATTTTTTTTTTTTTTCTTATCTTCATAGAGTGTTTGCATTTTGTTTTTAAATTGTGTTTTGACAAGGAAGGTTGTAGCTGTAGTTAGACTTTGCTGCTCGAATGGCATCCATCAAACCTGGATTACTAACAATGTTGAGTGGTTGACAGCTACTGGCAATCCAGCAAACAATGGCTTCTGTAAATTCCTTTGATTTATTAGCAGAAGTTTGTATATTTACGCCATTTTATGATTTACTACTGACGCAAATTGCATGTTGTTTTGACAAACTCGCGATCTTGCTTTAATTTTTAATATTAGTTGCGAGGAACACGTGTTTACTGATTAAGTAATACTGAAACGTTGTTAGACTCCGGTGATATGCAAATTCCTTGGAACAATTTTTTCAGATAATCAATTTTTTTGACTTGTCTTTAAAAGAAAGACTCCGTTGAGGATGTTTTAATTGCCGTTTGAACCAATAAATAAAATTATTAATAAACAAATTTCGTTAACATAATATATTAAAACTTTGGAAATTTAATAAATTAATTGACAAAATAACAACGCGAATAATACAACTTTGAAAACAAAAAGTATAAGGTTAGAGACACAAATTTGAGACAAATAAAAAAAATGGCTTCAAAACGTAAGTAATCAATGAATAGAAATAACAAAGCGGTATGGAAATTTCATTAATGCTAAAAAATAATTTTTGATGCTAATCAAAATTGGAATCGTCGAAAAAACTTATGATCTTAACTAATCTTATCATTAAAAAAAGTTTATAAGTTAGCAAATTTGATCTGCGTTGATTTTTTTAAGTTGCGTTAAATTATTAGCACTTTAACATGTTTTTAACGCGTTAACTTTGGAAGCCGTGATATTTAAACATAATATAAATCGAATAATAACACAAAGTCGATATATATCATATTTAAATAAAGGTCATGTAAAGACTTTGTTCTCAAATTTTTATTACAGGTTAGAGAATTTATGTTTATATCGCTGATAATGCATAATTTTTACTATTATTAAGTATTTAATTTATAATAAAATTTTCAAAAAAGTTTTACATCAACAAAAAAAAGACGGTATACGCATGCAATCACAATGTTTTTAACCATTGATATTAATTTTTGGTAGAGTAAAACACCTACGTAATCTTATATGAATAATTCTCTCAAATGTGAAAACGAACAAGTGATTAAAGTATCATAGGAGATGAATGCAATTTTTTCAAAGGAGCAATCCAAGTTTACTAGATTTCGGGGTTACTTTTATTTTTTCTCTATAACTTTTTCTTGTTTGATTGGTTTCATCAAGCAAGTCTTCATATCAAAATTTAATTTTTCCTTTCAACGTTACATACTTTTTGAAGATTTTAACTTCATGTTTTATAATCCAAAAGCTTTACAACTAATGTTCTTGGTTAATTTTTATCTTTAACTCCAGTTAGATGCGCTTGTTCAACTTTCATCTCCTTTATATCTAATTATCCTCGTTACTATTTTTAATTTTTTGTATAAATTCTTTTTTTTTTGAGCAATTTTAATTTATCCATGGGTTTCTAATTGCTATTTTATAATAACAATCATTATTGTGTAAATATCTAATTAATAGATTTTTCATAAATGTCTCTTTATATACTAACATTTTCTTTTAACTACCTAATATAAAAACAAATATGTTTACTATTGTTAATAAGAAGGTGGTTTTTAAGTTTTAAATATAAGATGATTTGAAATAAAAATTAACATTGTAATTTTTTTTTTATTATATATGTTTTAGTATAGTAAACTACGAGCTAAGCATTAGTAAGTAACTAAATAGAGACCTTTATTTTAATATTATTACACAAAATGTTGCATGTAGTTTAATGTATACCTTTAAATTTTTTCTTCAGGGTAAAATGCTTTATTACGTACTATTGACAATATTTATGACTGGATGTAGATGCAATCTTATAGTTGAGATTGATGGCATCAATGGGAATAATAACATTGCTTGCACTAATGGTTCATTTAAAACACCTTGCAAAAGCTTAAACTACGTTTTTGCTAATATTAAAAATATGAGCTATTCAACAATAAAGATTTTAAAAGGAGAACATATACTTTTTAAGGAGATTCGGGTAATTGGTATTGTTACTCTGGAAATTGTTTCTTTTGGCAACGCTTTGCTCGAATGCGTTAATTCATCTGGACTAACATTTATTTCTTCAAGTAATGTTACTGTACGGGGAGTTACACTTAAACATTGCGGTGCAAAACATAATAAGATTGAATACAAGAACAATGAAAACTTTTATCATCCTTTCATGAGCACAGCAATTTGTTTTATTAAATGCAAAGATGTTGTTATAGATAATGTTATATTCCAAGAAAATGAAGGCGTTGCTCTTGCTTTCTTTGATGTTGGCAATTACGTGCATATTTATCAATCAATTTTTGATTCTAATGTGAATTACTTAACAAAAGAAAATATTTCAGTAGGTGGTGGGGTGTATGTGGAAATATCCAATTACACAAGTTTAAGTTCATTTATAAATACAGATACTAAATACCTTATTAAAAATTGTAAATTTTCAAACAATTTCTTGATCAGTGGATTAAAACAAACAGATATGTCCACCAAAGTCCAACAAAATATATATGCTAGAGGCGCTGGTCTCACAATTGTGTTAAAAGGAGATGCAAAAAGAAACTTTTTAAACATTGTTGATTGTTTATTTATTAACAACACTGCGGTTTGGGGAGGAGGAATATTTTTATATTTAGCAGAGAAATGCGAAAACAATTCACTATTAATCATTGGCTGCATATTTGAAGCAAATAAAGCCGTTTTAGCCGGTGGTGGTATTCGTATTTATGAAGAATCCAAGCAAATAATATCGTTGAAAGAAAATAATATTAAACTAGAAAAGGTATTTTTCAAAAAAAACTCAGCCATATGGGGAGGTGGAGCCTCCATTAAAGGTGCAACACAGAACAGGTATGATGATCGGACAACTAATACCTTATTTGAAAGTTGTATATTTGATGAAAACTATGGCACTGTAGGTTTTGCAATTGGTCTTCACACACGAAATTTTAAAACATAGATATTCGATAGAGGAGTTTCATATCGGGTTGTTATGAATGATTGCTTATTTAATAAGAATCAAATGACTTTATCTGAAGATAAAAAAGTAAGGGGTCAAAGTTGTATTTACTTCAAAGAAGCGCTTCTAGTGCTTACTGGAAACAATAGTTTTACATGTAATCAAGGAACAGCTATTGTGTTGGAATCCGCATCTTTAACCTTTGGAAGCTCTAGTTATTCTTTATTTCAAAATAATACGGGAACAGAAGGAGGTGCAATTGCTTTGTATGGAACGTCATGGTTAGAACTAGAAAAAAAGTGTAGCCTATTGTTTGATCGAAATTCGGCTTTGCGAAGAGGAGGTGCATTGTTTGTTAAACATGCAGGTCCTCCTCGAGTTGGCTTTCAAAATACAGAATTACAATCTTCTCCATGTTTCATACGCTATAATGATATGGATACTTTTGAATGGCCTGTTAATGTAAAATTTCGTGAAAACTATGCTCCACCAAGTTCAGGAAACTCTATATACGCTTCAACACTACAATATTGTCGCTCCGACGGTGAGAGTCGCATGAACTCAACAGCTCTAAGTTGGCCTTTTATAAAATACGAGAGTGTCAGAACCGATCCAGAAATTGTAACAAGTCCCATAGAACTAAAATTTAATAAAGAACAATGGAACGTTTCACCATTCTTCTCTTTTTCAACAGACGTGCACCAAATAGATGAACGCGGACAAAGTGTTTATGGTTCCGTAAAAATAGATATAAATAGCGAAAATAAATCTGTAACTTTGGATCCTCCAAACTACGATTTTATTGTGAGAGATAAAATACCCAAACTAAAGTTATTGGGGAAAACGCTTTCAAAGTTTTCTGTAACATTGATTACTAACAACGATCAACTAGTTGTTTCGCCAACATATAATGTTTCTTTAAGTTTATGCTTACCAGGCTTTCGCCTTAAGGGAAATAAATGTGTTTGCATGGATGCCGAGGTTGGAGATGTAATTCATTGTTTAGAAAATGGAACTGTGTATATTTTACGAGGCAGGTGGGGTTATGTAAATAGTAAAACTAGTTTGCTTGAAACTGTTGTGTGTCCACAATCATATTGCAAATGCCATATTGGTATTGAAGAATATTTATGCCAATTTGATGTAAAAGAACAATGTTCAGAAAACCGTCGAGGAAGACTTTGTAGTCAATGTGCTGAAGGGTATAGCGTAGCTTTTTTTAACGAAGATTGTAAAATCTGTTCTACATATTGGTGGTCAGTCCTTTTTCTATTTATAGCTATATTGCTATCTATTATATTGGTTATTGCTGTCAGCTTTATTAACGTGGATGTGTTTTTTGGATGTTTTAATGTTTTCTTTTATTGGTACCAAATGATTGATCTGGTTATTCCTGTAAACGTACAGCTAAACCGAGGCACACTGTTTTTAATTGGTATTTTCTCATTAACTGGAACTGGTGGTAACACAGGCTTTTGTTTATTTGACGGACTTGATAACTTAGTTAAAATTGTACGAAATTATGTACCAACAGTTATATTTCTTTTTACTGCATTTACACTGCCTATTGACAGGGTATGGAAATGTATTTGTTGTAATAAGTATGAAAGCTTATCGGTAGAGGAAGCTGATAATACGCGGAAAACATCCCGTGCGAAATTAATAAGCTCTGTACTTGTGGTAACCTTTTCTCAGATTATTTTAGTTTCTTTTAGACTTCTTCATTATGTTGAAATTGATGGTCAGTTCTATTTATACAAAGCAGCGTTTGCTAGGTACTTTCGACATCATCATATAGGTTGCGGAATAGTTGCTTTGTGTTTTTTATTTGTTATGCTCATATTCATAATACTTTTACTTTTTAATCCAAAAAAATTTTTCTTAACATATTTTAATCGTTTTGGTATAAAATATAATAAATACGTTGTTCCTGTTTTTGATGCGTTGAAGAGCTGCTTTGATAAATCAAAGTTAAATGGTAACGATAATAGCGAAAAAGAAAATAAAATAAAAAAGAGCTCAAAGCCACTGCGACTGTTTGCATCTTTTTATTTCATCCTCAGAGTTATGATGATTATTATTTCTGTTTTCGTTTCTAACGAAGTTATAAAGCTTGGTCTCTTTATGTTAGTATCTGTTATATCTCTAGCTGTTTTTGCCTTATTTCAGCCTTACAGAGAACATTGTTTTAACATTTGGAATACGTTCGCCTTAACTTTAATGTGTATCGCTACCTTAATGAGTTTAGTTCTAAACGTTCCGTTTTCTGCAAGTCAGACTCTTTTGATTATTATTAGAATGTTGTTCGAAATCATTATTTGGTTGCCATTTGTAACCTTATTTGTATGGCTTGGTTGGACGTGGCCAAAACTTCTGGATGAAAGGTTTTCAAAAAGATCCAGTTTAATAGAGAAAAACGGTATGTTTTGTTTTAATCATATGGTAATATTATAAACTATTTCGTGTTTACTGCTTTAATTATTTTTTCATATAACAAACGTTTAATTTTGAATTAATTGCTTATATTTTTTTCATGTACAAAACTTTTAAATCAACAGTTTAATTTTGAACTTTCTTGTTTTATGTTTCTGTTTTTTCTAAAACAGTTTTATAAAATTGATATTGGTATATTATTTCTAACAGATTAATAATTATAATTATGACGTTTGGGTGATATTTATAAATTATTTATAAAGTTATCAGTGGATTACAGCGTTTAAAAAAATAAAAAATCAAATTAAAAATTATATTATGTATATTAACAATAATTAAATTTATAAAATAAATCAGTTTCATGAAGCTAACTTATTTTATTAATTGATATTTATGATTATAAATGCAGTTTAGTTATTGTTTATTGTCACTGTAGTTATGATATATAACACAACTTTTATGTACGATCGCAGCTGGCACTGTTGCATATTTTGAGTATTGCACGACAATAAAATGAACTAAACAATTTGTTGCTTTATTTTTATATATGCGTCCCACTTTTGTTCATTATGTTTTGATTTTACCCACTAACCGACTTGGGTTGAATAAGGAAATGAAATTTATAAACTTTGTTACTGGATTAATCGTAATTCTTCTTCAATGTTTGACTTACTATGCAAGTTAATTATTGTAAGCAGGGGCGCGCAAACCAAATCGGTTGGTGGGCAAAAATACAATTTACTGAGGCGGAAGCACATATAAAAATAAATCAACAAATTATTTAAATTATTTTATTACTGTGCAGTTTTCAAAATATGCTTTTTTACAGCGCTAGCTGCGACTGCACAAAAAAGTTGTGTTACACATAAATCTTAACAACAACGACAATTAACATTGAGTATACTTATTAACTGTATTTATAATCATTATTACTTAATAATAATTATTATCTGTCTTCATACTTAGTATTACTTATTAACTGTATTTATAATCACCCTCAACACCTTACATTCCTCCTTAATCACGAGGGTTGAAATGGTATTCTTTTATTTATATTATAAATATTCATGACGGTTATTTCACAATTATTTTAAAGTTAACATGATTATTTTAAAATTAATATGAAATTTATTTTTGTATTTTACTTAATATTTTCTTTTTATTGACGGATCGTCGATGCAAATTTTATTTATTCGTCATGTTTTAACAGGTTTAATTTGGAATAAAAAATTACGCAGCATTCCAAATGCTGATATAATGCACATTGCCAATTGCCTTATATTTGCAAATTTATTATCGGCATTATATTTTTGATAATAATCAACCTTTTTTCCTTCGTAGAGATAATTTGGCTCAACGTTTGATTGCAATTCTTTTTGCTCCGTTTTTGGTAGCGCTGATACCAACTCGACATTAAATGGAGCTAACAATATTTGAAAGATTTCCTAAAACTATAGCATGAATGAGAATCTAGTTGTGAATTCTCTAATAATTTTGTGGTTTCAGTTGAATATTTTACTATGATACTGTTCTGCACATCAAATTAAATAATATTTTAATTAGTTAATAGTATTTGCAGTATATTAAAATTTTTTATGAAATAAATCGTGTTAATAAAAAAAGAGCTGGAGCAAGCAGATGACATAAACTGTCTTATCATCGAGACCCATTTACATTGAAAAAGAAGGCAGTTTATATACAAAAATGAAAGTAGCTAAGTGCATAATAAGAATTTTACACACTTTAGTTACAATATAAATATTAACACACCTATCCAAAAACGGTCCCAACCTCATTTTTGAGGACCAAAACAACGACCAATAGGGCATTACTCTGCAAGGTCTCGGGTATCACCAGATGTAAAAATTAAAATCTAATCTCTATAGCCAAAGGAGAAAAACACTTTTAAAGTTTTATAGCACTTTGCGCTACTGATCGCACTTGGAGCCCCGTTGTAAATCTATTTTGTTTTTTTTTTCACTTTCGGGTTATGGAGTTTTTAAAAAATATCAAAAACTCTTTACATATATGTGTTGGCTATAACCTGACAGAAAATCAGCTCTTTAACACTTGTGGTTTGTGTACCGGGACCTAAAGTATAGGGTATGGCACTAAAAGCCTCTTTAAAAGGAGACAACGTATGCTTTACGTCTTTATTCTAACCTTATCAACTATAGAAGTTTCAAAATTTAATAGAATGAAGTCTTGACATGTATCTTTCAGGCAAAAAGATAGAAGCAAGATATCTTTTATCTGTGCAAAGTTATAGCTCTTAAAGTAGAATTCTCGCTTTTGAAAAAACGGCCAAAATATAGCAGCTTTTTGTGGTTTTTATGCTTTTTAAAGATTCAATATCATGTAACTAGTGGATATGGGATTCTATGGTTGTTAGACTTCACATTTGTGTGAACTTTTTCTGCAAAAAGAGTGCTTTTTTTGTCCAAGTTTGTATGAAGAAAACACATAGTTAGAGGCATTTTTTCTAATTGTTCTGAATTTAAAACACATAAAAACCTCTTTATATTTTAGTTGTTAAACCCACAGATTTGCTTTGTTGTTTGTATTTAAAATGATTGACCAAATATTGGAAATACAAACAATAATAACAACTTTTTTTAATTTAAATAAGAAATCTATTTTTACTGAAATGGGTTTTAACAAGACATCAAACAAAAGAAAATTCCATTTAAACTTAATCTCACATTGAAAAAACACATACATACAGATATGAAATGATTTCCTTTTAAAAAAAATTACTTTATGATGGTGTTATGATGTTTATTCCTTTTTCTTCAATTTGCTATTGAGCTTTTATTATTTAGTACTTGCAAAAAAGATATATACTTCTGATTAATTTTTTGTAAACTTATGATATTTTATGAAACTGTAGGTAAATTAATATAGTTTATAATATAAACAAAAATTTCAGACAAGAATACTTCTTATCATCAAATGTTATATCAAGTATTTTTAGAATGAAATTCAAAAAATCACTGTTTAACTGTTAAAAAAAAAGAATTATTTAAAACATCGAATTCAAAGATGCTTGCTGTTATAGTCAATAACATATTTCACACAAATGTTTTCTTTTCTGACTTAAATTTGAAAAATTTTTTTATATTGTAAACACAGAATTAATATATCTTAATGAGTGGTTTGAAGCAAATAAACTTTCATTAAATATTGAAAAAACGAAATATATTTTGTTTGCTAAGTCATCTAAATCCGAGAACCTTCCACTCAAATTACCTAAACTAACAATTAACAATACTAAAATAAAAAGAGTTTTTTCAATGAAAATACTAGGAATAATTTTCGATGAGAATTTAAATTGGAAAAGCCAAATAAAGCTAGTCGAGAACAAAGTTTCAAAGACCCTGGGGATTATGTACAAGACAAAACATTATTTAAATAATTTATGTTTAAAAAATTTATACTTTTCATTTATACATAGTCATATTAACTATTGTAATATTGCCTGGGCAAACAATCATTTATTTTTCCTAAAAATTATTTATACAAAACAAAAGCAAGCAAGTAGATTAGTTTTGGGCGCAAGTAGATACGAAAGTGCCGAGCCGTTACTCAAGAAAATAAATGCTCTAAATGTATACAAACTAAATATATACCATAACTTGTTATTTATGTTTAAACTTCAAAATGAAATGATTCCAAAATATTTTTTTAAAAGTTTCACTCGAATTAATCATAAATATGAAACAAGACATTCAATGAGTAATTACTACATCCCACTAACATCACTCAAAAAATCTGACTTCTCGACTATATGCCGGGGACCACCCTTGTGGAATTCGATTCTTGACGAAAATATGAAAAAAATAAAATCTATTGCTACATTTAAAAGAACTATAAAAAAACACTTACTAAATTTAAACATTACGTACATTCTCTCATTTTTTTTTTAAAAAATCGAAATGGTTTTGTATTTTTAATTTTTTATGTACTTTATTTAATGTTAATATTGTATTGAATATGTATATGCATATGAAGCAAATTAAATTTTTTTTTTTTTTTGTTTATTGTCTTTAATATGTATACGAATATGTACAGATTTGTAATTTTTTATTTGTTATTTTATATTTTAACTTTATCTTAAATTTCTTCTTTTTTTAACTTTAAGTTCTTTTTTTAACTTTAAGTTCTTTTTAACCTTCTAAAATTTCTAACCAATTTTTTTTTTTCTAAACTTATTAATTTCACTCTTTTATGTAATATTGGAAAATGTAAAATTTAATTGTATTTTTTTTTGTATTTCCTTAAGGGGCTTGATGATAAGTCATTTTGACTTCTACTTGCCCCAGTCAGCTTGTAATTATATATATTTGTTTAAATTTATAGATAACATTGTAAAATGTCTAAAATGACGAAATAAATAGAAAAAAAAAAAAAAAAAAAAAAAAAGTCTTTGATATATTGAACATATGCAGTATTTAATGTCCTTCCAAAACAGGAGCTAACAACACTCTTAAAATTTTGGAATGTTTTGACAAAACCAAGCTTATGGTCTTTTCTCTTTCAACAGTTCTTTGCAAAACATCCATATTCTTCAAAAGCTTATGACAATCATTTCCAACAAACTCTCCACCGTGATAAGGTTGTAATTTTAATTTGAGAAGTAATGGGTAATCTTTGCCTTTAGGCCATAACTTTAGCATTGACTTGTAAAGATGATTTACAATTCCAAAGACAAGATGAAGTTCCAGTGGGGGAGTAAACTCAATAACTTGTTTGACTTCTTCTTGGTCAAACAATTGGTTATGAACAACATTATGAAAATCCTTTGTACAAATTTTTCCATTCTCTTTCTCAATGAATGCTTTGTATTGCATCCTAATGGATCTGAAGTTTCTTGGAATTCCCTGTTCTTTGAGGTCACAAGATGTAACATCATACCAACAGCAAGGGTGTTTGCTTGAGTGAGACTGAATGCCACAGATGATATCAGCTGACTTCATGTCACATGCAATAAAGAAAGGCATATTAATTTTCCTTAACAAAATTTAAATTTTTTTTGACATTTTCATAAGTTTTTGAAACATTTTCAGCAACAGCAACAAGTAGCTGACGCTTAGCACTTGTTTCTTTCTCATGTACTACTGTAAGTAAGCTTTTGTCATTTGAGGCTGAGCTTGTTTTGACATTTTGACATCCACCATGGAGATAACACTTAAGCTGAACTTGAGGAAAGATCCTCCACCATCAATACCTAGTGTGATGAGGCGGTGAAGTGATTGCTCTAACTCTGAGAATTGAGTTATAAAAATCCCCTTAACTCTTGCAGTGAACAACCTTCGCCAAATAATCAGTTTTTTTTGACGGCCTAGTAAGTGAGATTTTGGAAACTTTGAATAAACTTTCAACCTTTCGATCAGCCATTGTAAAATTTTCCTTAAATTAGGTTTCAACAATTTTAAAATATTACAGCCAGTTCTTGCATCTTTTTATTTGAAAAACCAGTATTGATTTGAACTTGAACCATGTCAAAAGTAGTTAGAGAAGTTCTTGATATGCACTGAGCTCTGGAGGGACCTGGAGTAGTAGTTAAAGCTTTACCACTTTCTCTGCTCTACCTAATTGTGCCCTATGGAGAGGATACCTTTTAATTTATTACAGAGGACGCAATTTTTTCAGCAGTTCTGGAATCAGTTGCTTTCACTTTCATTACGTTTTCAAACTTAGTGGCTTGTGAATAATCATAAAATTATAAAAGGTTCTTTCAAATCTTGATCGGTTGAAAAAGTGAGCTTTGTAGAATGTCCTTTTAGTTGGTTAACCTGGCAAATTAATCAATTACAAGAATCAAATCCTCTGGTCTGTGATCTAATAATAACTTTGTTAAAGTCGTGTAGCTTAGGTAGAGACAAGTTTCTATCGTCTTTGCCATGCTTTTGTATCATTGCACTGCAGGAACTGCATATGCCTAATGGAAATCTATCATCTTTAAAATCAATAGAATTTCCAGAAAAATTACCTAGTATTTTTTCCTTGATGAAATCAGAAATATGCCTGTTACATTTTGAAAAATAAAAGAAGCGTACATATTGCCGACAATCTTAATGAGTTTTTCTTTTATATGGCATTTCAGTGGTTAAAAAACTGATCTTTGAAAAACAACTTTAGTACAAGCTTGTGTTGGTAAAAAATCTTTTTAGTTGATTTGGCTGTTGACTGCTTAAATGTAATTACTTTGATGTTGTGGCTTTTCCCGGGAAATAAGAAACATTTGTTTTCACATTTTTAAATAGTAAAAAAAACTTGGTCAAAGCAATAAAAGATTTTAGGAGATACTTCAATACATGAAAAGAAGCACAACAAAGTTATACATACTTGACTTACATAAAAAAACTTGATTCTAGCATTAATTTTGAAATTATTTTATAAATTACCAATTAATTTTGAATTTAAAATTCTAAAGTAATTTTTATAATATGATAAAAAGTTTTTATTATATCCAATATTTGGTCAATCATTTTAAATAAAAACAACAAAGCAAATCTGTGGGTTTAACAACTAAAATATAAAGAGGTTTTTATGTGTTTTAAATTCAGAACAATTAGAAAAAATGCCTCTAACTATGTGTTTTCTGCCCCATATTTCATACAAACTTGGACAAAAAAAGCACTCTTTTTGCAGAAAAAGTTCACACAAATGTGAAGTCTAACAACCATAGAATCCCATATCCACTAGTCACATGATATTGAATCTTTAAAAAGCATAAAAACCACAAAAAGCTGCTATATTTTGGCCGTTTTTTCAAAAGCGAGAATTCTACTTTAAGAGCTATTACTTTGCACAGATAAAAGTTATCTTGCTTCTATTTTTTTGCCTGAAAGATACATGTCAAGGCTTCATTCTATTAAATTTTGAAACTTCTATAGTCGATAAGGTTAGAATAAAGACGTAAAGCATATGTTGTCTCCTTTTAAAGAGGCTTTTAGTGCCATACCCTATACTTTAGGTCCCTGTACACAAACCACAAGTGTTAAAGAGCTGATTTTCTGTCAGGTTATAGCCAACACATATATGTAAAGAGTTTTTGATATTTTTTAAAAACTCAATAACCCGAAAGTAAAAAAAAAAACAAAATAGATTTACAACGGGGCTCCAAGTGCGATCAGTAGCGCAAAGTGCTATAAAACTTTAAAAGTGTTTTTCTCCTTTGGCTATAGAGATTAGATTTTAATTTTTACATCCGGTGATACCCAAGACCTTGCAGAGTAATGCCCTATTGGTCGTTGTTTTGGTCCTCAAAATTGAGGTTGGGACCGTTTTTGGATAGGTGTGTTAAGATAATATAAATATTAGTGTTGAAATATAACGCAATATATTAAAGATTAACAACAATATAAAAGTATTTAAGTTTTTAAAAAAAAATTCAATAAAAATAAAACTGCAACAAAAGAGAAAAAGTGTCAATAGCTATTTTTTAAAGATAGTTTATATTATTTATGTATTTATTTTAAAAGAGATATTTTAAATCTAAGACATTTTGTAATAAGAGATTCATAGATTCTTTTCTGAATTGTTCCAAAGAGATTTTTTGAATATTATTTTATTTGTAATAAATTTTAAAAAGTGTTTCCATAGAAAGGGTCCAATGTATTAGATTTAGTAAGAACTTAGTTTCAAATTAGCTTTTGGTACAATAAAGTTTTTAATTGAAAATTTAATAGGATACTTGTGCGAGATTTCACCAAAGTAAGACTGAATTACAATAGGAGAAAGCTAATGTTTTATTTTAAACATGAATTGTAGAACTTGGTGTATATTAAGTATGTAGATACTTAGGGTATCAAGCTTCCTTAAAATAGGTCCGCAATAAAAAGTTCTGTGTGCACCAAATTAAATCTTGCATGCGTGTTTTTGTTTAATACAAAGTTGTTTTAATATACTATAGTTAGTACTATCCCATATAATATTACAGTAAGAGATAAAACTATGAATAAATAAAAAGTACATTTTTTTTCAGGAAGCAGTCTTAAGATATGGTTTAGTTTTATATAATATGGAAATATTTATTAGGATATTATTTTCTATGTATTTTATATGTGGTTTCCATAACAAACTTTTATCTAGTATTACTCCTAAAAAATTAACGATTTGTACCTTTTTAAGAAACGTTTTATTAATTAAAAGATTAGATAATTTTAGAGGAACAACATCACCTTTACTAGGTTTGGAGAATAAAATAAATTTTGATTTTTTAAATTTAACGAAAGCCTATTACTTGTAAACAACTCGTTTATTTTTTAACAGTTCTTCATTAAATATATGTAAGAGAACTTTTATGTTTTTGTTGCAATGAAAAAGATTGGAGTCGTCTGTCAACAATATAACATTCAAAATATTTGATGCTAAGTATAAATCATTTATATACAATGAAAGTGTCAAAGACCTTTGACAGATCAATAAAAACATAAAGTTTCTGTTTTTTCTCAGACGATTTTAAAAGTCCCTTGGTCATCCAGGGTTTTAAAAGAGACTTGGATTTTATAATTGTTTTTTTAACAAAAAAAGCTATGTCATACTGTTTCCAGAATTGCGCTAAAAATACTTCATATGCATTATTGCCTTCATGGGATTGTAAAATAAGATTCAAATCGGTATTTTATGATAAAAGAGTTTGAAAATACAATAAGGAGTTTTTATTGATCTGTCGCGTTAAAATTGTAGAGTTCGAGGGGGGATTTTTTTGGGAAATGTTATCAGTAAATAAGAATATTGGAAAGTGATCTGTTAAATGAGTATTAATTATGCCTGTTCCTAAACGGCAGTTTTGAATATTCTTAGTAACTATGTTATCAAGTAATGAAAATGTAGTTATTCTCGTTGACTTATTTATTGTTGGTATTAAGTTATATTGGGTTATAGTATCTAAAAAGTATTGAACATTTTTATTTGAAGCAAACTAAGCAAATTTAAGGTAAAATCATCAGCTAAGTAAACATGTTTCCGTGTTAAACTAGTTTTGGTTAAAAAACTGCTTAAATAAGTATTAAATTTTCTCAAACAACCAGATGGTTGTCTATAAATAGAATTAATTACAATATCTTCGGTGGTTTTGTTAATAATTTCTATACACAACGACTCACAATCTATTTCGTTAACATTAAGATTATTACGTAAAATAAAGTTAACTGATTTGCGGACGAAAATACTAACACTACCACAAGCGATGTTAAAACGCGGTTGGTGAAGTGATACATAATTACTTCAACCAAAATTTGAATTTTTTTTGGCTTTTAGCCAAGTTTCCGTGATGCAAATTATTTAAAACTCGTAGTTTAGTTGATGCAATAAGAGTTTAAGATTTTCAACATTTTTGGTAATACTTTGAATGTTTACACTTAATATAGAAAAGTTATTTTTGTTCTGACAGAGATATTGAGTAGATTCAGAAATTTAATAATACTCGCTTTTTAAATTTTTTCCATTAAAAGTGTTATCATGATTAGCATTCTCATAATTAAAATTAAATGAAAATTTGACCTCCATCTTCATAGATAAAATTTAAAATAATTAATTAAACAAAGCATCATGTAGAAAGTAAAATAAAATTGCAGTAAAAATAAATATGTGACGAAAATAATATTTTACTTTTATTGGCAGCCCAATCCCGAATGATCAACTTATCGTAAGAGATGAATGCATATTTTCCAGCCGCTTGTTCAACTTTCATCTGATCCCGTAGAGCTTTCCTAATTGTGACAGTTTCGGCATAGAAATTTTCATTAATATAAATATTTTTACCTTTTAATTGAAATGTTTTTTTTAGAATTTCCACTATATCTTTATAATCAAACAGTTTTAATACAATTGTACTTGGTTTGTTTAAATCTCTCTGAGCAGTTCTATGAGCTCTTTCAATCCTAATATTTGTTAATCCCAATTGCTTTTCAAAAACTTTACTGACTTTTAATTCGCTGTCAATCCACGTTTCACCTTCGTTTTTTTTTAACCCGTCAACTCTTAATTTGTTTCATCTCATTTAATTTACTTTTTATTTTAAGATAGTCGGTATTATGATTTTGCTTTTCAATTTGAGATGTTTGTTTTTTTTCCTGAGAAGTTATAGTTTTCTTTATTTATTTTTCAAAAAATTATTCGCAAAAAGTTAAGCTTCTTTTGATTTCTTCTACCTCTTTTTCTATTATCTTTATTTGTTTTGCACGATGAATAAACTTTAGATCTACTTTATCTAATCTATCGTATATAGTTTTCATGTATGCGCTTAATATGTTTAACACGTTTTTTTCCTGTTGTTTCATCATTTCGTCTATTTCGTTCTTAAATTCTTTAAACATTTTTTGCATATTTTTTTTTATTTGATCCATTGTAATAGCCATAATTAACCAATATGTCTTATTAACACAAATACAACTGTTAGATTTTGTTGTTCTAATCCGTATGTGTATTTTCCGTTTATTTATTACGGAGTGGACAAAATGGGAAAAATTTTAGTTGTCTAATCTTGAAAACCTATTTAATTTTAGTATCTACATATATTAGGAGAAATCTATTGATAATTTATTTATATTAAATCCCTTAGTTACCAGGACTCTAAGCATTTGAATATTGAGATAAAATAAAAATAAAAAAAAATTATAAATAAGTAATTAACGGTGACATCAACGTTGTGTTATATTTCAATTACATCTACGTTTTTGAAACAAAAAATTAGTACATGTTATTCTAGAGTATTTAGAGATAAGAAAAACCAATGTGTGAAATAAATTTGTCATAGCATGTTATCTCAGTTATACTTTGAAAATCACAGATTAAAAAAAAAAATTTCTTAAGAAACTTGTTTTTTGCCGCACAATAACTAATAATTACCACAATTTGCCATGTGTTGTCTTATATTTATTTGAGCTATATGATGCTTCAATCGAGTTTTAATTGATTGCTCGTCCCCTTAAATCCCCGTTCAGATTTTATGTATGTTTCAACTTAGTTGCTATGGTACTAAATTTTGCATAGCAACAACTCATTTTTACATTAACGTTGTTTTAACAGTATTTTACTTGCGCTGAATACACAATATTGGGGGTATGTATTAAAATGAGATTCAGAATTCTTATGAGGTTAACTTTTTTTGGTTACTATGGATAACTTACTTTGCATAACATAGCAACAACATATTTTTGGTAGTTGTTAGTAATTTAATTACTAACACTGACAGTAATTTAATTACTTTTAATTTTAATTACTAACACTTGTAGTAACTTAATTACTAACAAGTATTAGTAGTTAGTAACCAGACTAGTCTATGGATAGACTTACAACACAGACATAGACAATTCTGTATGTTGTAATGGACACAACAAATGTTTAATTTTTTGTCCTTGTTGTGTCTATCAAATTTTTGATGGTGTCCCAAGATTGCTCAGTTAAAAAATAATTTTCACTTCATAAGTCTACAAAGCATAATTTTTTGTCTATTTGGTGTCTACGATTTTGTCTAAATTTACTTGATTTCATAAAAAAAAAAAATTTGAAGATTGTGATGTAGTAAATTTATAATATTAAAAAAATATTGAAATGACATCAAAACTCCAAATGACGATCATTGCCCATGATTAATTATTGTTTAAAACTTGCGTACATATTCATCAATAAAATGAAAGTAAAAAACATTTTTCTTTTTCACTATTGTTTTATTCACAAACCTAAATAAATTTTAACACCTATTGGAATCTTCAACTTACTAATCCACATTTTATAAAGGAAAACTCCTTGATCACATATTTTTAAAATAATTTTATTGAAGGTGATAAAGATTTTAGTGACTAAGGAAAATTTTTTAAATGATAAACTTACCTTCAACTTTTTTGAAGTAATCCCAAACTGGAGAGGGCATTTTAAAAATAAATTTTCACGCACATTCACTGAGAATTGAAAAACAACTGAACTGAGTAATTAATGAACTTCAATTGAGCACAAAATAGTCTATTTTGAGGTTTTTAAATAGACATTAACTTTTTAATCAACAGCACACGCTGGACAAAAAATTAAAAAATGAACTTTTGTTAGAAAAATTGTATTTTTAATTTTGTGCTCGTTTTCAGTTTTTGAAACGATGCTGCAGTGAAAATTTAATTACTCGTTATAAGTCCAAATTATATATTAAATAGATCTTCTATACCTCATTAAAAAATCGAGATTGTTCATTTAGTGTCCGTTTTTAAAATGATTGTCTAGAAAGACAAACATTTTTGATAGTTGTAATTAAAATTGTTGCAATTAGTGCTTTGTCGAAGTCTATTTTTGTCCTTTTATAATAAGTCAATTAGAGATTGTCTGGTTGCTAACAACATGGTTGCTATTAGTAGTCCAGGCGGCATATATATTATAACATTTTACTTTTAAATACAAAATACTTGTTACAATAATTATTTAGATATGGTTTTGTTAAACTTAGACATTCATAATTTTCTCCAAAAAAATAATCTTAGTATTTCAAAACAAAATATTACTGAAGATATATTAAAGTTTATTCAGCCAAAATTTGCTGATTTTAAAGACGTTGATTTTAGAAATGCTGTTCAACGATTTGTTTACTTGTATAAAAAAAAGTGGAAATCTGCAAACTATACTGTAAAAAATTTTGAAAAGAAGTTTGTGAACTAACTTAATGAATATTTAATTGTCAGAAAAAAAGACAATGAACCAACTGCAAGTAGACGTGGTCGAAAACCAGTTGCATTTGATAATAGTTCTAATAAAACTAAAAAACGGCGTGTATCTTGTTTAATTGAATCTCATTCATCCAATGAATTATTTTTTGCTGCTAATAAAAAATTTAGAGATGAATCTGTTGTTATTGCTGCCAAGAATGTTTTAAATATATCAAATACAGATAAAGCAACTAAATATTCAGCAGACGAAGCACTGGCTTTAATAATTGATGCAAGTCTGACAAAAGCTTCCTATCAATTGATTAGAAGCGGAGCCTTGGAGAAAGAATATAACATCTACCCCGCTTACAATGATGTCAGAGATGCAAAATTGAAATGTTATCCTGCAAACATAACAGTGGAGGACTATTCAGCTTCAGTTCCTTTAAAAGATTTAATGACTCATACTTTGCAAAGAATCTGTGCAGTTCAGGAACCTGTGCTAAGGCACTTGATATTGAACGACAAAGCAATAAAAACAATGACACTAACGTGTAAGGCTGGTTTTGATGGTGCTACTGGCCAAAGCATTTATAAACAAGTTTTATCAGAACCCGACATTAACAGAGATTTAAAGCGTGAAGAATCATTATTTATTACTTGTCTTGTCCCATTGGATTTGACTGGATTTAACAACAGCAACGAAAAGGTGCCTATTTGGAGAAATCAAAAGTCGTCCTCCACAGCATATTGTAGACCCATAAGATTTGCATACAAAATTGAATCCAAGGAATCTGTGATTAAAGAAGATCAGTACATTAAAAGTGAGATAGAAAGCTTGGGTATGATTTTATTAGAAGTTTGCGGATCTTCTATTGAAGTGAATTGTATTATTGAACTTACAATGATTGATGGGAAGGTCTAAACAATATTATCTGAAAAAATAACTCATACCAATGCTGTTCAGTGTGTGGTGTCTCTCCAAAAAATATGAATAGTCTTGATATCCTTAATATAGATTATACTAACAGAGAGTTCAAATATGGTCTTTCCAGTCTTCATGCATGGATTCGATTTTTTGAGATGTTACTGCACATTGCATATAAAAAAAAAACAAGAAAGTGGCAAGCAAGATCTAAAGAACACAAAGAAAAGGCATCTGTAGCTAAACAAATTATTCAGACTGATTTTATGAACAAAATGGGACTTGTTGTTAATTTCCCTAAAAGTGGTGGTTCTGGAACAAGTAATGATGGCAATACCTCAAGGCGTGCTTTTGCAGCATATGAACAAACAGCTGAAATTCTGGGTATTGACCAAAACCTTATATTCAGATTTTACATTATCTTGGTAACGCTCTCTTCAGGATATGAAATAGACTGCTTAAAGTTCAAGGATTATTGTTTTGACACTTTTAGACTATATGTGTCCCTTTATCAATGGTATTACATGGCTCAATCAGTTCACAAAGTATTGATACATGGACATGACATAATTAAAAGCCTTACATTACCCATCGGACTTATGTCAGAGGAAGCTCAAGAGGCTAGAAATAAAGACTTTAAATCTTATCGCGAAAATTTCAGCCGAAAAACATCCAGAAAAGCAACAAATACTGATCTTATCAATAGACTCCTAGTTTCCAGTGATCCTGTTATTTCATCATTGCGTAAATCAACATCACACCAAACAAATCATAAAGCATTTCCTTCAGATGTTTTACAATTACTTAAACAATCTTCAAACGATATTATTGTTTTATAATTTTTTGATGTAATTTAAAATTGATAACGTTTTCTTGCACTATTTTTTGCTTTTATTATTCCTAAAACATTATTTACCTAAATACTCAATTTTTATTCAATATAAGTGGGTCAAAAATCCGATAAGATATTCAAATATCAATTTACCACTTTGTAACTAAGGAAAGTATCCGGTAACTAAGCAATATAAGTATCCATAACAACTAAATTTAAAAAACTATCACTTTTGTAAGAAGTGTGATCTCATATTGGTACTCATGCCAAATTTAGTGAATATAGCACTTATAAAATATCTGCAGATAACAAAAGTAGGTTGTTGCTAAGCAAAATAAAGGTATCCATAGCAACGAAATAAAAAAATATTACCTTCATAAAAAGCGCAGACGTCATATTAGTACTCATACTAATTTTAGTGAATATAGCTCTAATATTAAATTAGTTATGAATTTTGTCCAGTAAAAGTGCATTTTGGCCCACTGTGCGGAGGTTAGAATTTCAAACGCATCGTTAGCTTGCGTTTTCTGATTTAACAATGCCATAATTATATTCCTTTAAAATTCATGAAAACTTCTAACTAAAATATATAACTTTTTAAAATATATAAAAACAATTCATAAAATTCTTAGTTTCAATTGTATATAGTCAAAATGACTAAAATTATAAAGACAGTTAAAAACTTCAAATTGATCGCAAATAGTTTTTACAATGGCCGCGGGTTTGGCATGTCTAATCGTTAATGTAATGAAAACTATATTTTAATTTAATTAATTAAACTTGTTAAAACGTATTATTGGTTCAGACGTATACATACATAGACGTGCAAACCATTTTTAGTTTGAATTAGTTGCGCTAAAAGTGATCAGACTAAAGTGGGAGAGGAACCAGTTGCTGGTGTATTTTTTTGTTTCTTCTATTTAAATACAACACAAAATAGAGTAAACTGGCGAAAATATAGACGCGCTCTTAACATAAAGTTAACCTAATGTAAATGTAATCAATATATAAATGATTTAATTTTACAAAGAGACATTCATTAAATTAAATGTAAGTAATATGGTAGAGAGTACTCTATCACAAACACATCTGGAGGAAGTATAGTTTGAAGCCCTTTTTTATATGTTTTATTAAAAGTTAAGATTTATGAAATATTTTATTTATTAAAGGTTTTCGTTGATACATTGTACATTTTGTAATAATTTTCTTAGTTCCTCTTATGAGCTCATACGTCATTAGAATATTCGATTGAAACGATTTCAGCTTGAGTTTTTAACTCATTACTCCGCTCTTTCTATCTTTTCGTTATCTAATTATTGGTGAAAATGTGTTGATATTTTTCTCTATATTTACATGAATGCTACTAATATCTGATCAAAGCCTATCAAATGTGGTTATGAAAATATCAACTCTAATTTTTATTTTAAGAATATGGAACGGCTTTTAATCTGAAACAACATCATAATGAATTTTTTTTCTTTCTTGAGATTATTTTAAATTCTTTCGTTAATTTTAAAGACGTAATTTAGATTCTAGTAAATGATCATTTAAAGAGTCTTTTATCCTTTGAATTTCTAGCGCTAATTGTTAAAGATGATCTTTTATGTTTAGTATGTATTTTGGTTTGAAGAATTTTGTTGCGATTATGAGTACATTGAAGAAATAAAAAACAATTAGATATAGAAGTCCTAAATATTTTTTGCTAATAGACAAACAGCTTTAGTTTGGGCACTCTAATAGGTTGTTGATCTTAAGTAAATTGAGCGATGAGTTCTTTTAATATTTTTCATCGAGGTGGGCTACTAAAAAGATTAGAACTTCTTTTTAATGTTTGTAAAAAATGATTTTTTTTTGGGCTAGTCTTCAATACACTACTCATAAGTTAAAAGAACGGGCTTTGCTTAGGAAAAAAAAGCTTGAGAATGCTTCAGTTGTTTTTGCTATCATACCATTGTATTTTTCACACATGTTTCCTGCGTTGTAACATCATTGACCCCTTCAAAATGATTAATTTAAATTACATTCTACCAACATTTCTTTTGTTTTGTTTGCTATATATTCAACTTTTTTTTTCAGAATCAACCATTGCGATAAATCTTTCTTATGTATCATAAGTTCCTTTATTCTCAAAAACGAATCTTACTATGATTATAATTGTTCTTTTTATTAGAAATCAGTTTTTATATAATTATTTTAAGTTATTAAGGTGTTCCAAGAAGACAAATAGGTCTTACAGTGCACCGCGGATTAGCATTTAACAAGAAAGTTCGCTCCTTCTGCAATTTTACACGTTGTTTTTATAGCACCGAATACGAGTTAAAATCACTTGAGCCATAACAATTAACAAAATGACTCGTCATTTTAATGAGGTATTATTTCCTTATTTTTAATAGCAATGACTAAGTAATAATTAAACAGCAAGGAAATTCCGTGATTATGCATTTTTTACATGCAAATAATTAGTTTTAAAATTAACTTGACTAAGAGTTTTGGTTTGGCAGGTAATCTATCAATTTCAAAAAAAAAATTTTGAAAAACTTTATTTTGGCAAAGGAGTTTTTCCTAGGGGGTTATTTCTCAGTGGGATTTTTTACGGTGGGTTTTTTTCCGGAAGGATGTTCTTCTAGAACCTTAGATTTATTCTTTAAAACATAAATTTAAAACTGAATTAAAAACTTTAAATTACAGTACAAAAACATCGACATTTAAAAGCATTTAATTCTCATTCTGTTTCGTTTTGCGTACAAATTGTTTAATGCCTTAGAAAAAACAATGCTCACTTGGTGCACTGATAGCAGGTGAACATAAAATCAATGTTGAAATGCAATACAATATTGGAAATACATTTTGATTTTTATGCCAAAAGTGTAAAACGTTTTGCTCATGCACTGACAAATTTATATAATCATATATATATATATATATATATATATATATATATATATATATATATATATATATATAATATATAATCATATATAATCTAAATATGTCATAATCATTGTCAATTATGCATATCATTTTGTGAACCGTATCTTTGGAAAAAAATTGTCTTAAATAACCTTTTGAATAGAATTACATATCTTTAAAAAGTTGAAAGAAGTAGTTTTAAAATCTAACAATATAAAAATATACTTAAAAAATCTTTTGAAAATCTTACTATCTATTCTTTATATCGGTTTATATGATTTGTAATGTTTGATTTTAAATGATCGGTTTGTATGATTTGTATTTTGATTATTTATGATCTTTATGCCAATATTGCTGTTATATTATCTGTCTATATTATCTTATTGATAATTAAAGATAATGTCAATATTATCAATATTATTATAATGATAATGTCAATATTATCTGTTTATATTATCTTAAAAAAATTGTTTATAAATTTCTTTTTTTTTTTTAAATCTTATTCGTTTATTATTGCAAAACACAACTTTTTTAACTGCGACTTAAAAATATAATAATTGCATACAAAATCGAGTAGAGCTTTTTCAAAACGAGTAAAATCACCATTTAAATTAATGGATGCGTTTAATTTGTTTTTAAGCATACTATTATACTGGTCTACGATTGTCTTGACGTAAGTTAAGATGAAATACTGTCCTAAATTTCTTCAAATACTTCAAGTCGAGTTATGTTATTAAACATTTTTATAAAATAACTTTATTATTTATAAGAGATGAGTTTTAATAATGCTACTTCAAGAGAAAATTTAAATATTTATAATTTAGTATAAATTTATGCAAATAATTTTATTACTTTCAGAACATAATTGCAATCAAATCTCTGCAATTATCAACTACTTAAAGTTTATATGATTTTATATGTATGTATAAATAAGCCTTTATATAATCATATAATATCATATAAACTTCAAATTTCCAGACAAATAAATTTTCTCACGTCACAATGCATTATAAAGTAAGAATTAAATTAGTCTTAAATCTTGACTTTTCAAAATCAGTTTTAAATTTAAATTATAGCTAGCTGCAGCTAATTTTATTTAATAGTATTAAACAACCTTTATACTTCTTATATATGATTAATTCTAATTTCTAGAGAGCGGCATTTGGTTGGAATCGATTACTTAATTATTTGATTTTTATGTAATTATAGTGAAATGATTTTCTTTCTTTTTTCCTTTTTTGAAAACATTAAAATAATAACAAAAAGTTTATTTAAACAATAACGGTTCGATGTGTTTAATAAAATTAAATAAAAAAAACTATATGCCTTAAACAAATATCTTAACTTTCAACTGGTCTTTTTATAAAGGCAGAAAAAGTCGTTGATTTTGAACTAAAAAATATATCATAAAGAATTCATGGTCGCAGCTGTTTTTTTTTTGAAAAATATCTGCCGTTTAGTAAATGCAAAAATCAGAAAATCAAACTATCTTCGAGTGGCATTAAGAAAAAGGAAGATGAGGAAATTTAGAAAAACACCTTTAAAATACCAACAATTCTAAGACAATTTGAATAAATTAAATAGAAATATATAACTAAAACATAAACTTTTTATAAGCACTAAGTTAATGTGTTTATTTAAAATAAAAATAGTCCAAAGCTTTTTTTATTGGAAAAAGTTATATAGATTTTAAGGATAAGTATTGGTGAAAAAAAAAAACATATGCGAAAATTTGACAATTTGACAATATTAAATAATCTTAACTTTTAATCATTTTTAAGTATAATAACTTTGTTAAAATGGTTTGTTTTAAATATAAAATTAAAATTTTTAATTATGTTCTCATTAAAAACATACTTTTAAAGCCCCTTATTGTTTTAAAATAAATTTGAGGTCACCGCGTGGCAAGTTTAGATCATCTACTTTCTTTTTTTTTAACTTTCGTTATTTAAAATGCTATAACAAAACATCTTAATAGTTCTATAGAACTTTAAATATAAACATGTTGTTTATACTTATTTTCCGTGCACGAACTCAACTTAGTTGTGAAAAATTGAAATGAAAAGCTTAATTAACCTAAGTATCTCAATCTTGACACATCAATCGTGACACATCAATCGTGACACATCAATCGTCACACATCAATCATGACACATCAATCGTCACAAATCATTTGTGACACATTCGCATAAAATTTTCCTCCAGTTTTTAATTTTTCTAGAACTATTAGCTTTTTTAAAAATCTTAACCTTTGTTAAAGTGAATAATATTGTTATATATGTTTGTATATAATCTCTATAAAACTCAAGTATATTGTATTTTCAAAAATCTAGAAAAATAGAAAAATAATGTTGCCGGTGGTAGGACTCGAACCATGGCTAATTTGCACAGAAAGCTCTGCGTTCTAACCACTCCGCAATGCTAGCCATATATACTAAAAACCATATAGCCATTTTGATACTAAAAACTCATACTAAAGACACAAGTCACTATGAATGTAAGTAAACATAAAATAAGCCATGCTATACATACAGTTTGTTTAATTGACAAAAGGCTACCTGCTAAATGTTGTATAAAACAAACAGTTCTACTTTACTTCAGATACTCCTGGTCATATTACAGTCACATGACATAATCACAGTTAATCTTGTAACTTATACAAAACTCCATATGACTATAGATTATTAGTTGTAAAATATGTATACAAGTTATTGTTACTATATTGGTGCAATTTTATTTAAGTTTTCCAGATTATCTAGTTGCAATAATTTGTTATTTTTAAAATATATTTTATTGAACTTCTAGTATTCACGTCTAGGTTATGTTTCGCCAGTTGTAACGAATTTCAACCAATCTTGTACTAGCAACTCATACTGTCAAGACATAAACTGCTACTAGAGTAGACGCACACGAACACTGCATTGACAATTTACAATACATACACAGCTACAAGACTCAAAACAGTTCACAACTCTCATTAACCCTTTGTTACACTGCAACAAAGCACTGCACTTATCGACACTCATGTCTAAAAAATTACTTAGAATTGGATGCAAGTTGTACTGAGCCCCACTAAGTTTCCTCTGGGTTCAGTGTCAATTCAGAAGTCTGTGGCAATTGTCCCGACATGATACTTTGAGAATAGTCCTTTTGAGATAACACAATGGGAGACCTTAAAAAGTTACCCTGGTATAGACCCAGAGTGGAACTTCTTTGGGATACCAGTCTCGGGCGAAAGTTGACGGTCTTCTTGTGTTAATACTGTACCATAAGGCGTGAATCCATACTGTACTCGAAACACCCATAACACACTTATATCTATAATGTGTGTTTACCTCTCTAATAATACAGACTACATATTAACTACTTATAAAACGAATAGTTCTGCTCCATCACTGATACTGTCTATACATCACACTTACGCTTCCACTAACGACAGTTTAGTAGAACATCAATTAGTGACACTCACTTATCTCGACTGTTGTTTATTGTCATTGCTTATTTTTACAACACTTTACTTAGATCAGTTTTTTTGTATTTTTCTACTTTGAGGCTCTTTGTTTTCCACTTGACATCTGTCTTTTTGTACTTTTATCTCACTCTGCTAAACTCTTTTTAACGTATTATTCATCTCTAAGGCGTTCACCACTCGGTGCAGCTTCACTAAGATGCATTCCATTTACAAAGTTAAAGCACGGAGAGGCAGTTAATGTTTATTTGGCGGAACTATGAAAACTTTATACGCTAATTGGTGACCTACCAGAGAGAAAATTGCATGTTCCTTTGTTTATGTGTTCCCTGAGGAAGTGAGTCGGATGCTGAGATCAAATTCACGTATGGATGATCATACTACTATACAAATACTTGCGCGAGCAAGAGCACTCGTGATTGAGGAAAGGAACGCTCGAGCAAATAAAAAGTTTGCTACTGGTGCAACAAGAAGACGTGTGGAGCCGAGGTTGCTTCAAGATCAAATACAACCAATTTGCTTTGAATATAAACTCCCCAATCACTTTGCAAGAGATATTCATCTACAAAAATATAGTAATCAAAATAAGTCGGGTCGAAGACGAGAGACAAGCGACGTTTTGTGTTAGTTGTGTCAACGAAAAGAATACATGTCAAGAATTTGACCATAAAACGTACCAAGGGAGAAGATGTTTGCGCCAGCTCTCTTCCCAAACAATCAATAATGACGTTACCTATTATCCGCTTGGACATTAACGGCGTTCTTAGGGATGTGTTGATCAAATCAGGAATTACCTGCTATATCATTTATAAAAATGTGCACAAAAAATAACGAAGAAAGTATTTAGCGTGGTAACTGTAAATGGACAACAACAACAGTGCAAAGGCGTTAGCAGAACTCGAATTTTTACACCAAATGGGAATGAAGTTTTTGTGGAGGCACTATTAGTTGACTTTAAATCTCTTGGTTATTTTTTTTCATGGGTCTTGAGGGAATAGTGACTTTTGGTGGAGTTTCAGTATCTGCAAACTGTGATGTTTGTTTTATGGGAAGAAACGATTCATATTTACTTTGACTTAGAAGTGATAGGCCAAAAGATGTCAGTATCTTGAATATAATTGCTCGGGATTTCACAGCTTCTTTTGAGAACAAAAATCAAGAATGGATAATGGCCTGGAAATAGAATAATGATTCTTAACCTGAAACTCTAGTGAATAAGATTGCTGAATACACTATCCTTGTTGGCATAAAATACGATTACGAAAAGGAAATTGAAAGATGGATAGAGAAAAAATAACAGCATTAGCACGATTCAAAGAAAAACGGTCCCATAAAAGGTTTGGCTCCTCTCATGGAAGTGGTGCAGCAAAATAAAGGGAAAGTGCGGCCAGTATTAGACTTCAGGGAGCTGAACAAGTTAATTGAAGCATTCACTGCAAACACAGATGCGTATGCTGACAAACTTGGAGACTAGAGACGGTTTGAAGAGAATGTTTCAACAATTGATTTATTTTCAGCTTACAGGCAACTAAAAATTGATGAAAAACTCTGGGCGTACCAAACTGTTGTGTTTGGTAGACAAAGATTTTGTTTAACTCATTTGGGATTTGGACTAAACGTTGCGCAAACGTAGAACACGGAATGACGATCCTGCTAAGGAAATTTGGAGTGTTTATAGTAGCAAGACAACAAATGGGTAGATGGAAGATCAATTGCACTTGTCATGATTGTCGAGGTTGATGGTAATATAATCGAAGACGCTTGTTGGTTAAGAAAAGATAACACAGCACAAATAAACATGTCTGAACTTAATGTAGTAATTATAGGACTAAATATGGACTTTAACTAGAAAATGGAAATTTTGCATATCTGCACTGATTCAAAAGCGAAACTCCAATTGGTAATCAATGCACACACTGAAAAGTCTAGATTGGGGATAGAAACTTCAAATAAAACGGTGATAAGAAGAAGACTCTAGAATATTGCAAACATAGTGGAAGAATACCAATTCAAAGTAGATATCAATTTTGTCGCTTTGGAGTTCAACTTGGCCGATGCTCTTACTAGAGTGTCTAATAGTTGGTTAGAAATGATTGAGAAACCCCCTGAAATGGCAGCAAGATGCATTATTAGAACTTCTATATCTTCCAAAGATATCGAGCACATTCATATATCTACAGGACATAATGACGTGAAGAAAACATTGTACTTCGTTCGTAAAATCGACCCGTCAGTAAGCAATGAAGAAGTAAAACAAGTGTTTGAGAAATTCATAGCCTGTCAATTAATTGATTTAAGTTTAATAAAAAGGCCGGAAAGATAAATCGAAGTGAAAAAAGCATGACAACAACTTGGCATGAATATAACTTATAATGAGAGGCAGCACTATCTTACTCTAACCGACTGTAGACCTAAACGGTATGCAGTATGGCGATATCTTAGAGATCAACCAGAGCATGTGTTATTCAAAAAGTAAACGCGATATATCTCGAACAAGGAGTTCCGGATTAATTCGCTGACGGACAATGATACTGCATTTCTAAGCAAATTGTATTCACATGATCCTTAAAGATAACTAGTAATATTAAAGTTGGCGATAAAGTATTGGTTAAACCCCAAGATAATGTATATCACTCTCAATACAAAATTAGAATAATTACAAGAATGATCTCGGAACAAATGGTAGAATTAGACAAAGTGTGTTGACATGTACGAGACCTAAGAAAAGTAAGAGTTTACAATGATTCCAATAAAGATCTTGGACAAGTAAGAGGTGACAATGATTTAAATGAGGATCAAGACGATGATGAAGAAGTATACGTTGTGCTGTTGGGAGGTAAAACAAACAAAACACCAATGCTGCGTTAGAGCACGCGGAAAGGAGGGCTCCTCAGTGTTCTAGTCCTTGAGACAAAGAGATCATTATGGCCGAGGGGAAGTGTAATGTGTAAATATTGTTCTTAATTGTTTTAAAGCTAACGATCGGTTAGCGTTACTTCTACAGAATTGTAAATGTATATAGACGTATATGTATATAATATAAAGACATAATTGTAAATATTAAGAGAATCAGTTTGTATATAAATTATGTTGAATTGCATTAAGATAAATGAGGCGTTTTACGCTTAACTTATAAAATTATTTTTGATGTAAAAAGCATTTTTTGGTTTTTAAGATTGCTAACTTTCAGATATGGAGCAAACGCATAACATTTGTATATTTATTTTTATGTCAAATAATGATGTTTTGTAAAAAAAAACGATGGTTGGAGGCTGGGAACAAAATGTCGTTATATTTTAACCCCTCCCCCATCAATATACGTGATGGGCAACAAGTAGATAAATTAATTTTTTGTACTATTCTTAACTAGACTTAAGTTCATTGATTAAATTTAAGTTTCATAGTATTATTTCTTGGCGTTCAAAAGTTATGACATTATAAAGATTTAAATACCATGGAGCATAAAACATTGCACATATAAAAGCTGACTTTTCCAGCAGAAGTAATTGATCTTTAGGCAGAAAATCTATTATACCTGATATCATAACAATAGCTAAATTGTAAAGACTGTCAGCCATGAAACGAGCATTGTGATTGGCTCCTGGTTGATGAATTTTAAAACCATTCAGCTTTGGTGATAAGACATTTAAATAAAATGCAGCTTTTCACCAGGCCAAAAAAAAATTACAATAGCTGGAAAACAATACATTTTGTCTTAATAATTTAATGTTTTTGACTGGTAAAAATATGGCTTAAGGTAGTTTTTCTTCAGGTGCCCTATCCCTTGTCCTTGCTTTTGTATTATTTTCTTTATTAGCAACTATTACAAAATGCTATAGTACAATAAGATACTTAAAGATAATCCGTTAAATGTTAATAATTTAATGTTTTGAAGGCAAATTTTTGTCCTAAAATTGTTTTTCTTCAGATGTGCTATCCCTGTCCTGCTGTCCAGTGTACCTGCTTAATAAATATAAAAAAAGAGGAATTGACAGATATCGAGCCGACATTTAGCATCATACTACTAAAAAATAATTATTTAGTCCTCTTAAATCTAGGAATAAAAATGTTTATGTTTTATAGTTATGTCTTACTTTTGCATACCAAGTTCCTCGTTCCTTTTTGCTTCTTACAGACCATGTTAATTTTCGTTTTAATAAATCTTTTCTTTTTACTTGAAATTAGATATTGATAATATCTTAAAATTCTAGCATTGGTTGGAAGCTGTGTATTTGGTAGCTGTGAAATTGGGTTAGTTAACAAATATAAAGGTCGTCTGACGCTTTCACTTATATGCGCATTTTTCTTCTTTTTCGGACCCATTTCTTTCCGAAAAGTTAATGTTAGTTTAACTATTTTTAATTATTAAGCTATAAGAAATTATTTACACTTTATAATAGATTTGTCATGTAGTGATTGCAATCTTAAACTAAACACAAAATGGTGCAATCTTGTTATTTCGCCATCCTTCACGTAATTTCACCATACTTTGGGTATTTTCGTAAAATCTTGATTTCACCTTCTGGCACCTAGAATTGAGATAGAACAATAAAAATTCATATTTTCGCTTATTTTATGTATAGAATAGGTTTTTAAACCGCGACCAAACACTTTTTTTTTGGCATGCCCTAATGAATATAGTTTAAATCTATTTTGAAAAAGTGCCTTAAACCAATATAGATCCTTTTTCTAATCGTTTCTGACGTATATTAACTAGACATAATTGTCAAAATACAATATTTCTGTCAATTTTCATCAAAAATATTAGAATTCCGACCAAGATAGAGCTTATAGTTAAGAAAAATTGCCAATAAACGATCACAACATATCATATTTTTAGATCAGGATGTTTATTTCACCTATAAAACGCATTTATTTTAAATCTCATTCAAGTTTAGGCAAGCGAGTGTGATTTTATGAAGATTTTATTTTATTAAAAAATTTTCAGTCTGGATTTTTTCACTACAAACATTGATATATAATGATACCGCATAACTTCTCATTTTAATTTTTTTCGTTCTTTCATAATTCACAGACCTGATCATTTAACGGAAATATGTCGTAGTCAACAAAATATCCTACAGGCGCTGTAATATTATAAATCTGCCTTAACTTCACCGAGTTGTCAATTAAACTTGATTGAAGAAAAATAATTTAAACAAAATTTTAAAGGATTTTCTAAAGTTTACGTTTTTAGAACATTTCACGGGTTTTACCATTTTGAATAGAAACCTAACAAAAGCATCTTTGATTCATATGGGATACTCAATATTCAACTTTTGCATCACTCTGTTATACAAATGTTGATGAAAAAATCTCGAACTTTAGAGATGTTGTTTTAACTCTTATTAAATCTGAAACCACTTTGCCCATTAAAGTTCGGTTTCCTATATATATATAAATTATTGGCAGCCCCTACATTAACTTATGGTATGGAGCTATATGAAAATAGTTCTGCTTTGATGAAAAGCTAGATATAATTAAAGTAGTGCGCTAAAATTGTTTTTAAATGTTCCGAAACAAAGTAAGAATTATACGAGTTTGCTTTTAAAGTTCAGGATACTTCAAAAAGTATTTAACAAAATAAATTAAACTTCCTTCGTGTTCTTAATATTAAAACCATCTGCAGATATTACTTTTTTACAACTGAAACACCATTTATTTCAAAGTTCTTTTGTTGGTGACATCGAGGACCTATGCTGTTTTCAGATGTTAATTTTTCAAAATTTACTTTAAAACAAAAAAGGTAAAAATAGCACTTTCAAACAGTGAATATCCCTCCGATGTTGAACAAACTTTGTCGTAGGTAATAGAGTGCTGGAAAGCAAAAGAGCAAAGAGGAATTTTTAATCAAATTCTGGAAAAAAAATTTCTTAAGCGATAATCACCAGAAATAACTTTCTTATTTTTTTTTTTTTTACCTTGTAAGTTACATTGGGTGCTAAGTAAATGAAATAATAATAAAAATAAATTACAATCACATGACACAAATTCAATCAATAGCAAAATTCAATCAATAGCAAAACATAATAAAGTCTTAAAATATATATTTGTTTTAAAAGTAAAAATTATTTTTAAGATGGATTTGTAACTTTGCATATGCTAGCCCCAGCTATAAGAAACCATTAGCGCAGTGAAGTGTATATACAACAACCGATACAACTAGCAGTAGGCGCTGTAGAGTGTACATACATCAGCTGAGAGTTTTGGTTTCGGCAGACAATGTTTTTAGTATTGCTTAAAAGATATTTTTTCCAAAACGTATAAAATAATGTAAAAAATCCACGTGACAGCTCTTAAAAATCAACTTTTTTATACACCAATATTAGATTTTATTATGAATAATCAATATTAAGTTAATTAAGCCGTTAGCAAA
Source organism: Hydra vulgaris (assembly GCF_038396675.1). NCBI lineage: Eukaryota > Metazoa > Cnidaria > Hydrozoa > Anthoathecata > Hydridae > Hydra > Hydra vulgaris. Next base: position 15,051,904 of record NC_088932.1, on the reverse strand, counting down.
TTATTAAATAACAATAATTATAACTTTTTAATAATCTCTTTTCACGGAAAATAGTGAAATCCATAACATAATAGTTGTTAACAGTTTTCATTGAAAATAGTCAAAGTCATTTATTAACAACCCTGATTTTTAACAGAATATAACATCAAGCCAGTTTATATCAATGTTAATTGTTACCCAGCACAGGCAATTTTATAAAGGCAATCCAAGAATAGAACTTTATTGTACTTTAATAAATTCATTGTCATAGGCTAGCTATTATCGGTCCAGTATATCCATGCTGTCTGCCATAATCTTTTTTATTGTTATTCTTTATTATTAGTAGGTTGTTCTTTATTTTTAACAATTTATTCTTTCGTATTTTGTTTTGTTTTATTTCTACTTTTAGACTGTTAGTCTCTTTTTGTATTAGAAAATTTTAGAAAATGCGAATAGTCAAGAGTCAAATAAAAATGTAATCTTTATAAACATTTATAAAGATTATATAAAACATTTATAAACATTTTTAAAAATATAATTTTTATAAACATTTTTAAACAAATAAACTACAAAAAACACAAAAATAAAAAAAAGACTAAAACATTTAATGTTTATATTTCGTTTTAGAAAACATGTCAAATAACGAAGCACCCATTAGAGGCAAGGAAGGTATATCTAATGAAAAAATTGACGATAATCAGTTATAAAAATGTTAAAAATTTATGAAGTTTTTTTGTATGTATTAATTTTAATGCATCAAGTTAACAAAATACATATTTGAAATTTAGAACGCTATAAACTTTTTTTTGTAAAAAGATTTTAGTAAAAAATTTATAACTGCATAATCCGACATTTTACTACTTGTGGGATTCGGTAACATTATAACTAAAATTCGGGTGAATCAAGACACATCTTCAGGCAAGAAGTCCCCAGGCGCATTGTTAAAAGCTATGTAAAAAGTTTTATTTAACTTTGAGTGTATAATTTTTATCTTTATAATTGGAAAAAATGGGTAAATACAAATAGTGAGGTTATTTTCGAACCAAGACATTCAACAGTCTAGGTAATATTTTAATATAAACTAAAGGCAACAATTAAACAAACAAAATTTTATATATTGATATTAAAAAAAAAAGATTTGCTACTTTTTAACAGATTTTCATAAGAAGTGGCATAAGTTGCATATTTGCGAAAAACTAAATAATATAAAATGATTATCCAAGACCGTTCTAGTTATGCAAGACTGTTGCTAATGAATCACATTCTCTGGCAAACCCATCCCCGCTGTTCAAAGATGTCATTTTTATAAGAACAATTTTTCAATACCAAAAGCAAAAAAGCAATTTCTTAAACCACAGATGCGAACTCTTAACTATATTATTCTAGTCAAGAGAATTTTTATAAGAATTTCAGAGTTTAATGTAAAGTATTTTACAAACTATTTTTCTCGCCGTTCAAAGAGAGATTACTACTAAGACTAAGAAATAATAGCTAATAATAAGATGAAAATGATTTTTTATTAATTTCTGTATGTTTCTGTAAGAATCTGAATGCGCTGGGCTAAAAATTAACTCTCTCTTTTTAATAAGATATAGATTTTTATGCTATTTGGAGTTTTACTTCTACTCTCCAGTAAAAAATGACGGCTCTTTTGAATCTTAAATCCTTATCTTGACAAAAAAAAAATAATTTTTAGATTCAGTTGGATGCTTATGCAGCATTTTTTAGTCTGCTAACTTTCAGCCATGCAGTATAACTATAAACATTTGTTTGTTTAATCTTGAGACAAAAAGATTTGCAAAAAATTTGATGACTGGAGCCTGGGTTCAAAAGCCTATCTGAACAAATTTCTATATTTATTTATTAGGGTGATACAGAATATTGTCTAAATTGAAAGTTTTAGTTAATCGCAAAGCCGCTGTTGCTTATTCTACTCTACCACATTTAAGTTAAACACAGAATTGTTTTTGTCAAAAGCTACCAAAAGAAAGTTCTGCCTTTGATCCGCTTTGATTTTAATTGTGGTAACAGTGTACATATCTCTTTAACAAAATAATATAGCTTTTTGCGCAGTCATCAGTCACACTCAGATTGCTAGCTAGCTGAATGAAATGCTTGCATGAGTTAAATGCTTAGAAATCACTCAAAGAATACCATTCTCAAACAGATTCAGTGTAACCTATAAGTATTAAAAATGAGTAACTCTTCTTTGTAATTAAGTCCTTTAATCTACTATCAATGCATGAAATGACAGCAGAAAGAGTTTCTACGAAAATCTTTGATAACTCATAAATAGGAAACTTTAGGAGCTTCTTAATAAATAAAAACTGAGATTCTGCTTTCAATTCAGCATCAATTAACAATAGTACGATTATCTTGGGAGACAAACACCATGTGTGGTTATCTTGCTTTTTTAATTGAGTTTCAACTTCATGATCTCATTCTATTTTAACTGTTTTTAAACTGTTTTAGAAGATTTAAATGCAATCAAACTATTGATACGTTTTACACTTTGTTGAGTTTAAGAAAGGCAGGTTCATAGTAAACGGCTACAATAAATGCTACCGTAGAGACCAAACCTATCTTTATAGGAGTCAGATATTAAACAAATGTGGATGTCATATCAAGCATTAAAAAGTGTATGGCATAAGCCATAAACTATGCTTTTTAAAAGGCGCTAGACTTCTAGATGTGGATAAATATAAACAACAAATCATGAGATAAATATACTTAATTACACGATCTTCTTATATATTCATAATAAAAATCTCTCACCTTACTATTTTGAAACTAAACTTATGACTTCTCAAACTAACAGCTCTGAAATCAAGTTGAAGGCTCACATAAACACTACCTCGTAAACTAACTAAATATAATGAATACAGCAAAACATATCGAAAACCTAAGACATGGAACAGACTTAAAAGTAATCATTAAAGTATGGTGAATTGAGTAAATTTATTTACGTTCAAATAAGAAGAGAGCTTTTAAAACCAAATTATAATTTTAAAGTTTAATATACACATTACTTTATTAAAACATTTTTCTTTATTCTGAGTTCCATGTTTTTAAAGAACATTGGCTTACTTTGTAGAGCAAAACCGTTTTTTTTTTTGAGATTTTGCAATGAAAGGACATGAAATTTCAAAATGACAATTGTTACTTTAATGACTTAAATGTTGCTAGGTGCAGTACAAATAAAAGTAAAAGAAAAAAACTATAATTTTTTTATAATTATGATCAAAGTAAATAAAAATATAATAATGTTTACATAATACATTACTCGCTATTCAAATCAAATCAAAACAGATTTTCATGATCAGATTTTCAATTAAAAGTTTCAATCAGCCAAAATTTTATTTTACGGCTACTAGACTTTTAATTTCTACTAGAGGACCAAAAGAATAGACTGAAATATTATCTAATGAACTTAAATAACTGCAACGCTCAGCGAGTTAATAAACTCATTGAGAGTTGCAACTGTTTTAAGTTCAAAAGATATTGTTTTAGTCCATACTTTGGTCCTCAAGTAGAATTTAAAAATTTTGTAGCCGCAAAGTACCATTTGGGTCATAATTATGACCCAATTGAACCCAAAGCTTTTCATGAGAGTCATAAGGTTTTTTGTAGAAGATATTTAACAAGTAACTAAATATTTTTACAGGTTGTAAAGTACTAATTTTTCGTTCTTTATTTTATTTTATTTTTATATTTATCTTTTTATATATTTTTTAATAAATAAGTTGTATAATATATGTATATAGGACGACTCTTGTATAAACGTGCTCTTTAATTAACTAATTTATTTTTTGTTTTTCTTTTATTCTCTTTTTTCGAGTTTTTTTGTTTACATGACTATTACTCTTCACATGAAAATTATTTTTGAAAATTATTATTGAACTACTTAATTTTTATTTTACATTTTTAGTTTTCAAAAAATATTTTGTAAAGTATATATATACTATACGGTTGTTGTGAATACGTACGATTGGGGCTCGGTGATAAGACAAAGTAACGTGTTCTACATGCACGGCCAGAGTTTTTAATTATATACTTTTAAATTGGAAATGTTATTGACGAAATAAACAAACAAAAAACAAAAGCAAAAACAAAACAATAAAAAAGGGAAAAAGAATATGAAAATGATATGGAAAATTTTTTTAACGTTGGAATTAATTATTTGAAAAAGTGATCTGTTTTCATAACCAACGATGAGGTTTTTTTATGAATGCTTTACAACGAAGTACCCGAATAAAAATATGTTGAAAAAAACATTAAATAATTAGGTGAAAAGGGTATATTAATTTTCGGATTCAATTTATGAGGAACTTATGTATTTGAATTCCTTTATTGAAAAGAAGCGTGTGAAGAATGAAAAAGGAAAGATGTGCATAATAAATGGTTGTACTATTTGATAAAGACTGAAAAAACTGAAAGAAAAGATAATCTATTTAAAATGTGCCAAAACTTGTTTGCCACTACACCGCATACTACTACTAATGCGCCCGTTCAATGTGTGTTCTCAATAAATCAAACTCTTTGATTGGGTAAAGCAGAGCAATAATGAAGTCAAAGAACCGTTACTCAAAGGTGAGTAATAAATGGATGTAAAAAATGTTTTACTACGCGCTTACCAAAACATTTTTTACATAAATTTTTCACTCACCTTTGAGTATGCGTCGCCTATTTTTTTATTTTTTTGTTTTATTTATTAAAACATTTTTTACACTTATTTTTCACTCTTATTTGAGGATGAGTACCCACTTAAGCGGGTATGTCGTTAGGTTATGTTTAGTTATTTTTTAGCAAACTTTCCTGTTGAAAATAGTGAAAATAATTGAGATGAACGTTTAGCCGTTAGAATACCAAATTGTCGCATTTTTTATTTTTCATTTTTTTTTTAATAGCAACGCTATGATTCTCGTTTGAAGTTTATTTGAACATGTTGTTATCTTGTTTTTGTTTTTTTTAAGTGCGTAGGGGGCAGGTAGGTAGAATGGGGTCGTATTTTCTCTGTCGGTTGTCCAACATTTATGGCAGCCCTAATCACATACTAGATTATTATGTTAAAGTAATTAATTTTTGCCATTTACCTTTGTCTTTTTTAGAGAGTATAAGAAAAAAAGCATAATACCTTTTCATCAACCAAGCTTTTATAAAAACGTATAGTTTTAGCCCTATCTTTTATCGATTGGACATAGGGATTGCAATCCCACAAAGTAGGATCTTGAAATCCCACGGGATCATACGTTGTTTTAGTGCATGCGAGATCCCGCATTAGTTATTGCGGGATTTGCATGATTTGCGGGATTTAAATTACACAATTAAATTAATAAAAAAAAAACATAAAATAATCAGAGATTCATAAATTTGAACAAGCGTATGCAGGCTAAATAAATTAGTCTTGGACTGACTTGGATCCATTGGTCGTGGAACGCAGAATTTTGCGTCAAGCTAGTGGCAGCAAGGCTAAATAGTTTTGATATTAGCTCCCTAAAAGAAACTGTCACCATAACCACTAATGGTGCAAGCGGGATGGTCAAAGTTAATATATTGATGCCGTCCTATTAACAAACTATGTCATGCTTAATACACTATGGAATACAATTGTTTTCTACATAAAAAAAATTTGTAAAGAAAATGAACAAGATACTGGTGATGGTGATGAAATATAAGATAAAGACTGCAATTTGACTTTTGATTTTTTGAATATCTTTGGATTAACCATTTGCTAAAATAGTTAGCATTTACTAAGATTTTAATAAGAAGGAAAAAAGTTGTAATAATCTTTAGAGACTCTCCTGTTAAAAATTATAAAGATTTACATAAGTATATCCAACATAATCAAGGTAAAACACTAAAATGATTCTTGATTGTTAGACGACACGTATTAGCCTGCTCGATATGGTGAAACGATTTCAGAAATTAAAGTTCTATATTGAAAAAACTCTGATTGACATTGCATTAGAGTAACGTTTCACAAGTAGAAAATTGTCTTGAATCAATTATTTAACTTTATTGCATGGCATTAGTAAAATGTCTCTTAAAGTATTATTCAGAACAAAACCGAATTCTCGTCACTATGGAAACAACATTTTGATTTATTTTAGATAAATTAGATCAGCATTATTCAGTTTGGAGCATTGGCATAGCCGATGCACTGCGTGAGAGAATTACACAACGTCATAATAATAATTTAACTGGTCTACTAATTTACTTACAAGATCATTCGAAATACATCAAGAAATTAAAAAAAATGAAAAAATATTTTCTAATTTATTTAAAGAAAACCGTTATGCATCAAAAAATAAAAAAAAATGTTGGCAAGAGTTTATACAATTGAAGAAAACGAAGATAAAAAAATCAGTTGAGGATTCTCGTCAACTTATTCCTACTATCGTTGAATAAAGAATTAGAAAATCCGATATAGAAAGAAAACAAAAATTGGGCAGATTATATAAAGGAGAATTTTTCACTTTAAGAAATTATTGAAGAAGGAAATGTCTGCTTATAAAAGTAATTGAGTTAAAGGCAAACTTCATAACATAAAACTACTTAATAATATTATCGCTAACAAGCGTTAAGGTCCAGCTAGCTTTTTCAACTACTGGTTATATATGCAGTCCTTTGAGAAGTAGATTGGTAGACAATACTTTGAGATGCGTCTGTTTATTAAGATTAAGTTTTTTGTAATGTTTCTCTCATATTTGATATTTAATTTAAGGAATTAAGTTTATGGAATTTGTATTTTTTTCTTTTTTGTTCAATAAAAGTTTCGAATTATATTGATTTATAAATGAATTGCTTTATTTATATAAAAAACATCTTTATAAATATTTTTAAAACTATCGATTTTTAAGCTCGTTATTCTGAATCATTTTAAAAATCAGCAAAATTGTCATTTTTTCATTTACAATGCGTATAAAAGGTCAAACTCTACCAATCACGTGGGGATCCTTTTAGATCCCGCAGGAATTTAGAAATCTTGTGCAAATGAAATGTGTGCAGAATTGCAATTCTTAATTGGACATACTAACGTGGGCATTTTAATCGTAAAAGAACAAACAATACTGCTCCAAATTAATTTATATTATAATTTCTTTTTCTAATTCAATATATTCCTGATTTTGGGACATGGGTCATTATGATCTAAATTATTGGTAGAACTAATTTAAAATCAGAAACTTTACTCTTCAGAAACAAAGTAAATGGATTTGAGTATACAAATAAAGAAACGAAAAAGTTTAATAATTTTTTTGTAAATGCTGGTCTAAACCTAGCATCACAAATAAATAATTCTAACAAATCATTTATTAACTATTTTACAGACCATACTAGCTTACATCCTGATAAAAATCTAAAGTTAGAGGAGTTCAAAGAAGCAAAAAAATCACTAAAAAAAAACAAAGCTCAAGGCATTCATAATTTTTCCAGCAATATAGTAATAGATATCTTACCCTTTATAAAAGATCGTCTTTTTAATATTTTTTACTCATCAATTCGAACAGGAGTTGTCCGAGAAAAATTACAGATAGCAAATATTTTAGCAATATTTAAATCTGAAGACACAGCATCACTAACTAATAACAGACCAATCTCAATTCTTCCAGTATTCTCCAAGTTTCTTGAACGAATAATCTACAATAGACTGTATAAATATCGAACAGAAAACAAAATTTAAATGAATATCAGTACGGTTATCTAACGAATCATTCAATGGAACATGCAATCATAGACCTCATGAACAACATCATCATCTTTTTGTAAAGGACAGTTTGTATTGGTAGTCTTTACCTTACAAAAGCTTTCGATACGGTCAACCATAAAATTCTGATTGAAAAAATGAAAAAATATGGTATAAAAAACAAAAATATAAAATGATTCACCAGCTATTTAAATAAAAGACAACAATGTATCATAACTGATGGTATTTCTAGTTCAAAGCTATTAAAATAAAATTTTGTGTTCCACAGGGATCAATTCTTACCCACTTGGAATGGTTACCCAGTGAAAAATAAAACCGCGTCCCACATGGGTTACGCGTGGGTTCCGTGTGGGATTGATGGGATTTACGTGGGACGGTTTTTCCCATGTGGTATCCGTATGGAAATTTGTCACCTTAAACCCATGTGGGTAATCCCACATGGGTTACATGTGGGAACCATATGGTATTTACACACATGGGAAATCGCACGTGGGTTTCCTGTGGGATTTGCTTGGGAATTAATTTGAAAGCTGGAAACTAAAAAAAAAATTAAAAAAAACCTAAAAAAAAAATTTTTAAATCGACATTGCATTGCGTTACGTTTATATTGTGTAAAAATATTTTATATTAATATAGAGAATGGCAAGCAAGTATGTAAGTACCACGAATAATGTTTATCTTTCTTTATAGAAATAAGATTAAGATTTGTGCAAATAGACTTATTATTAGGATAATATAATAGTTATTTGAATATAGATCTTGAGTAAATTATTTGCAAACAACTGATGCAAGTTGAAATGTTGTCAAAAACCAATCTTGCGTGCATGGGACACTGCAGTGTCCCACAAAGAAATGCAGGTTTGAAAGTCGAAGAATTCCCAATTTTCTTTATTAAAAAAAGAAAAAAATAGGATGGAGATGGGTTTCTGTAACTTTTTTTATGCTCCAAAACTTTTAACTTTAGATATAATAAGGTCCCTAAGACTTAAGGGACTTACGAGCTACATCGAGGAACAAAGACAGGATATTTACAGACTTTTTTACAGAACAAAAACAGGATATTTACATTACAACTGTTCAATTTTTAATCTGGAGTACCACAGTGTTATTGAAAATAAAGCCTCAGAGTCCATTTTTCAAAGTAATATGATCTAAAGTAATGTTTAAATAAAATAATATGCTTTAAAATACATATAGTTATACATATAACTCCTGATAGTTAACTATATGTATAACTAGTTATACATATAATTTGTTATAAAAACTTATTTTTTAAGGTTATGCTTGAACAAATTAGTACCAATTAATTCAAATTCAAGATTTAGTTAAAGTTCAAGTTAAAGTTCTTATTTATTCATTTTTTTTTTGTTACTTTTATATTTATTTGTTCAAATTTATCAGTTAGTACTATTTTTTACTACAGTAAGAATGTTTATCATTGTTGAACGTGATTTTATTAGTAACTTAATTTTATTTTCAAAATATTTTGACAACACCCTTTACATTTTAAATAATGACAGCTTTACTTTTCTATTGATGTTAAATTTATTACGTTTCAATAACTCATATTGAATCTTAACTGAATTATTGTAAGCTTTGTAGGGGTTTGTTGTATATCAAATGGTGTTGTAAATAAAGTGAAAATAATATATATATATGTATATATATATATATATATATATATATATATATATATATATATATATATATATATATATATATATATATATAACATTAAAACAATAAAATTGATACAAAATTTCACTTTAAAACGAATACCATTAACATTGTGATGATAATAGCATTAGGAAACTAGTATTTATGTATTATTATTATACTATAAATAAATAGTTTTTTAATTCATTTTATAAAATAGAGACTGACAACTGATAATTAATGGAAATAAATACAAATTATAAAAATCATGTAAACTTCGTTTATTATTTCTAAATATTATATTAATGTTAATTTACAAAGTTAAAATCAATTTAGAGCATTGTTATTAGTTCATTTGTGATTCACACTTCCACTTCTGTCTCTCAAATTTATAAAATAGGTGGTCAAAGCTTGCTCAATAGGTAGGTTCTCAGCATAACAATGCTTTTTTCTTACACTTTCTAAAGAGAAATATGGCAAATTGATTACTTATTTTACCTAAATCATAGGGTCATCTATGCATAATGATGTTAGATGATGACCCGGTTTATTGAACACCTTCACCCTTTATTAAACTCAGTCAATTTTTTTGCCATCTCCCATTGAAAATGATGTCAGTTTTTGTTATCATATTATGATGGTATATCTGAATTGTTAATATAATATAAAAAATGCATATACCATCAATTTTTTTCTGGTTCAATTATACATTTATTCTCAACAGTACTAAAAGTAAAAAAAAAAACAACATAAATTGTTCTTTCAGATAAGCAAGCTAATTTCTGAATTTTAATTGTTTTTCCTATGATCCTCTACAGTTTTAAGCAACAAAAGCAAGAAGTTTTTAGGCCACATTGTTGGTGTAAATACCTCTAAAACCTGCTCATAGCTAGCATAAATTGTTTTACTTTTTATTTAAATAAAATATTTTACTTTTTTTTTTAATTCCATTTTTTAATTGACATTATTTTGGTCTCAACATCCCTCCCTATTGTCAATTATTGTTTTTACATTATTTACAACACCATTTGATATACAACAAACCTTTACAAAGCTTAAAATAATTCAGTTAAAATTCAATCTGAGTTATTGTAATGTAATAAACTTAACATCAATAGAAAAGTAAAGCTGTCATTATTTAAAATGTAAGGGTGTTGTCAAAATATGTTGAAAGTAAAATTAAGTTACTAATAAAATCACGTTCAACAATGATAAATATTCTTACTGTAGTAAGAATTAGTACTAGTTAACAAATTTGAACAAATAAATATAAAATAGTGAAAAAATAATGAACAAATAAGAACTTGAACTTGAACTAAATCTTGAATTTGAATTAATTGGTACTAATTTGTTCAAGCATAAACCTTATAAAATAAGTTTATATAATAAATTTTATGTATAACTAGTTATACATATAGTTAACTATTAGGAATTATATGTATAACTGCATCTATTTTAAAGCATTTTATTTTTTTATTCAATTTATATATTACTTTAGATCATATTACTTTGAAAACTGGACCCAGAGACTTTATCCCCAATTACACTGTGGTACTCCAGAATAAAAATTGAAAAGTATCTGTAAATATCCTGTTTTTGTTCCTCAATGTACTTCGTAAGTCCCTTAAGTTTTATGAACCTTATTATATCTAAAGTTAAAAGTTTTGGAGCCTTAAAAAAGTTACAGAAACCTCCCTATCTCCCCCCTATTTTTTTTTTTTTTAATAAAGAAAATTTGACTTTTAAACCAGCATTTCTTTGTGGGACACTGCAGTGTCCCATGCATGCATGCTTGGTTTTTGAACTTGCATCAGTCAATAGTTTGCAGATAATTTACTCGAACTATATTCAAATATCAAATGAACATGATAGAGAATGTTCATATGATATTTGAACATCACAAATTTAATAATATTGTTGTGATATGTTATATAAATAATACCATAATAGATTATGATATGAAAATAAGATAGGATATAAAGGCAATGATCAAAGAATAAATTTACTTATAGAAATTTAGATGTTTGTTTATTAGTTACAGAATATTATATTATGTGTGACCGCGGCTTTCTATAATAACAGGCCCTGACATCGCGCAACAAAGTTATTAAACTGAAGGCCAATTCACTTACCGTTAACATTGTAAGGTAATAATATTGTCAGTAAGACAATATTATTCACTTACAATGTTAACGGTAAGTTTTTTTAATAATTAAAACGCCTTTAAAATGCTGTGTATCTCTTTGCAAGTCGAACTATCTCAACTACAACAAAAATATCAATTTATACAACTACAACTACAATATCAATTACAACTACAACAAAAATATCAATAATCAACTACAACAAAAGTATCAATTTATAAATTCCCGAAGAATCTAGAGGTGAGAAAAAGATGTAGTGAAGCTATTCCAAGAACTGGTTTTATTGTTACAGACTATACAGCAGTATGTCAACTGCATTGGCCAAACGAAGCACCTTTTGAAAGCAAATATGGGAAGCAACGACCTTTAAACCCACCATTTGTTTTTAAAAATATTCCGCCTAGTTGTTCAGCCACACCAGCAAGTAAAGTTAGAAAAACTGTAACTTTAAGCGGTTTTCGAAGCATTTTATCAGATGGGTTAAATGATTTTCTAAAAGAGGATGAACTTATATTTGACGATATTCAATCTTTGTTAAGTGATAATAATGATGTTATTGTTTTCCAGCTTAATAAAAAAAATTTTACACATACAATCAAAAATGTACAAACTTGGTGTTCTATTATTTATTTTAGTAATTTTCAATAATTATTCATTTGTAGCTAACCATATAACTATTTCATCTTTAGCTTTAAATAAATTAAAGTTAATAAAAACAAGATCAGCTTTATTTGAAGCAGTTAGATTTTTAAAAAATAAAGAAAGCTCGCTTCAGTCAAATATTCTATTCAAACACCTTAATGCTATGAGAAAAGTTAATGTTGGTGAAGTTTTATATACTTCAGATATTATATATAGAGCATATGAGTATTTTGCTATGCGACGAAGTTTATATGATTGTTTGTGTATTGACTACAAGTTGCCAATTATAAGGACTTTAACACGATTGAATTTAAAAATAAGCTCAATGGAGGACCTAAGTTTCATAAATAGTATTTTTATGAATTTAAATCCATTGAAAAGAACTTCCATACTACTAATTGATGAGGTCTATGTCAAAGCTTCATTACTTTACCAAAGAGGTGCTTTGTTTGGTCAAGCAGTAAACTGCCCTGAAAAGTTAGCTAAAACAATTTTATCATTTATGATTAAATGTGTTTTTGGAGGTCCAGAATTTATATGTAGAGCTCAACCTGTTTCAAGTTTTTCCTCTGAATTTCAGTTTGCTCAATGTCAAGAAATTGTTGATACAATAAATAATATTGAAAATAGTAAGACACTGGTAATAATTACTGATGGTAACCGTGTAAATCCAAAATTTTTCGAAATGTTTAAAACAGTTGATAGTAAACCATGGTTATCAACATCAGGTATATATTTATTATATCATTATGTGCATCTCTTAAAATCTATACGAAACAATTGGTTGACAAAAAAGACTGGCGAACTTCAATTTTTGAACAATAAAGAACTGGCATTGGCTAAGTGGAGTGATTTAGAAACTTTATATAAAACTGAGTGCAATAGTCTTTTTAAACTCTCTAAACTTACAGCTAAATCAGTTTATCCAAAACCAATAGAGAGACAATCTGTAAAGTTTTGTTTGTCTGTTTTTTTGCGAAGAAACAGTAGCTGCATTAAGAACGCATCCAGAGATTGAAAATAAAGCATTTGAAGGTACTGCTGTATTTATTGAAAAATAATTTTTTTTCGAATGTTGTTAATGTCAAAGCACCTGGTGCTGGCATTCGGTTTAGAAATGAATTATGCGGAGAAATCCACTCAGTTGGTGATCATCAGTTACAACTGCTACGAGATATTGCTGAACTGTCAAATTTTATGAAACCTACGAATAAGCGTGAAAAACAGCTTACGCTAGATACTAGCAATGCAATAGCGCATTCATGTTATGGCTTTATTGATCTCGTAGAAACTTTGTTGGGTAATGGAGCAAAGTATGTCTTATTAGGTTGGTTTTCAACAGATCCACTTGAAAAAGCTTCTAAGCTTCGACAGGGATCTGGAGGTACTTACTTTATAAACGCTAAATCTGTGATTGAAAAAATTAATATTCAACATACTAATTTGATATTACTGTTGATGGTATCGATGGTCATACTTGTGACATGTGTTTTTGAGATATTTCTACTGATGAAAAAGAACTTCTGGATAATATTTGTAAATATTTACCCTGTTGAGAAATATTGATAAAACTTTTTTTTGCTTGAATCAACTTTTGTTGGTATTTTTTATTGTTGGTGATTTTTATTGTTACCATTTTTAGCAAAAAAAATTAAAAATACAGTTATCTTTCTAATATATAGATATATACTTTGATATGGTTCTGCTTGTTATTGATACTATTTAATATTACATTAATATTCTTAATGAAATTTGAAATACGAAAAATATGATTATCTTTTAACAATTTTTTGGTTTTCTGTTAATACTTCCGTCTTTACTAGAAATTATTATTAGAAAACATAGACTGCCATTACACCCTACCTAATATAAAAATATATCAATATAAGTAAAAGTGAACGTTTAATCGGCCTTCAGTTTTTACAGCATTTTGCGCGATGTCAAGGCCTGTTTTATAGAAGGCCGTGTATGTGTGACGAAAAAGTAAAGATACTTTTGCATCCAGTGGCTATTGCACCCAACGTCTACATCATTGAAAAATAGGTTTTTACATTTTTGATTTTTGTTTTTTTGTTTAACTACTTATCCTAATTGATCACTTTTTTTTAGGATTCTCCTCATGGCACAGTGGGCCAGAATGCACTTTTACTGGACAAAATTCATAACTAATTTAATATTAGAGCTATATTCACTAAAATTAGTATGAGTACTAATATGACGTCTGCGCTTTTTATGAAGGTAATATTTTTTTATTTCGTTGCTATGGATACCTTTATTTTGCTTAGCAACAACCTACTTTTGTTATCTGCAGATATTTTATAAGTGCTATATTCACTAAATTTGGCATGAGTACCAATATGAGATCACACTTCTTACAAAAGTGATAGTTTTTTAAATTTAGTTGTTATGGATACTTATATTGCTTAGTTACCGGATACTTTCCTTAGTTACAAAGTGGTAAATTGATATTTGAATATCTTATCGGATTTTTGACCCACTTATATTGAATAAAAATTGAGTATTTAGGTAAATAATGTTTTAGGAATAATAAAAGCAAAAAATAGTGCAAGAAAACGTTATCAATTTTAAATTACATCAAAAAATTATAAAACAATAATATCGTTTGAAGATTGTTTAAGTAATTGTAAAACATCTGAAGGAAATGCTTTATGATTTGTTTGGTGTGATGTTGATTTACGCAATGATGAAATAACAGGATCACTGGAAACTAGGAGTCTATTGATAAGATCAGTATTTGTTGCTTTTCTGGATGTTTTTCGGCTGAAATTTTCGCGATAAGATTTAAAGTCTTTATTTCTAGCCTCTTGAGCTTCCTCTGACATAAGTCCGATGGGTAATGTAAGGCTTTTAATTATGTCATGTCCATGTATCAATACTTTGTGAACTGATTGAGCCATGTAATACCATTGATAAAGGGACACATATAGTCTAAAAGTGTCAAAACAATAATCCTTGAACTTTAAGCAGTCTATTTCATATCCTGAAGAGAGCGTTACCAAGATAATGTAAAATCTGAATATAAGGTTTTGGTCAATACCCAGAATTTCAGCTGTTTGTTCATATGCTGCAAAAGCACGCCTTGAGGTATTGCCATCATTACTTGTTCCAGAACCACCACTTTTAGGGAAATTAACAACAAGTCCCATTTTGTTCATAAAATCAGTCTGAATAATTTGTTTAGCTACAGATGCCTTTTCTTTGTGTTCTTTAGATCTTGCTTGCCACTTTCTTGTTTTTTTTTTATATGCAATGTGCAGTAACATCTCAAAAAATCGAATCCATGCATGAAGACTGGAAAGACCATATTTGAACTCTCTGTTAGTATAATCTATATTAAGGATATCAAGACTATTCATATTTTTTGGAGAGACACCACACACTGAACAGCATTGGTATGAGTTATTTTTTCAGATAATATTGTTTAGACCTTCCCATCAATCATTGTAAGTTCAATAATACAATTCACTTCAATAGAAGATCCGCAAACTTCTAATAAAATCATACCCAAGCTTTCTATCTCACTTTTAATGTACTGATCTTCTTTAATCACAGATTCCTTGGATTCAATTTTGTATGCAAATCTTATGGGTCTACAATATGCTGTGGAGGACGACTTTTGATTTCTCCAAATAGGCACCTTTTCGTTGCTGTTGTTAAATCCAGTCAAATCCAATGGGACAAGACAAGTAATAAATAATGATTCTTCACGCTTTAAATCTCTGTTAATGTCGGGTTCTGATAAAACTTGTTTATAAATGCTTTGGCCAGTAGCACCATCAAAACCAGCCTTACACGTTAGTGTCATTGTTTTTATTGCTTTGTCGTTCAATATCAAGTGCCTTAGCACAGGTTCCTGAACTGCACAGATTCTTTGCAAAGTATGAGTCATTAAATCTTTTAAAGGAACTGAAGCTGAATAGTCCTCCACTGTTATGTTTGCAGGATAACATTTCAATTTTGCATCTCTGACATCATTGTAAGCGGGGTAGATGTTATATTCTTTCTCCAAGGCTCCGCTTCTAATCAATTGATAGGAAGCTTTTGTCAGACTTGCATCAATTATTAAAGCCAGTGCTTCGTCTGCTGAATATTTAGTTGCTTTATCTGTATTTGATATATTTAAAACATTCTTGGCAGCAATAACAACAGATTCATCTCTAAATTTTTTATTAGCAGCAAAAAATAATTCATTGGATGAATGAGATTCAATTAAACAAGATACACGCCGTTTTTTAGTTTTATTAGAACTATTATCAAATGCAACTGGTTTTCGACCACGTCTACTTGCAGTTGGTTCATTGTCTTTTTTTCTGACAATTAAATATTCATTAAGTTAGTTCACAAACTTCTTTTCAAAATTTTTTACAGTATAGTTTGCAGATTTCCACTTTTTTTTATACAAGTAAACAAATCGTTGAACAGCATTTCTAAAATCAACGTCTTTAAAATCAGCAAATTTTGGCTGAATAAACTTTAATATATCTTCAGTAATATTTTGTTTTGAAATACTAAGATTATTTTTTTGGAGAAAATTATGAATGTCTAAGTTTAACAAAACCATATCTAAATAATTATTGTAACAAGTATTTTGTATTTAAAAGTAAAATGTTATAATATATATGCCGCCTGGACTACTAATACTTGTTAGTAATTAAGTTACTACAAGTGTTAGTAATTAAAATTAAAAGTAATTAAATTACTGTCAGTGTTAGTAATTAAATTACTAACAACTACCAAAAATATGTTGTTGCTATGTTATGCAAAGTAAGGTATCCATAGTAACTAAAAAAGGTAGCCTCATAAGAATTCTGAATCTCATTTAAATACATACCCCCAATATTGTGTATTTAGCGCAAGTAAAATACTGTTAAAACAAATTTAATGTAAAAATGAGTTGTTGCTATGCAAAATTTAGTACCATAGCAACCAAATTAAAACATACATAAAATCTGAACAGGGATTTAAGGGGACGAGCAATCAATTAAAACTCGATTGAAGCATCATATAGCTCAAATAAATATAAGACAACACATGGCAAATTGTGGTAATTATTAGTTATTGTGCGGCAAAAAATAAGTTTCTTAAGAAATTTTTTTTTTTAATCTGTGATTTTTAAAGTATAACTGAGATAACATGCTATGACAAATTTATTTCACACATTGGTTTTTCTTATCTCTAAATACTCTAGAATAACATGTACTAATTTTTTGTTTCAAAAACGTAGATGTATTTGAAATATAACACAACGTTGATGTCACCGTTAATTACTTAGTTATAATTTTTTATTTTTTTATTTTATCTCAATGTTCAAATGCTTATAGTCCTGGTAACTAAGGGATTTAATATAAATAAATTATCAATAGATTTCTCCTAATATATGTAGATACTAAAATTAAATTGGTTTTCAAGATTAGACAACTAAAATTTTTCCCATTTGGTCCACCTACTGGCCCACTGTGCATGGGTTCAAGGTCATTACGCATAATGTGCGTTTAATTACTCATATTCCGTTAGTCATTGTAAGTAATAAATTAGGAAATAATTATTTGTGAAATATTGTAGTCATTAATGACTTCAACCTGGCTAATAATCAAAATTGCTCGACTAATAAGGTTCCTTATTAAAATTTCTCTCATTCTCTCTATCTCTGTCTCTCTCTCTGTCTCTCTCTCTCTCTCTCACTCTCTCTCTCTGTATATATATATATATATATATATATATATATATATATATATATATATATATATATATATATACATATATATATATATGTATATATATTTATATTTATATATATATATATATATATATATATATATATATATACATATACATATACATACATATATATATATATATATATATATATATATATATATATATATATACATACACACATATATATATATGTATATATATATATATATATATATATATATATATATATATATATATATATATATATATATATATATATATATATATATATATATATATATATATATATATATATATATATATATATATGTTTATATATATATTTGTATTTATATTTTTTTTAGAAAATGTTGAAGAAAGATAGAAGATACTAAAATCTTTGGTATTATGCAAGCCGAAGCGATTTAATTAATTCAATCGACAAAAAACGGCGTGTAAATCGCAAAAGAAAATGTAATATTTTTAATATTCATTTTGGATGTATTGATTAATAGCATTTATTTTAAAATAAATTCATTATGCAACTCGTTTTTTAATTTTATAAAATTTCGTCATAATAGTTTAAGGTAAATCCCACATAGGTTATAGGTGGAAAACATCACATGTAAATGATCAAAAATGCCTCACGTTTTGAATACCTAATGGGATAAAGTAGCAAATACCAGATTAAGTTAAACCTCTCTGAAAGCTTCGATGAATAATTTTAAATTACTATTTAAGTAATTTTTAAATTAAAAGAATTTCAAAAATTATCATATAAGCATTCGGACTTTTATTTGTCTAGTATTGACAACTTTTATACCATTTGGATTAAAATATGTGGCATTTAAGATCTATAACATGTAGTATTTTCCACCTATATCCCATGTAGGATTTACCACATAAAACCCATGTGGAATTTACCATATGAAACCCATATGGGACAAAATAATAATCCCCATATGGGTTACGTATGGTAAAAACCCACGCGTATCCCATATGGGATTTACCATATGGAATCCATGTGGGATTTACCATATGAAACCCACATAGGACAAAATAATAATCCCCACATGGGTTACATATGGAAAAAATCCACGCGTATTCCATGTGCGCTTTTTCACTGGGTATAGACAAAAATGTTACATGGACAGCCCGAATAAAGGCCATCAACACTCAAATATCTAAAAATCTTGGTTTACTTTTCAAAGCTAGGCCGATTTTATCACAAAAAACTTTAAAACACTTTACTTTTACTTTATACATAGTCATCTCACGTACGCTAACATTGCTTAGGGAACGCACACAAGACAAAATTAATATCTCTTTATCGACGGCAAAAACATGCTTCTAGAATTATATATCATGAAAACATACACATGCTAAACCTCTATAAAAAGAAATGAAAGCGCTAAACATTTTTCAAATCAATATCTATGCTAATATACTATTTATGCTAAAATATAGAATGGGATTCACAGAAAACATCTTTCATTCAATTACCAATAAGTTTAACACTAGAGCAACTGGTAACTTTATCGTACCCCGAAAAAAAAACAAAAAACTCTCAACTTGGTATCTCTTATCGCGACCCCTATATATATAACATATTCATTCCGAAATACACTGTAATTACTCTTCCTGACAATATATTTTCTTTAAAGTCAAAACTTAAAAATTTTGTTCTTAATATAGATAATTACATAGATTATTTATAGTTCACATGATAAATCAAAATTTGAACTAAAACAATTTACAAAGTGAGAAAAGTCGGATTTTTATATCTATGTTAAAAACATTAAAAAAAAATAAAAAAATAAAATAAAATTCACACAATCACAAATCATAATACAACTAGAAAAAACAAAGCAAAATTGTATCACAATAATATTTAAAATATTGGTGCATAAGAATCACAATGTTTATGTGTATCTTGGGTAATACCCCAAGGTTCTCGATGATAAGACTTATTCAGTCTTCTACAAGTTCCCTATAACAATATAATTTATCTTAACAAGTCCTTCATTATATATTCAACTAGTGCTTTCTAAGTTTATTGTTTTCAGTTGTTTTTTCTTTTTTAACTGAGTGTTATTTTTTCTGTTAAATGCATTTTAGCAGTATTTGGCTAAATATAATCTTTTGGAGAAAGTATATTTTGCTTATATTACGATGTGAAAAAATTATAACCAATATGTAGTTGTGAAGATATAAATACATAAATAATATTATTAAATAAATTTTGTAAAGTTAATATAGTATTTTGAAATAATTAAAGTTTCCACATGATTCTTACATTTAAACCTAAGTTGGCTAACTTTTCATCAACCAATCGTTGTAGCACTTTTTATTAATAAAATGTAACAAAAAAGTAGTTGATCCAAATAACAATAACAGATAATTATTTTCTTATGCCATGTACATGCTTATGGTGTTTCTTATATTTTTATGTAAAACTTATAAAATTTTTCATAAAAAAATATTTTCTTTTAGTTAAATAAAAATAAAAAGCCAATAATGTGTTTTTTGATTTGTAATTAAAGTTGACATATAAATAAAATACAAAAGCAATGATTTTATAGAATTTGTAAATAAAAATTTAGGAGAATGGCTTTACATGATTGGCTTTACAATATTTTGTGTGCAGCAAAAAATAAGAAAGATGTTAGCTTATTGCATCCAGTGTATAAAATTTTGTAAAGTATATTTATTCTTTTAATAATTTAATAACGCTCTCAAATTGAGCACTTTTTTTTAATTTAACAATCTTAGCGGTTTTACAATCTTTTTACGTTGCTGGAAAATACTAGGTAATAAAATTTCAATATAATTTTGATTTACAATCTTTGTTATATTTTATCTAAAGCAAATAAGTTGCTTTGAAAATTCTAAAATAGATTTTCAGCTGGTAAAGATTTAGTCATTTTACTCTTTAATTTCTTTTTCTAAACTACTTTGTATAGATTTTATTTAATCCAATTCCCACTATATAATAGTTGTGCTGCGTAAATTTAAATAAGTAAAAACTTTCAGATACCACTTAAATTTACTCTTATAAAGATGCCTCTTTTTGTTTTTTAACTAATTTATTTCCTGCAAAGCTGAAAGCAAACACTGTTTAAGTTTGGAGGTAGAGAAAACATTGAGTACAGTTAGAGACCTAGAAAGTGGTTAACAGAACGCTTAAAAGACTGTAGAATCAGGAAAAAATGAAGACAGAAAACAATTCCAAAACAACAATTTGCAACAAAAAAAGCTATATAAAATTAAGTTTTTCAAGCATAAAAAAATTTGTAGGATAAATAGATGAAACTTTGCTGATTGACAAGTTATGCACGATCGAGTTTCAGTTGAAAGAACAAGGGATGAAAGTTTTTTTTTGATTGCGTCACCATGGTAGAATTTGTAAAAAAAAAGATGTAACTTTACAACGATGGGACAGAGGCTGAAGCTTGGCAGCATGCCAAACAATAAAAATACGTTTTGAGATCTTGTTTGCAAAAGAAAAGGGCATTAATAAAAGAACCAACCCTTAACAGCAACAGTATTTTATACAAGGATAGATAAAAAATTTATAATGGCAGAGAATAGAGTCTGTAGAAAAAAAATTGCAATAAAGGGAAGCGAACATTAATCCAATAAATAGCTGTTGGATACTGCTAATAATCATTTACCTTAGCATGCACCTTTGCAGATCCTATCTTTGCAATAGATTGTATATGAGGTTTGTATAAAAGGCTATAACTAAAATATAATCTGCAAAACGTAAAATAATAGACTGAGTAAGAATTTCGTTATTCATCAATAAAGAAATATCAACAACATAGCTATATTGCAATAATTATTAGCGGTAAACAATTGAGTTTTGTTCGGATTTTTTTCGACTGCCAGTTTAAGCTCAAAGTTAGTGAAGCAAGATTAGCTGCCTGTTCTAAGCAATCAAAAGGTGATGATTTTTTGTCAAAACTGGAGTTGTGTTGCTAACAGGTAAAGTTGTCAGTCATATTGTTTGCAAATTGGACCACACTAGGCGTAAGATGATCATTAAGATCACTAATAGAAAAAATTAAAAAAAAGATTGGAATCTTGTGTCACTCAAGAAGTTACTGGAGATATTTCAGGATGTTTTAGGTATACACTCGTCAACTTAATCATCATAAGAATTAACTTAACAACTTTCCTGTATCAATACCTGTACACAAGTGTATATGCAAACTGGCCCTTTAAATTCTTAAAAATGTTCAAATTCTAACCATATTTATATAATGATAATAAATAAAGTAAAGAAAAGAATGATTAAAAGTTATATGTTTTATTTTAACAATATGATGATGGTTGTACTCTTATAGCATCACATTGACATTATTTAGTATTTAATTAATTTGTCAATTTATATTTAATAATTCTCAACTAAGACAACTCAAAATAAGTTTTGGTTTTTAAGTATTGACCATTAAAAAAAATTCAAATTGACGTCATTAAGATTAAATCAAAGTTATTTTGATCTATTATAAGTAAAAATGAAGATTAAAAAATAATATATTTTTATTTTAGATTGATTAAAGATATTTTGCAGAATTGTAATTATTAATATTTATTATTTCTATTTTCAGAAAACCTCTGAGAAACTAGAAGAATATGAAAATTCTGGTATTGAAAGAGTCAAGGTGGTTTACTTAATAAACTTAAGATATATAAAAAATGGCGTGCAAATTCATTTTTTAATTTTTTTTTTATTTTTGAAGCATTTTGCTGTAATAGGTTATAGTGACTCTCACATGGGTTATAGGTGGAAAACGCCACATATGTGGAAGATCTGCTATCGACTACTTTTTTACCATTTGGAAAAAAATATATATGGCACCTAAGATCTATAAAATATGTGGTATTTTCCACCTACAAAATATTCATCATCACAAAATAATAACTCAAACAAAGCTTACATGCCGTAAAGAAACACTCGCATTTTCCATCTAGAACTTGCCATATATAACACATGTAGGATTTACCGCCAATATTCAATGTGGAACTAACCACTTGAAACCCACGTGGAAAAAAATAACTATCCCCACATGGGTTACATGTGGAAAAAACCATGCGTATCCTATGTGCGATTTTTCACTGGAAAACGCTGTTGTTTTAAATATAGGGTAATATATGGGCTATTAGTTTCTTTATTATTTTTACTAAAGAGTCTTTAAAATAAACCTCGAATAAATTACTTTTACCACATGGAGGACGATAAACGTAACCTACTAATATAATTCTGCATTTATAGTTAATAATTTTAATGAAAAGACTTTCGAAGTTAGTATTTGGTAAATATAATAAAATTTTACTTTATAAGCATATTCATCTGAGACATAAAGCCCCAATCCTTCACTCTTTTTTTGCTGGTTCTTGCTTGGCCAAATAGTTTATAGAAAACCTAAATGTAGATAGATTTAATTCTAGAAGACTTTCTGAATCATGCTAAGTCTTCCGGCCTTTTCGAACAAGGGATGTAGGAGTGTTCCCCTCCCCTTCTCCCTTAAAGCTGCTATTGTCAAGATTATGACATTGACATGAAATGAACTATGTCTGAGGAAATTCTTTTCACACAACTTCAATTTGTAGTTTAGCAACATATTCATTGGTTCTTTCTTTTATATCTGACATTATTTAAGTTCTTGCACACATCAAATTAAACCTATTTAATTTATTAAAAATATCCTGTGATGATTCAATGTTATATTTTGCGATACATAATTTCAATTATCTAATTGAAATCTTTAAATATACTTCTTAATACTCGTGATAAGCTGTTATTATTGAAATAAATGCCGATCTGACTTATTTATTTATATATTTAAATTTTTTATTTTCTATTGAAATTATAATTATAATTTGTATTTTTGCAAACAAATTAAAATCTTATAATATTTAAAGTTTACAGACATCTTATAAAGAAGTCTGTAAACTTAAGGAAGCAGGTACTCATGCAGCACAAAACAGTGGGGCCGCATTGGCCTAATGATTTTAACGTTACTTTTTAGTTTAATCCAACGTATTAATACACGGATCAATAAATTTGTAATTTTTAACAATTTTTTTTAATGACTTTTAAATGATATGGCTGAATCATTACCGTATGGCATACAAATTGAAGTTCCATAAAATGTTGTTTTATATAAATATATATATATATATATATATATATATATATATATATATATATATATATATATATATATATATATATATATATATATATATAACTTATAAGCACGCAAGAAAATACGCATATCCCTAAACTTTTCTTTTTAAACCAGTATACAGTAAATTGAATTTTTAATGGGCATAAAAGGTGGAGAAGATTCAGGGTTAAGACAGATTATTGGTCTGGCATAATATAATCTTCAGTAATCTTAGAGCTAAAAAATGTTTGTCGTTAAACATCATGTAAACTTTTTAAATTTTATTAAAACTTCTACAAATAAAATTAATTTTGAGATTTTTGATAAATTTAATTTTAAGGCCAATTTAAACTAAAGTCTTGTCAATATGCATTAAAACGATTTATATATCTTTGAATCATATTCCCCTAATTGGGAATTGATTCTGATTACCAGTTTACAAGCAACTGCGTTATATTATTTGTTAAATTTTATTGTAATGCAATCAGAAAAGCCTTGTGCGACGTTTGATCAACAGTTTTACTTTAAAGTGTAAAAAAAATTCTTTTTTTTTACGCTTTAACGTTGTTCAGTACATTTCCTTACCAAGTATGACAAGAAAACAGAGTTTTTAGCTTGAATGATTTGACATTAATGATATAATTGACTGTCTACTGCCATGGATTTAGAGTATACCATCTAATACGTGTATGTCACTGTCACTTAGGATATGCCTAAGTGACAGTGACATTGATCTTCTTTGTTAGCAAGTAAGCACAAAACGTTTTGTAAACGTTTTTTAATAGTCCCGTGAAAGCATTTTTTTTTTTAGTTCTTTGAACGTCCATATGAATTGGTAACCTGACATTTTTTTTAAAACGCTTTGTGAACGTTTTTTAAGGGTCCTACAAAAACGTTTTTTAATGGTTTTTTAAACGTCCATATGAAGCGGTGAACGGAAGTTTCACTAAAAACGTTTTTTAATGGTTTTTATTAAGTCTAAATGAAACGTTTTATCGTTTATAACGTTGTTCCTAAAAACCTCTTTTTACGTATCAGTTATTCAAGTAAATAACTTATGTTGTTGAGAAAAAAACCTTTTCACAAACGAACTTTTAGGTTAAACAGCCTAAATCCGGATAATTAACTAAAAATTTAAACATTTTGCGTTTATATACAATTTTAGTAAACAAAAACATAATGAAATAATGTTTTTCTGTTAGAGCTCTCTTTAAACGATCGCCTATCAACTTGTAGACCAAACCGTATTTTGCTGTATGTAACACTAATGCTCCTAAAAAGAAATATATCGTATAAATCTTTTATGTATTGCATGTAAAAAATTAAAAATCTATAAGAAAAAAGAAATGTAAAATTACACACGGTATATAAAAGGAACAATATAAACGACCTGCACACCACATTTTTTAAAAAATTATTTATGATCACTCTAAACAATAAAGTTTTTTTAATATGATTTATTTCCATATGCTCCAGCTTTCTTAAACATTGCTATAGCACATTTTGACATAATTTATCCAAAATATAGTAAGCAGAAGCTGAAAAGAGCTGAAAATATCATTGAATATATTTAGTTTGATCGTGTATTACTTTATTTAGGAAATTTTTATTCATTTAGCAAGAATATAATAACTAATAAAACTTTACATTATTTTTATAAATTATTTCACCTTCATCAAACCTTGTTATATCATTTATTTTTAGAAAATAATCACTCTTCAGACGCCGTTTTTTCCTCCAGGATATCCAATGTAGATAAAGAACTTTTGATTTCGGACTTTAGGGTTGGTAGTTTCATAAAAACATTAAAAACCTATTAAATAAAAAAAAATTAGAACAGAGTAAAGTATTATAAAAAAACTGTTGTGGAAAACTGAAAATTAAATTAAATACTATAACATCTTTTGAAAGATGAAAAGACAACATTTATAAACATACGTGTTATACTAACAGGTTTAAAACTTGATGGCAGTTCATCATAACAATAAACCGCAGCAATGCCTCTCTGTAAGTCTATTTTAACTTGTTGAAAAAATGTTTTGTTTATTATTTATTAACTTATAAAAAATGAATACACTTTTTTAAACTAAAATTTATAATAAAAACAGATGAATAACATTTATTTATTTTGCACTGTGATATCAGGACTTGTTTCTCTAATGTGAAAACATTTGTGATATATTACACTTATCGTTCTAAAGTTGTTATTAAAAAAAATACAAAAGATTGTACACTCCAATCGTTTAAATAGACTTACATTGAAGTATTTAGTTAAGAATATTTAATATTACACTAATTTTGAAAACTAATTAAAAAATTTGCATTTATGGTTTTTATTAAAAAATTTATCAAAAGATTTATTTATAAAATGATTCTAACCTAAATTTACTTTGTTTTTAGGTTATGATCATTTCATTGTAACTATACTTGGCTCTTTATTACTCAAAATTGAGATTGGTTGTTTAACTTCTTTTAGTATACACAAAAATAGTTTTACATACATAAGGAAAAAAAAAAATAAATAAACAAAATACATTTAAGATAACATATATATATATATATATATATATATATATATATATATATATATATATATATATATATATATATATATATATATATATAAATATATATACATATGTATAAAAATAATATTTTGAAATATATATAAATATAATATGTGAAACATATATAAATATATATATGCAAATATATATACGTATATATATGTTTATACATATATATGTTTATACATTTATTTATATACACACAAACATTTCTATAATTTTCAAAAAGTTTGCCTATACGTGAACTAAATGTTTAAAAGAAAACTCTTTCTTGGATTTTAGTACTCGAAGACTCTCAAGTTTTGAAACAAATATTATGTATAACTTTATATATATATATATAAAGTTTTACATAATATATATATATATATATATATATATATATATATATATATATATATATATATATATATATATATATATATATATATATATATATATATATATATATATATATATATATATATATATATATATATATATATATAAAGCGCCGTTTTTAGCTTAGAAAAATTGTTTTTCAAACGTTTTTTATAGGCCCCGTAATATATTAAATCTGTTGATAAAAAACTGCTAATTAAACGTTTTTTAAATGTTTTTTCAACGTTTCACCTAAACAATCGTCGTTTGAGCGACCATTAAACGTTTAATAAATGTTTACAAAACTTCCTTGAGCCCACTGGCTATTATGGATGGATAGTAATGGCTGGGTAGCTCAATTATTTAAAGCGTCAAACGACTTGATAAAACAACTTCTTGGTTTACAAAACGAATTGTTGGTGCAGCCGCGGCGCTGAGGTTGGAGATCTGGCTTGGAACCAAGAGGTCCAAAGTTGGCACCGGGCTTAAGCCCAATAAGCGATATTGGTAAGAAAAAAAGCGTCAACATCTTAGTCAAAAGATCTTCGGCGGTGCTCAGCAATAAGACCGATAGGTCTTTTGGGAGCACATTCATATTCACTAAAAAAAAACAACTGATGTGTTGTGCAAGACGAGTACATATCTAGTCACCGCTAACTCAGCGCTCGGATAAGAGAATTTGAGATGTATTATAAAATCGTTAATAATAAAAAACAGTTTTGTTTCAGTTTTATAAAAAAGTTTATAAGTTAATAAAAGAAACTAGCTTTTTTAATGGAAACTAAAATTTTTTAAATAAACAAAACGAATTGAAACAACTTTTGTAAATCATCGTCAGCAAGTCTATTTACTTTAAATATTTATTGTTTTCGATACTTTGTAAATTTATCTTCTTTTTACTTTTTCAGTTTAAAAGAGTGTCACTTAAATATTATAAATTTTACTCAAAACAACATTTTAATATCATGAACCAAATGTCTCAAGACAAAAAAAACCAAAAGGATTATGTGTCTTAAGATATTTCGAGAAAAGACATAAGTTTAGCTAGCATCATCACTAGTGAATGTAGAAATAATTTTAAAAGCATTTTTTTGTTTAACTATGATATCGTCTTAATGTAAATAAACCCTTTTTTTTCTCAATTAACTTTTAAAAATTATAGTCATAACATAACTATTTACTTTAAAACATTTATTTGTTTTCTTTCTTCTTATAGCGCTGCTGAACTTTCTTAGTATATATATTTGCATCATCATTTAAATAGAAAAAACTTTAGCTAGTTTGCATAATCCATCAAAGTTGTTGCAATTATTTATTGGGTATTATTTTAGTTAATAACCAATATTCATAACAATAGTTTGTCAAAATTATTTTATAATAAGTAGACAAAATTATATTAGCTAATTATTTTTTTTCTTTAGTTGAGTAAATTCTATATTCAATATATTGTTATATAAATATATTTACGCGAGCATTTTTTTGAATGTTGTACTATTTTCTTAATGTTGTTATATTTAATATTGTACAAGATTACTTAATGTACTCCTTGGTAAATTTTTTTTTTATACATATTTAATATTTTGAACCCTTTTTTTTTAAGCATCTTTTATAAATTCACACTTTTTTGGATTTTAATCTAGCAATTAAGTATTTTTATAATTATTTTTCGTCATAAATTATTTACTTGATACTAAAAGTAAAAATCTGTATAGACACGTGTTTGTCACGATCTAGGTATAAACCAAAAACATGTGTATGTTACGGGCAGTTTAACTTTAGTTTCACACGTGTTTTTTTGATGTTTTAAAGTCAAATTTATAACTGGTTTTACATTACTTACACAAGTTTATTAAAACATAATTCCAGGATTCCGTAACAGTGAAACCAATCTTATTTTAACTTTTTATTAAAAAAGAGTAGTTAGTTTCACAAAATCATTGTCAGCACGTTTTATACAATTTGTTTTGGAAGGTTTTAAAGATGCAACTAAAGGCTAGCGTTACTTTTTACTGAGTTGTGCCGGATAGGTAGTTTAGGTATTTACTAAATGTTCGAAAATAATTGAATCTGCTTTAAAAAAAATTTTAATTTACATTTCTTAGATGCATATGGCTGTAGAATGGGTCAGAATTCCTTTATTAATATTTATTTTTATTTTACTTTATTCAAACACAGCATTATTATTTTTAACAACTTCGCATAAAAAGCAGTAATATATTGTATCAGTGTATATTTAAGGCAAGTTTTTTTAGTTGTTTGATATTATGTTCCTTAAAAGTTATTTATCTCTCTTTCTATCACTGTCATATTTGCTATGTTATGTTATGTTCATTAAAAGTTATTTATCTCTGTTTCTATCCCTGTCAGTTGTTTACTCCTTCTATTATCAAAGTAAATCAGTGACAGGGATAAGAACTGAGATTATATAACTGAGTTAACTGAATAACTGAGACAAAACGGTTCAACAAAATAATTTGGAGATTTAACCAATATTTTTTATTGGAAAAAAATTAACATTTTTTTTCTTTATTTTAAAGAGAACTTAAGATGTATTTAAAATGTAAAAAAAAAGCGAACAAAACTATTTGTTAAGTTCTTAACTAAATTTATCTTTAAAAAGAAACGAGCCTTTTTTACCCTGCCGTTTTGATATATAGAAATCAATGGGTACTTAAAATTGATCTTAATTAACAAATAAAGAAACCAAAAAAAGACATAAAAAAACGATAAAACAATTAAAAGAACAACAAAATAAAACAAATAAAAAAGCATCAGATTATTATTTAAAAAAATATCTGTGAACATTTTGAGTTGCATCGAAGTTTTGTAAGTTGATTTGAAATATCGCTTTCCTTTTTTTGTTTAATAAAACTAGATGCTTCTTACATATTTGCTTTAGTATGTATGCTTATCAAAGTAATGTTTTGCGACTTGAAAATTTATACATATATCATTTACTAGTTTGACTTGAAACTTTGAGTAAAGTTATATTAGGTGCCCAAGGAAGTCCTTACGGTCATATCTTAGAACACTGCGAAAGAGCATTTGAAAGAAAGTTCATGCCTCCTTCCTTACTGTTGTTAAAAAACTTGCCCAGAGGTGCTCTTGAACCACCGATCTCCAGCTTCTGAGGCAAGCCCGCTAACCAATGCACTACGGCTGCTTAACGTTGTTCCCAATTTGTTTTTTAATTGCTAGCGGTGTCTTTGTGTTGTCAACAACTTTTAATCTGCCAAGTATTTGAATTTTAATCCAGTATTTCCCTTTGAATTTGGAAAGTCCAGAGTTTCTACTTTTTTTTTTATTAATTGACAATGCATTAGTGGTGAAAAATTTGTTGCATCAAAGCTGAAAATCTTTTCCTACAATTGACTATAACCCTATTTTTTTTAATATTTGAAATTTATCTCTGCAAAACACTGGTTATATGTGTGACGTAAAAACTTACGACTGAACTATAATACTTGTAATTGGATAACTATAACTTAAAAGCACTATTTATCGAGTTAATAAGAACCAAAAAACAAAACAAATTCAAAATATATGCATTTTTCAAACTTTTGATGTTTTTTAGGCACGCAAAACCCATTTTTAAGAATAGAACACAATTAGCTATAAGTTTTCCTTTTCTTTTAAAAAAGAAAAAAAATTCTAGTATATAATTTTATTAAATTTTTATTAAATTTTTTAAATATTAAGTTTATGTCAAGTTTCAGATTAAATCATATAATGGTTTGAAAAAGATCCCCACATTTTATGATTATGCAAAAATAAACTTAATTTAAAAATTACTAAAAGAAAAAACTCTTCGAAATTCCCCGCTTGCATAAACTACTCTTTCAAATATTTTGTACGTATTTCAAAAATTATTTTGTATAGCTCTCAACTTATTGCGCCTAAATTTTACTTTACTTAAATACTTTGTCACATTAGAAATACACTTTGAGTCGTTTTTAAGTCAAAAGGCCTGTAGATTGCAGCCTAGTGTTAGAATCTCATTAAATAAACTCTGTAAAAATTATTTTAGTGTATTAAAGTTTAGTACGGCTGATGCTACTTTGATACATAGAGCAGTTCTTTCGACTAATATATCTTTGACACCACGCTTTCAAATCAAATATTTTATAAACTTATTATGTTTCTGTGCAAACATTTCTCTTAAAGAATATCACTATAAAGTCTTGCACAGTAGCAAGTTTTATATTATATTTTGCTATTCATACAATTAAAAAAATATTAAAGTACAAGGAAGCGTTTTCAATTACAAAGAGAATTTTTTAAAAAACAAAAGAAACAACTTATATTATAGACAGTGGCTCAAAGTATATGCGGATGACCAGAGATACAATAATCTTATCAAAGAGCACCTATGTGGGCTTTAGCAGGTGTAAAGTAAGTAACAATTTTTATAAAAATTTTATAAAACTCTGTTAAAATAATAATAATCTCCGTTACATATGTAGAGTGAAAGTCAGAAAAATAGAATCAATTTCTATAAATAAATAGAAAAATTGAATCGAATAAAAAAGTTTATACATCTAATTTCAAAACTTTCAATTGAATTCAAAATTTATTTTTTTAAATATAAAGAAAATAAATTTACTAACTTTACCATATTGAATTTTTGAAATTGCAATTTTAAAGCGTATTCTTTATATTTAATGTACTTGAGAGGTAATGTGGTGTAAGCTTCCAATTAGATCTCAAAAAACAGCTATTGTTTAAGTTTTATTTCAATGTTTTACGTTGCGATATAGTCAAAATTATTAATATGTGAAGATTATGTGATGGAATCTATATATGTCATTTACACTCATCCCTTACATTCTTTCGATTATTAACTTTGCATGCTTACATTTAATTTGTCAGTTGGTTGAGTTCTAGCCCACGCAGTGTTAACATAATTAGTTGTAGCTATAGACTAGGCTAAGATATATTAGTTTTAGGCTTTAGATATTTATTAGTCGACTAATTCTGTACATGGTGTCGATTCTTATGTTTATTTTTGACTTGATGTATTGTGCATGAGGAAAATTTGTTTATTTACAAAAATTTCTTGGTGCATTTAAAATGTCTGTTTTTAATTTGTTTATCATATAAAAATTGAGCTCGTAGTTTAAACAGCAGGTATTCTTCTTGTGGTTTATTGAGAGCTTGTTAGCTGTGAATTATCTATTTACTTTTATCAGCACAATATTCGTATTTCCATATTGTTGATTAATACAACTATTGGGCATAAACAAAATAGCATTATCAGCATAGATAGTTTAGTTTATTTTTGTTGATATGTTACAGCAGTCATTTATATAAATTAGAAATATTAGACAACTGACGATTGAAACTTCAAGCAAAATTATTATTGTACCAGAATCCGTATTGACTTCATATGTTTTCTGTCAGTTAGCAAGCTTTTAGCACGGAAAAATGATTTCATTGTAAAAATGATAACAGTTTATCTTTTTTTAAAGTGTAGAGTGAACTACTGTGTCAAATTCTTTTGAAATATTTTTAAAAATTCCGCGTGTAAATTGAAGTTTTTCAAATTCATTTGTTATTTAGTCAACTTTTTTGATTTTTTTCAAAATATAAAAGAAAGGTTTACTGAAGTTTTTTTTGTTTGAAACATCTATTGGTTGATGTTCCATCAAAATTCAGATATATATTTTTTATTTATAAACATGAGAAAGGATCCTAAATTTCTTTTATTATAAGTTTACTGTTACATAAAAAATTACAACTAGAAGAACTTAGATTTTAAATGATTCAATTGGAAGTAAGATTACATTGCTAATTTTAGAGCAATTTTGTAGAAAAATTGTTAAACTCTTTTGAGATGTTGAGTAGTAAATAGTATTATTATTAGTAATATTGAAAAGAAGTGACGAGCTACACTTCTCATAAGCCATCTTGTTATTAATTAAAATTTATACTTTTTTATTTCAAATTTAAATTTAGTTATATTTTTTTTATAAAATTGTTTGCCTTTTTTTTCATTTTTTAGAAAGCCTTACTAGTATTTAAAGCTTTAATTTTAATTTTTATTAATTTTTTGTAAACACCTGCAGTAAATACTTTTACAAGGTTAAAGTAAAAAATTGTTTAAAGTTTGAAAGAAAGAATAGAAATCATTTTTGAATGTTTTCTTCTGGAGTTTGCTTGAAAATGTTTCTCTGTTCTTTTACATTCCACCAATCTAATAAGTATTTCAATGTTTTCTTAATGTAATGAGTATTTCAATGTTTTATATTTCTTTTTGTTTTCAATATTCCTATTTTTTTTAATTTTGTTGTAAACTTTTTGTTTCTTTCTTGAAAATAGTACTAGAGTTTTTTCTATTCCAATTGTTTTCATTTTCGATTTTATTGTTTCATAAAGAAACGTCTTATTTTATATTTTTATAAACTTATTGAAAAAAGAAGCGCATGCATCATTAGTATTATGACATTCATATACTTCATAGAATAGTTTTTGGAAAAAGGTACTGTGTATAGTTAGTTTGAATGAGTAGTCGAAGTTGTTTTAACTTTATTAAATTTATTGTAAATAGAAGAGGGGTCACTTATGTCTCTCTGAAATAATCCTGTTTCAATTAACGTTTTTGAAAAGTGGTTTAAAATATATTATCAATCGCAGTTCCTGTACCAATATTTACCTGAGTTATTACTACTCGAAATATATTTTTTCTAAATATTACATAGGGCTTGCATGCGAATAAAACTTTTAATTACAAATAATTGCATGATTAATTTTTTTGATCATAATTAATCGCGCTATTAATCGAGCACTATAATTTATATTATTTAAAAACACTAACCGAAAAAAATTTTTAAATCGTTTGATCTATTTACATGGATATGATAAAACATCATAAAAAAGTTCTTGTTAAAGTTTCTACTGTATCTAATACAATTAATAAAAATAAAATTTTTGAAAATTTTGAAATAAAAAATTTCTAAAAGCCAGTCTTTTAAACATGATAACATGTTCAGTGAATCTGGTAGCAATGATGATCTGTGCCTTTCTGCAATGAATCCAGAGGTTGAAAACAGCCTTTCGAATGGAATTATAGTCGCTGGAACTGCCAAATATTTATTCGCAATTGTTGCTAACCGAGGATATGATCTTGGGTGTAGCTTCCACCTCATAAGAAGATCTTTAATTTGGCGCAGGGTTCTTTTCGATATTGACTCATTTTTATCTTCACTTGGGGAGTCAACTTTATGCAGATCTGGTAGATTGAACGCTATTTAACGCTTTTTCGCTGATGCCTGTTGCAAAATAATTATTCAAATATTACCGTTAATAAAGCATATAGATATTTTCTAACTATTTCAATTAATATTATAGTACTCGTAGAATTTTATCTATGTCATTAGAATAATTCAGTAAAAAAACATTATCAAATAAGTTACTACAAATGCTCACCTCTTTTGAATCTTGTTTTAATGATACTGAGCTTTGGAAAAGAATCAAGATGCTTTGATAATCTCTGCCAGACATTTGATCTTTCATTTGAAGCTATAAGCGATAATTTTTTAAATCTTGAATCTAATGCTGACGAGATTTGTAACAAACTGTCATTCGAAAAATCATTATATCGACGCCTTATTTCATTTATATATTTTACTTTAAATAGCACGATGTAACAAAGATCGTCGTTTCAATAACCATTTCGCGTGATAAGTGGCATATGACTGGTAAAACCACCGAACTAGAAACGTATTTGTTATCACCTAACAAATCCGAAGCCACTTTGCATGTTTGCAAAACATCAGCAATTTTTTCCATTTTTTTCCATTCTCTTTTTGTCCAAGTCTGTAAGCGATGGTTTTGCTCATCAAGTGTCACTGTGAAGGCTTTTCTATGTTTCAACATAGGTCTCAGCATATCATACATGCTATTTTACCTTGTAACAGCATGCCGAAATGCTGAATTAGACTTTTTTGTGGCAGGTCGAGGTCAATTTGATTTTCATGTAGTTTAATATTATTTGATGGACATTATATGTTTGAAATAGTCAACAATTTTGTGGCATTTAGCTAGTATTTTGTCAAATGCAGTCTTCTCAATGGCAGATTTTTGTAACTAGCTGAACGGTATGTGGGAAACATGAAAGATGTTTGAAGGGTAAACTTGATACAGTCTTTACAAGTACCAATAGAAAATATTTTTTCAAATAATTTCCATTCATTGGCAATATTTCTGAAGTGGGTTGAAACATTGTCACTGTTTTGTCGGTCCAATGTTTGAGGAAAACCTAAGGCAAATGAGTTTAACATCCAGTTTTTATCTATAAAATGGCATGTTAAATCAAGGCAACTGACATTACCCAAAGAGGACCAATGGTCGCATGTAATTGCTATACAAGTAGCCATGTTTACGAGGTCTATTTTCTTTTTCTTCTCATCTTCATAGAGTGTTTGCATTTTATTTTAGTTTGTGTTTTGACAAGAAAATTAGATTTGTAGTCGGATATTGATGTTCGAATGGGATCCGTCAAACCTGGATCTCTAACAATCTTGAGTGTTTGACAGCTACTGGGAACCCAGCAAACAATAGCTTCCGTAATATTTTTTGATTTTTTTGCAGAAATATGTTTATTTACGCCATTTTGTGAGTTAATACTGTCGCATATTGTATATTGTTTTGACGAACTTGCGATCTTGCTTTTATTCTTACTAGCAGTTGCGAGGAAAACGTGTTTACTGTTAAAATGACACTGAAACGTTGTTAGACTCGGTGATATGCAAATTCCTTAAAACAATTTTTACAGATAATTAGTTTTTTTAACTCGTATTTAAAAGAAAGGCTCCATTGAGGATAGATTAATTGCCGTTTGAACCAATAATTTCATTTATAAATAAACAAATTTCGTTAGGATATTATATTAAAACTTTTTTTAAATCTTGAATCTAATGCTGACGAGATTTGTAACAAACTGTCATTCGAAAAATCATTATATCGACGCCTTATTTCATTTATATATTTTACTTTAAATAGCACGATGTAACAAAGATCGTCGTTTCAATAACCATTTCGCGTGATAAGTGGCATATGACTGGTAAAACCACCGAACTAGAAACGTATTTGTTATCACCTAACAAATCCGAAGCCACTTTGCATGTTTGCAAAACATCAGCAATTTTTTCCATTTTTTTCCATTCTCTTTTTGTCCAAGTCTGTAAGCGATGGTTTTGCTCATCAAGTGTCACTGTGAAGGCTTTTCTATGTTTCAACATAGGTCTCAGCATATCATACATGCTATTTTACCTTGTAACAGCATGCCGAAATGCTGAATTAGACTTTTTTGTGGCAGGTCGAGGTCAATTTGATTTTCATGTAGTTTAATATTATTTGATGGACATTATATGTTTGAAATAGTCAACAATTTTGTGGCATTTAGCTAGTATTTTGTCAAATGCAGTCTTCTCAATGGCAGATTTTTGTAACTAGCTGAACGGTATGTGGGAAACATGAAAGATGTTTGAAGGGTAAACTTGATACAGTCTTTACAAGTACCAATAGAAAATATTTTTTCAAATAATTTCCATTCATTGGCAATATTTCTGAAGTGGGTTGAAACATTGTCACTGTTTTGTCGGTCCAATGTTTGAGGAAAACCTAAGGCAAATGAGTTTAACATCCAGTTTTTATCTATAAAATGGCATGTTAAATCAAGGCAACTGACATTACCCAAAGAGGACCAATGGTCGCATGTAATTGCTATACAAGTAGCCATGTTTACGAGGTCTATTTTCTTTTTCTTCTCATCTTCATAGAGTGTTTGCATTTTATTTTAGTTTGTGTTTTGACAAGAAAATTAGATTTGTAGTCGGATATTGATGTTCGAATGGGATCCGTCAAACCTGGATCTCTAACAATCTTGAGTGTTTGACAGCTACTGGGAACCCAGCAAACAATAGCTTCCGTAATATTTTTTGATTTTTTTGCAGAAATATGTTTATTTACGCCATTTTGTGAGTTAATACTGTCGCATATTGTATATTGTTTTGACGAACTTGCGATCTTGCTTTTATTCTTACTAGCAGTTGCGAGGAAAACGTGTTTACTGTTAAAATGACACTGAAACGTTGTTAGACTCGGTGATATGCAAATTCCTTAAAACAATTTTTACAGATAATTAGTTTTTTTAACTCGTATTTAAAAGAAAGGCTCCATTGAGGATAGATTAATTGCCGTTTGAACCAATAATTTCATTTATAAATAAACAAATTTCGTTAGGATATTATATTAAAACTTTTTTTAAATCTTGAATCTAATGCTGACGAGATTTGTAACAAACTGTCATTCGAAAAATCATTATATCGACGCCTTATTTCATTTATATATTTTACTTTAAATAGCACGATGTAACAAAGATCGTCGTTTCAATAACCATTTCGCGTGATAAGTGGCATATGACTGGTAAAACCACCGAACTAGAAACGTATTTGTTATCACCTAACAAATCCGAAGCCACTTTGCATGTTTGCAAAACATCAGCAATTTTTTCCATTTTTTTCCATTCTCTTTTTGTCCAAGTCTGTAAGCGATGGTTTTGCTCATCAAGTGTCACTGTGAAGGCTTTTCTATGTTTCAACATAGGTCTCAGCATATCATACATGCTATTTTACCTTGTAACAGCATGCCGAAATGCTGAATTAGACTTTTTTGTGGCAGGTCGAGGTCAATTTGATTTTCATGTAGTTTAATATTATTTGATGGACATTATATGTTTGAAATAGTCAACAATTTTGTGGCATTTAGCTAGTATTTTGTCAAATGCAGTCTTCTCAATGGCAGATTTTTGTAACTAGCTGAACGGTATGTGGGAAACATGAAAGATGTTTGAAGGGTAAACTTGATACAGTCTTTACAAGTACCAATAGAAAATATTTTTTCAAATAATTTCCATTCATTGGCAATATTTCTGAAGTGGGTTGAAACATTGTCACTGTTTTGTCGGTCCAATGTTTGAGGAAAACCTAAGGCAAATGAGTTTAACATCCAGTTTTTATCTATAAAATGGCATGTTAAATCAAGGCAACTGACATTACCCAAAGAGGACCAATGGTCGCATGTAATTGCTATACAAGTAGCCATGTTTACGAGGTCTATTTTCTTTTTCTTCTCATCTTCATAGAGTGTTTGCATTTTATTTTAGTTTGTGTTTTGACAAGAAAATTAGATTTGTAGTCGGATATTGATGTTCGAATGGGATCCGTCAAACCTGGATCTCTAACAATCTTGAGTGTTTGACAGCTACTGGGAACCCAGCAAACAATAGCTTCCGTAATATTTTTTGATTTTTTTGCAGAAATATGTTTATTTACGCCATTTTGTGAGTTAATACTGTCGCATATTGTATATTGTTTTGACGAACTTGCGATCTTGCTTTTATTCTTACTAGCAGTTGCGAGGAAAACGTGTTTACTGTTAAAATGACACTGAAACGTTGTTAGACTCGGTGATATGCAAATTCCTTAAAACAATTTTTACAGATAATTAGTTTTTTTAACTCGTATTTAAAAGAAAGGCTCCATTGAGGATAGATTAATTGCCGTTTGAACCAATAATTTCATTTATAAATAAACAAATTTCGTTAGGATATTATATTAAAACTTTTTTTAAATCTTGAATCTAATGCTGACGAGATTTGTAACAAACTGTCATTCGAAAAATCATTATATCGACGCCTTATTTCATTTATATATTTTACTTTAAATAGCACGATGTAACAAAGATCGTCGTTTCAATAACCATTTCGCGTGATAAGTGGCATATGACTGGTAAAACCACCGAACTAGAAACGTATTTGTTATCACCTAACAAATCCGAAGCCACTTTGCATGTTTGCAAAACATCAGCAATTTTTTCCATTTTTTTCCATTCTCTTTTTGTCCAAGTCTGTAAGCGATGGTTTTGCTCATCAAGTGTCACTGTGAAGGCTTTTCTATGTTTCAACATAGGTCTCAGCATATCATACATGCTATTTTACCTTGTAACAGCATGCCGAAATGCTGAATTAGACTTTTTTGTGGCAGGTCGAGGTCAATTTGATTTTCATGTAGTTTAATATTATTTGATGGACATTATATGTTTGAAATAGTCAACAATTTTGTGGCATTTAGCTAGTATTTTGTCAAATGCAGTCTTCTCAATGGCAGATTTTTGTAACTAGCTGAACGGTATGTGGGAAACATGAAAGATGTTTGAAGGGTAAACTTGATACAGTCTTTACAAGTACCAATAGAAAATATTTTTTCAAATAATTTCCATTCATTGGCAATATTTCTGAAGTGGGTTGAAACATTGTCACTGTTTTGTCGGTCCAATGTTTGAGGAAAACCTAAGGCAAATGAGTTTAACATCCAGTTTTTATCTATAAAATGGCATGTTAAATCAAGGCAACTGACATTACCCAAAGAGGACCAATGGTCGCATGTAATTGCTATACAAGTAGCCATGTTTACGAGGTCTATTTTCTTTTTCTTCTCATCTTCATAGAGTGTTTGCATTTTATTTTAGTTTGTGTTTTGACAAGAAAATTAGATTTGTAGTCGGATATTGATGTTCGAATGGGATCCGTCAAACCTGGATCTCTAACAATCTTGAGTGTTTGACAGCTACTGGGAACCCAGCAAACAATAGCTTCCGTAATATTTTTTGATTTTTTTGCAGAAATATGTTTATTTACGCCATTTTGTGAGTTAATACTGTCGCATATTGTATATTGTTTTGACGAACTTGCGATCTTGCTTTTATTCTTACTAGCAGTTGCGAGGAAAACGTGTTTACTGTTAAAATGACACTGAAACGTTGTTAGACTCGGTGATATGCAAATTCCTTAAAACAATTTTTACAGATAATTAGTTTTTTTAACTCGTATTTAAAAGAAAGGCTCCATTGAGGATAGATTAATTGCCGTTTGAACCAATAATTTCATTTATAAATAAACAAATTTCGTTAGGATATTATATTAAAACTTTGGAAATTTAATAAATTAATTGACAAAATAACAAAACAATCAAAACTATTTTGGAAAGAAAAAGTATAAAGTTAGAGACACAAATTTGAGAAAAATAAAACAAAATGGCGTCATAACGTGAGTAAACATTAATTAGAAATCACAAAGTGGTATAGACATTTTATTAATGCTCAAAAACTATTTTTGATTCTAATTAAAATTAGTAGTCAAAATTGATGATCTTATTTAATCTTATCGTCAAAAAAATTTATGAGTTAGAAAATTTGATCTGCGTTAATTTTTTATAACTTGCGTTAAATTACTTGCATTTTAACACGTTTTTAACGCGTTAACTTTGGAAGCCGTGATATTTAAACATAATATTTATCGAACATTAACACAAAGTTGATATCTATCATATTTAAAAAGCATGTCATGCAAAGATATTGTTTTTTAATATTTATTACAGGTTCGGGATTTTATGTTTATGTACCTGGTAATGCACAATTTTTACTATTATTAATTATTTAATTTATAATAAATTCTTAAAAATGTTTTACAGCATCAAAAGGAGGACGTTAGATGCATACAATGACAGTGTTTTTAACTATTGACTTCATTTGTTAAGTTTTGGTTAGGTGCAATACCTTCGTAATGTTATATGAATACTTCTCTCGAATGTGAAAACAAACGAGTGATCAAAGTATCATAAGAGATGAATGCAATTTTGTTTCTGGGAGCAATCTAAATTTAACAGATTTCCGGGTACTTTCATATTTTCTTTAAAACTTTATCGTATTTGATCGGTTTCAGCAAACAAGTCCTCAAACCAAAATATATTTTTACCTTTTAACGTTACATACTTTTTAAAGATTTTAACTTAATGTTTTATTATCCAAGTGCTTTAAAACTATTGTTCTTGATTTATTTTATTCTTTAATTCCAGTTAGATGCACTCGTTCTACATCAAATTACTCTCGTAACAATTTTCAAATTTTTTGTATTATTTCATTTTTTTTGGATCAATTTCAATTTAAAATGGGTTTCTAATTGCTATTTTATATTAAGAATTATTATTGTCTAAGTATATAATTGTTAGATATATTATAAATGAGTCGTCATATATACTAAAATTTTATTTTAATTACCTAATATAAAGACCGTTAGGTTTACCTTTGTTAATAGAAAAGTGGTTTTCAAGTTTTATATAAAAGATATTTGATTCAAAAATTAATGTTGTA
This sequence comes from Hydra vulgaris, assembly GCF_038396675.1. Lineage (NCBI taxonomy): Eukaryota > Metazoa > Cnidaria > Hydrozoa > Anthoathecata > Hydridae > Hydra > Hydra vulgaris. Next base: position 15,010,749 of record NC_088932.1, on the reverse strand, counting down.
TTTTTTTTTCAATATAATTACTTTCTTATAGTAAACAAGCTAAACATTAGGAAGTAACTAATTATAGACCATCAATTCAATATTATTAAACACAATGTTGCATGTGGTTTTATGTATACCTTTAAACTTTTTTCTTCAGGGTAAAATGCTTTATTACCTACTATTGACATTATTTATAGCTGGATGTAGATGCAACCTTATAGTTAAGATTGATGGCATCAATGGGAATGATAGTATTGCTTGCACTAATGGCACATTACAACACCTTGCAAAAACTTAAACTACGTTTTCGCAAATGTTAAAATTATGAGCTATTTAACATTAAAGATTTTAAAAGGAGAGCATATACTTTTTGCGGAGAATCGGGTAAATGGTATTTTGTTATGGAAATTGTTTCTTTTAACAAAGCTTTGCTTAAATGCGTTAATTCATCTGGACCAACATTATTTCTTCAAGTAATGCTAATGTACGGGGAGTTACACTCAAACATTGCAGTGCAAAATATAATAAGATTGAATACTAAAACAAAGGAAACATTTATCGATTTTCATGAGCACGGCAATTCGTTTTCTTAATTTTAAAAATGTTGCTATAAATAATATTGCATTCAAAGAAAACGAAACTGTTGCTCTTGCTTTCTATATTGTTGGCGATTCCGTCCAAATTTACTAATAATTTTTTGATTCTGATGTGATTTATTTAACAAAAGAAATATTTCAGTCGGTGGTGGGGTAAATGTGGAGATATCTAATTACGCAAGTTTAAATTTATTTATTAATACAGATACCAAATACCTTATTGAAAAATGCAATTTTTAAACAATTTCTTGGTCAGTAGATTAAAACAATCAGATTTGTCCACCAAAGTCCGACAAAATATATATGCTAGAGGCGCTGGTCTCTTAATTGTGTTAAAAGGAGATGCAAAAAGAAACTTTTTAAACATTGTTGATTGTTTGTTTATTAACAACACTGCTCATTGAGAAGTAGGTGAGATTTTATATTTAGCAGAGGAATGCAAAAACAAATCACAACTATTTAATGGCTGCGTATTTGAAGCAAATAAAGCCGTTTTAGCCGGTAGTGATAATCGTATTTATAAAGAATCCAAGCAAATAACATCGTTGAAAGAAAATAGAACTAAACTAGAAAAGTTATTATTCAAAAAAAACTCAGCCATATGGGAAGGTGGAGTCCCCATTGAAAGTGCAACAATAAACGTGTATGAGGATTGGACAACTAATACCTTATTTAAAAGATGTATTTTTGATGAATCCTATGGTACTGTTGGTTTTGCAATTGGCCTTCACACACGAAATTTAAAAACAAAGATGTTCGATAGAGGAGTGTGATATTGGGTCGTTATGAACAATTGCTTATTTAACAAGAATCAAGTGACTTGAGGATAAAAAAGTCAGAGGTCAAGGTTGTATTTACTTCAAAGAAGCATTTCTAGTGCTTACTGGAAACAATAGTTTCTCATGTAATCAAGGAACAGCTATTGCGTTGGAATCCGCATCTTTAACATTTGGAAGCACTGGGTATTCTTTATTTCTAAATAGTACGGAAACAGAAGGAGGTGCAATAGCTTAGTATAAAACGTCATGGGAAGAACTAGAAAAAGATTGACGGAATTTGTTTAATCGAAATACGACCTTACGAATAGGAGGTGCGTTATTTGTTAAACATGCTGGTCATCCTCGAGTTGGTTTTCAAAATATAGAACTACAATCTTTCTCATGTTTTATACGCTATATTGATATGGATACTTTTGAGTGGCCTGGTAATATAACTTTTCTTAAAAACTCTATTCCACCAAGTTCAGGGAACTCGATATACGCTTCAACATAAAATATTGTCGCTCCAATGGCGAGAGTCCAATGAACGCACCAGCTCTAGTTTGGCCTTTTATAAAATACGAGAGTGTCAGAACAGATCAAGTAATTGTAACAAGTCCTATGGAACTAAACTTTAATAAAGAACAATGAAACGTTTCACCATTCTTCTCTTTTTCGACAGAGGTTCACCAAATGATAAACGTGGACAAAGTGTTTATGGTTCAGTAAAAATAGAGATAAATAGCAAAGTATATTTATAACCTTAGCTCCTCCAAGCTACGATTTTATTGCGAGAGATAAAATATCCAATCTAAAGTTATTGGGGAAAACGCTATCAAAGTTTTCTGTGACATTGATTACTATTAACGATCAACTTGTTTTTTCGCTAACATTTAATGTTTCTTTAAGTTTTTGTTAACAGGTTTTCGCCTTTGGGCAAACAATTGTATACCCAGTAGGCACCCAACGTCGAACCAACGTTGTATTTTGGATAGATTATGTTAGGCTACGTCGACTCACTATATTTAACGTTGTAATAACGTTATATTCACTAACGTTACTTTCATCAGAATTTCAACGTTGTACTAACGGTGGTTTTGTAACGTTTATGTTATAAGGTTGTAATAACGTTGTAATAACATCGGCAACACTAATTCCAATTATCATCGGAAATACAACGTTGTATTAACGTTGGTTACACTAACGTTTTTTTTCATCTGAATTACAATATTATGGAAACATTTGTTACACTAACGTTATTTTTTATCGGAATCGTAACATTGTGGTAACGTTAGTTACACTAACGTTTCTTTTCATCGAATTACAACGTTATAACAACTTCGGTTATACTAACATTTTTTTAAAATCAGAATTATAACGTTTAGTCAACGTTGGATGAAGCGGGCTATTTTCGTCGCAATTTCATTTGGTTAATTAAAATATTTTTTGTCAACATGCGTTTCCTCTTGAGTCGCATTTTGCGACAAATAAGGAAATCCATATATAATTTTAATTCATTTTGGTTTAAACTAATTACATTATACGAAAACAAGCGAATAAATGTTTACATTCTAAAAAGAAATAAAAATCCTTTTTTTACCAAAAAATGTATACTATGTTTGAAAAATTTAAAATAATTAAAAAAACTTTGAAATAATTACTCATTTAAATCAGGAAAATTTATTAAATAAAAAATCTGAATTAATTTCTAAATGTAGACACGAAAATAAATATCTCTTCAAAAATTATAAAAACAAATGACCAAATTAAACTATCCCCATTCCAAAGAAATTTATTTAATAATTACTTTCTGTAGCATCCCGTTTACCAAAAAAATATAGTAATTAAAATTTTTTGTATAATAATTTATATTTTCCTGTAATCATTTTTTTCTATAAATTGAATTTTTTTCGAGATTTAGTAACTCTTCCTGATGATCCATTAATGTTGAAACTTCAACTTGAAGAAAAAAGTTAGGTAAGTGTTTTTTACTAATTTATTATTGCTCTGTTCTTTAAGAACATTGAGCACTCTATTTGTATAATACACTAACATAATTTACATTTATATATTTATATATATATATAAATATATGTATGAATATATATATATATATATATATATATATATATATATATATATATATATATATATATATATATATATATATATATGTATGTATGTATGTGTGTGTGTATGTATGTATGTATGTATGTATGTATGTATGTATGTATGTATGTATGTATGTATGTATGTATGTATGTATGTATGTATGTATTTATGTATGTATGTATGTATGTATGTATGTATGTATGTATGTATGTATGTATGCATAGACACAAGTATGTGTTTTTTACATTGCTGGGAGTATTTAAAATTCTTTTTAAAATACTTTCACTGTATTAAATTTTAGAAAATAAAATTTATAAATCACTGTATATAAATTTTATTTTCTAACAGAGTTCTAATTTATTTGTATTTCATCAAGTTTTTGTGTGTTTGACACAAAACACAAATCCTGATTTTATTGTTAATTTGCGACATGGTCAAAGTTTAAAATCATAAATTTTAATATAATTATTTGTTTTCAATATTACAAGTATTAATTTTAATTATTATTAAATATAATTAAAGATATTATATATAATTAAACTTATATTAACCAAGCTATGCATTTTTAGCCTTGCTAATGTCTTCGAAAGAAAACACGTTGATAGAGATTAATTTTGAAATACAAAAAATTCTGAGATACGTTCCAGACAAGGTGAATGTAGAAGATGGCGGGCGAAAAAAAAATTAAAGCACAACCAATATCGTCCAAAAAAACTACAGCAACAAGAGAATAACTAACTTTTTATTTTTAAATTTATTATGTAAAAATTCCCTCGAAATATTTCTTAATGAATGAAACTACTCTACCACGTTGTAATATTTTTGTAAATCGACGTTTTTAAACAATTTCTTCTCATTTTATTGTCAAACCTGTTGTTTATTGAACGTTAACCTTCAGCTAAGTAGATCTACTCAAAAGTTTAATAAGCGTTAGAATAACGTTAAGCAACGTTTGAATGGTGTTAATCCAATGTTGTTCAATGTCAAAACGTCAACATAAAATGTTCTAATTTTTATCTTGACAAAAAACGCCAAGATAAAAATTATAACATTTCGTTTTAGCGTCTAAATTAAAACGTTAGCTAACGTTAGTAAAACGATGTTAATACAACATTAATTAACATTAATTAATGCTCGATGTTAATACAACATTAATTATTGTTGGAAAAACATCGAGGAACATTATAACATATCGGTCTTCGTCAAATTATAACGTTAGCTAATGTTGGCAAATCTGACGTCGTCCATCCTTTCCATTTCCAACATTAATCCAACGTTAATCCTACCAAAAAAACAACGTCATTAAACGTTGTATCAACGTTGTTGTGCCCGCTGGGTTTGCATGTATGTCGAGGTTGGAGATGTTTCACGAGGCAGGTGGGGTTATGTAAATAGTAAAACCAGTTTGCTTAAAACTGTAGTGTGTTCGCAATCATATTGCAAATGCCATTTTGGTATCAAAGAATATTTATGCCAATTCGATGTAAAAGATCAATGTTCTGAAAATCGTTGAGGAAGACTTTGTAGTTAATGTGCTGAAGGGTATAGCGTGGTTTTTTTTACGTAGGTTGTAAAACCTGTTACAAAATGGTGGCTGATTTTCATTTTGTTTTTTTGTTTTTTTGTTATTCTTTTAATATATTTTTGTTCCATAGTACACATTTTTGTGAGAACATAATATAGGTTCCTTAAGATTGAATATACATACAAATATAAAAAATCTCAAACATATATAATAAATAAACTTCTGTAATACAAACTGTAAGAAAAACGCGGGAAACTTGCATTAGACCAAAAGGTCTTATCATCAAGAACCGCTTTACATTGTCGTACATATATATATGCATATATATATATATATATTTATATATATATATATATATATATATATATATATATATATATATATATATATATATATAAATATATATATATATATATATATATATATATAAATGTATATATATATATACACACATATATATATATGTATTTATATATTTACATATATATATATATATATATATATATATATATATATATATACATGTATATACATAAATTAAAATCAAAATACTTTCAAACTTTTTACGTTAAATTGTTACATTATAATTGTATTTAAATGTATGATAACATTTATACAAACATATATCAGTACTTTTTCTTTATTTTACCACGTTTATTGCTTACGCAATGTTTAAAATATATTCAAGTAAATAAAAAATAAAATTTTATATAAGAAGCTAGCAGCCAACTAATTTCGAAAAAATTAGTAAGTAAATTTTTATATTTTAAAATACTCTTTTTAATAGCTTTTTTAAAGCCATTTAAGTTTTCAAAGTCAATAATATTTTGATTAAGTAATAAAAACTTATTTTATTTATGAGGTGCACGATAAGTAATTTTAAATTGCTCAAGATTAGTTTTGCATAAAGGCTCTAAAAGGGTACTTTTTGTGTGCAACGGGTACTTATACTCTGTCTTTTGTTTATAAAGAGAAAATTGAAAGTTAAAGGAGCTTTTTGCATTTTGCTATTACACATAAGCTTTGAACATTATATATATTTAGTTTAAACATTCATTGTACTATTATTAGATATAATAATATTTTATGTTTGTTATTTGTATTTGTTATTTTTCTCAGCTTTAATGAGGTTGATAAGTTTTTTGCATATAGACTTCATGAATTTGTTGAAAATGATGTTCAGTATTATTTACTCAAAGCAGCATTTGCAAGACACTTTCTCATATATATTGCGGATTACTTGCTTTGTGCTTTTTACTTGTAATGTTCGCATTCTTATTACTTTTATTTTTTATTCCTAAAAAAATAAGAGAATGTAAACATATTGGAATAATATATTTTAAATACGTTGTTCCCGTTTTTGATGCGTTGAAGAGCTGCTTTGATAAATCAAAGTTAATTGGGAACGATAATAGCCGACAAGAAAAAGAAATAAAAGAGAGCTGAAAACAACAGCGATGATTTGCAACTTATTATTTTATCCTCAGACTTATAATGATTATCATTTCTGTTTTTGTTCGTAACGAAATTATTAATCTTTCTCTCTTTTTGTTGGTATCTGTTATATCTCTAGCAGTTTTTGCCTCGTGTCAGCCTTACAGAGAACGTTGTTTTAACATTTAGGATATGCTCGCCGTAACTTTAATGTGTATTGCTATCTTAAAAAGTTTACTTCTAAACGTTCCTTTTTTTACAAAACAGACTCTATTGAATATTATTAGAATATAGTTGGAAATCATTATTTCGTTGCAATTTTCAACCTTAATTGTAAGGCTTGGTTGAACGAGACGAATATTTCTGTTTAAAAGGTTGTCAAAAAGATCCAGTTTAATAAAGAAAAGCGGTATATTTTATTTTAATTATATGGTAATATTATACACTATTTCGTGTTTACTGCTTTATTAATTTTTTTCATATAACAAATGTTTAATTTCGAATTAACTGCTTTTATATTTTTTTTATGTATCAAACTTTTAGATCAACAGTTTAGTTTTGATTTTTCTTTTTTTATGTTTCTGTTTTTTCTAAAACAGTTATATGAAATTGAAATTCGTATATTACTTCTGACAGCTAAATGATTAATAATATGACGTTGGGGTGATATATATATAAAATATTTCTAAAGTTAATAGTGGTTTACAGCGTTTAATAAACTAAAAGCAAACTAAAAAAATTGTAATACGTATATTAACAATAATTAAATTTATTAAATAAATAAGCTTCATTAAGCTAACTTGTTTCAGTAATTTATTTTAATGATTATAAATACAAAAGAGCTAATGTTTATTGTCGTTGCAGTTATGATATATGTATAATACAACTTTTATGTTGCACAGTAAAATTGCATATTTTGAATATTGCACGTCAATAAAATGAACTGAACAACTTATTGCTTTATTTTTATATGTGTGGCCCACTTTTGTTCAGTATAGTTTGATTTTACCCACCAACCGACTCGGGTTAATTAAAGAAATGAAATTTATAAACTTTGTTACTGGATTAATCATAATTCTCTTTCAATGTTTGACTTACTATGTAAGTTAATTATATAAAGCAGGGGCTTGCAACCGAAATCGGTTGGTGGGCAAAAATACAATTTACTGAGGTGGAAACAAACATCAAAATAAATCAACAAATTATTTAAAATATTTTGTTATTGTGCAATGTTCAAAGTAAGTATTTTTCCAGCGCCAGCTGCGACTGTACTAACAAGTTGTGTTACACATATATCATAACTACAACGACAATAAACATTACCTATTCCGTATTTACAATCATTCTAAACACCTCTTTCGTCCCTAATCACGAGGGTTAAAGTATTATTATTACATTTATACTATAAATATTCATGGTGGTTTTGTCACAATTATTTTAAAGTTGTTATGATTAGTTTAAACTTAATATGATATATGTTTTTGTATTTTACTGAAGATTTAATGATATTACCAGATCATCGACGCGCATTGTACTTATTGGTCAGGGCTTAACTGGTTTAATTTTGAAAAAAAAATTAAGCAGCGTTCCTAATGCTTATATAATGTACGATGTCAATCGGCTAAAATTTGCAAATTTATTAATGGCGATATATATTTGATGATAATCAACCTTATGTCTTTTCTAAAGGTATATTAGCTCAATGTTTGATTGAAATTCTTTTACCTCCATTCTTGGAGACGCTAATTTCACCTCTACATTAAATGGAGCTAAGAATATTTAGAAGAATTCTTCAAACTATTGCATGAATGAGAATCTAGTTGTGAATTCTTCAAGTATTTTTGTAATTTCAGTTGAATATTACACTAATATACTGTTTTGCAAACTAAGTTAAACATTATGGATGATAGAACTTTAAATGCATTGTTAGCTTTCGTTTTCTGAATAAACAATGCCTTAATTATATTCCTTTACAATTAATGAAAACTTCTAATTTTAATTTATAACTTTTTAATATATATAAAAATAATTTTTAATGTTCTATGTTTCAATAGTTTATAGTCAGAATAACTAAAACTATATCGACAGATAAAAACTTTTATTGGGCAGCAAACAGTTTTACAAGGGCTGCAGGTTTGGCATATCAGATTGTTAATGTTATGAAGACTATATTTTAATTTATTTAATTATACTTATTAAAACGTGTAATTGGTTCACACGTATACATACATAGACGTGCAAACCAATTTTGGTTAAAATTATTTGCGCTAGGAGTGATCTGAATAAAGTGGGAGTGGAGTCACTTGCTGGTGTATTTTTTTTTTGTTTCTGACTGTTTATATATTAAAAAAAGTAGTACAAATTGGCAAATATATAGACGTGCTTTTTACATAAAGTTAGCCTCTTGTAAATGTAACCAATATATAAATGAAGTAAATTTACGAAGGGATATTCATTAAACCAAATGTAAGTAATATGTCGAATCAAGGCCGCTTCTAGCTCCCTCGGGACCTGGGGCAAAAATAGTTTTAGAGGCTGCATACATTTAAATATCACAATAGATCAAAGATTTTTGAATAAATATTAGACAAAAAGATCTTTAACTTTTGCTTTTCCTCTAAAAAAGAAAACTTAGCTTAAAAAAAAAGACTTTTTTAGTTTTTCATTTATATTATCAGTAAATTAAGAAAAAAAATATATACTTTCCACCTTTTTTTTCAGCTATGCTGTTGAAAACATCAACATAGTTTTAAACTTTTGCTAACTTATGTTTTATTAAAAGATATATTAAATGATTAAGCCAGTTCTTTTCTGTTGTCAAAGCTAAAAAAGTTTTTATTAATTTTAGTTAGCTTAAAGATATATGTCCTTTTGGCTCTATTAGTGAGTTAAGCATTAGAGAGTACTCTTTCACAATCACATAGAGACGGAGTATAGTTTTATGCCCATTTTGTATATATTTAATTAAAAATTAAATTTTATTAAATTTTTCTTTATTAAAAATGCTCGTCAATACATAGCATATTTTGTAATAAAGTCTTATTTTATCTTATGAGCACCTACGTCATTATTTTTATTTTTTTGACACGATTTCAACTTGAGTTTTTAAAAACATCTTCGACTCTTTCTTTCTTTTTGTAAAGTAGTTATTGTGGAAATGTTTTGATATTTTTTTCTATATTTACTTGAATACTACTGATATCTGATCGAAGCTTATCTAATGTGGTTATGAAAACATCAAATATAAATTTTATTTCAAGATTTTGGAACGGCTGTTTATCTAAAATATCATCAAAATGAGGTTTAATAATATAAGCTTTACATGCTTGTTTGCTTTTTAGTTGATTCAATTACAATTAATTGGTGTAATTTTCTTTAAAAGACAGAAGTTTTAATTATTGATGAATTTTAAGGATTAATTTATTCAGAAATAATTTGTTTGATAATGATTTCAATTTGAATATTTGAAAAAAAAGTTACTATTAATTCTCACATAACTAATATTAGTTCTCTTATCTATTAAAATTTAAAATATTTTCCTACAATTTTATGGCCTCCAAGAATATGAAGGGGAAAGGTGGAAAAATATGCTTTAAGAGCACTATTTTATATGGTGTTGTGAAAGATATAACTTTATAAGATATCTTTTTTTGGACTTCCGCTTCAAAAGTGATAAGACGTGTTTTTTCTGCGTAAGATTTAACTTTTAAATCTAGTATTTAATATATAATTGTTTTCCTAGATTATTGTACTCTCTTTTAAATATTTTGTAAAGTGTTGTTTCAGTCTAATTTTTCCTAGTTAATTAAGGTTTTATTTTGTTAATTTTTTTTTTTATATTAACTTAAATCTAGTATTTAATATATATTTGTTTTCCTAAGTTATTGTACTATCTCCTTTTAGTATATTTGTTTTAAGTTTTTGTTTGAGTCTTTTTTCCTAGTTAATTAAGGTTTTATTTTGTTAAGGTCTTATTTTGAAATAATTATACAATAATTTATTTATAAAGTTTTTTGCACATATATATATTTTTCGAAGATCGTCCTTTTTCCTTGTTTATGATTATTCGGAATTGTACATATTTTTGACTGCTATATTATATTTGACTGCTATAATATATTTGAATATTTTTGGTTTTATTTTGTTTATCTACTATATTGTGATTTGTTAAACATCTTCCTTATTTTTGTATTTTATTTTATTAATTGTTAATTTTGTTCTAAACTACAATACATTTCTTAGTATATTTAAATTTTTCTAGCTTGCTAATTGACGTAATTCCTTTTGTATAATTTTGTATAGGCCATTTAAATTACATTATTTGCTAAACGACGTAATATAAATTGATTGTGCTATAAACACTTAGTTCTGTTCTAATCAGCAATTAAGTTTGTTTTAAAGTTTGCTAAAACTTGAAATATATTATTTTAATATCTTTATTATTATTATCATTATTATTAAAATTTTTACTATTATTATTTTAATAATTGTAAATTATTAAAATTGACAATTATCAAATGACATCAATAGTGGCTGCTGCGGCAGCTCTCGACACAACTTGCGTATCAATAGTCGACGCAGCGATAAGAGATACCATGGCAACAACATTCACAAACAAAACATTCAACGAAAACTACAAAAACCGCGTCGCCGAAATGCTCAAGGTGGCATTAATCTCTGCGCTCACACCGATAATTAAATTGAATAAAGAAACCGAGGCTAAACTAACTGCCCAAATTTACGATCTCAACAAGAAACTGGAAGACAAGAAATCTATTACCTACGCCTCGAAACTCAAAGGAAACGCACCTGAAACAGTCAAACACAGAAACGAAATAATAAATATTGTTGCTGCCGAAAACAAAGACAGGCAGGATCGTTCCATGAACGTCATTGTGGTTGGTCTACCCAAAACCGAGAACAAAGACGACAAGACAAGCGTCACAGAGTTCATCAAGGCTTGTGGTCTTGATGACTTTACAATCAAACAAGCTCGACGCCTAAACTCAAGTAAAAAACAAACTGTTCATAACTCTAATATTATTCAAGTCTCTCTTGCAAACGAAATGGAACAAACCGTTGTTTTAAATCTCTGCAATCGCCATCAACTACAACAATTTAACGGAGTTAAATTGATGTAGTTGATGAGAAGTAGTTGAAGGAGTCACGAGAAGACAGAACTCCGGCTCAGCAACAAGCGTTCAACGAAACTCGAGCTAGACTTAAAAAGAAAAACGAAGAGCTGAAAGATGCTGGGATTCTCGACCAACCGTTTTGGAATGTCATCCACAAAAGAACCGGTCAAATATGCTGTATTGATGTCACAATGTCAAACGAGCAAAAGAAATATGTGTTCGCCTCAGCAACTACAGCTCTCAACGAATATCGAAGAAGTAATACAGCAGCTACAACAAGCACCGCTCAAGAAAACTCGTCCACCTAAAAAAAAAACACACCAAAATAACGACCAGCATCCCTGTAATAAATAAAAATAATCTATCTCCTGCAAATCTCCGCTTTTGGGCCAACAATCCATGCTCGCTAAATAAAAACAAACGCAACGAAGCCATAGCCCGTTTACACAACTTAGAAGTTAAAAATACTCCTCACATTTTATTCTTCACCGAAACTTGGTACAACGGAACAAGCGACACGGTTATACCAGGCTATCAAATTCATCGAAGAGATAGAGACGGAAGAGGAGGTGGCGTGGCCATTTATATACAAGAAGAGATAACTACATTAGAAACCAATTTTGCACAATTGAACTCAGACTCCATTGAACAAATGTGGCGCGTTATTAAGCTTGGCAACAACTCAATTCTTCTCGGATGTATATATAGTCCACACGACCTAAATGACGAAATTCTCAAAAACTATATAGCATCTATCAAAGCTTCGAAAGCTGCCGCCCAAAGGTTAGAGTGTGATTTCATTATAATCTATGGGGACTTTAATTTTAGCAACACATTTTATGAGTATATTGAGATTGGCGGTGGCGTGGCGACAACAGCGCACGTGCTAAATGAACAACCAGGAGACATGAAATTTCAAGATTGCTTAAACGAATGCCTACTCACACAATTGATCACCTTCAAAACATATCGTAGTAACAGATTTTCAGAGCCGAACAGTACTCTAGACCTAGTAATAACAGACAAACCAGATCTCTTGATAGAAATAAAAGAAGAAGACTCGTTCGGGGACACTCCAATGGGACAATCTCATGCTCTAATCACAGGTCGATTTGTTCTGAACGACAAGATAAAAGTACCACCAATCGTGCAGCAAAAACGCTTTATCTGGAGCAGAGCCGACTACGCTAATTTCTCGCTAAAACTAAGTTCAACAAATTGGAAAAGCTTATTCGAAAACTGCTCAGCTAACGAATGTTACAATCTATTCCAAGAAGTGTACGACGAACTAGCAACAGAACTCATTCCGTCGACTACCTTGCCCTTCAAGAAGAAACACGAACCATGGATAACAGACGAAGTTTTAAAAGCTATTAGAACAAAACAAGAACTTTGGAATAAATATATTGCCTCTGGTCGCCATACACATAGAGAGCTCAAAGACAAGCACAAAGAAGCATGCAGAAATGTAACCAAAACTTTGAGATTAGCAGTGTTAAAATATGAAGAGAACCTAGCTAATTTATATAAAAACGACCCTAAAAAGCTACACGCTCATATCAAAAACAAAACCAACTCAAAATGTGTATTCAACTCCATAGAAACAATTGATGGAACAATTTCAACAGATCTTCAAATTATTTGCACAACCCTGAACAATTATTTTCAATCAGTATTTGTCAACGAGCCAGACGGACCTGTGCCGGAATTAGAACCCCGAACTGACAATAAATGTATATTAGACGAGAATATCTTTTCAATCAACGATATCCGTGCTCGACTCGCAAACCTAGACGAATCTAAATCTCTTGGTGTTGATAACGTTCACCCTCGTGTACTCAAACACTGCGCAGAAGCTTTCGCATTGCCACTAACATTAGTTTTCAAGAAATTTTTCTCAACCTGCACTATACCAGACCTGTGGAAAAAATCTAACGTCACGCCCATTTTCAAGAAAGGAAGCAAACTAAGAGCATCAAATTATAGACCAGTTTCTCTCACATCCATACCATGCAAAATATTCGAGAGTATATTACATGAAAAAATAGTGCTACACTGTAACTTAAACGGTTTAATAAGCATAGCACAACACGGATTTGTTCAAAGAAAAAGCTGTTTGACTAATCTCCTCGAAACTCGCGACTTCCTCACAGAAGCTGCACACATGAAGTATCCAGTCGATATGATTTACACTGATTTTGCAAAAGCATTTGATAAAGTCCCACATAATCGCCTATTGAGCAAATTGAAAGCATATGGCATCAGCGGGAAAGCACTAATGTGGATAAATGCTTGGCTTAACAATAGACAACAGCGTGTTGTCATTGATACTCACTCAACTGCTAAAATATTCACATCAGATTGGAAAAAAGTTACAAGTGGCGTCCCTCAAGGAAGTGTCCTCGGCCCTCTCCTTTTCGTACTATTTATAAATGATCTGCCGGACAACATTACCAGCAAGTTCAAGCTCTACGCAGATGATAGTAAAATTATGAACATGATAAAATCGAATGAAGATATGCTAGCTTTACAATCAGACATTGATCAAGCCATAAAATGGTCTCACAAATGGTTGATGTTCTTTAATGTGGAAAAATGCAAAACAATGCATGTCGGTCGAGGTAACAGAAAATCTAATCAAGTCTATTCAATGACGAACACAGAAGGCACTCGTCGAAACCTGGAGGAAACTGAAACTGAACGAGATCTAGGTATTCTAATATCAAATGACCTCAAAGTCCGTGCCCAGGTAGAGTGTGCAGTCTCAGTAGCCTATTACAAATTGGGCCTACTAAAAGAAGTGTTCCGAAGCAGAAGCATTTATCTCTGGCGAACGCTTTACATCACATATGTGCGCCCACACCTGGAATTCGCTATTCAAGCATGGTCTCCTCACCTAAAAAAGGATATCAATATGCTTGAAAGAGTTCAGCGCAGAGCGACAAAAGTTTCCTCAATCAAACATCTCCCATATGAGCAACGCTTAAATATATTTAGAGTGACAACACTAGAAGAGAGAAGAGCTAGAGGAGATCTTATTGAACAGTTTAAAATTATAAATAAAATTGATGATGTTAACTTTTTTGTTCCTCAAAGATCTCTAACAACGTATATTGCAGGAGGAGTCACAATAAACAGCTACACAGACAAATTGTCAGCGATTGCGAAGAGCGACATCACTTTTTTACTAATCGTGTCACACCGTCCTGGAATATGCTACCACAGGAAGCAATTGACACTCACTCGGTCAACTTATTCAAAAGTTTCCTATCATGATGGGCATCTTGTCTCGTTGACAATTAGCCCTACACATTAGTTAGTATAGAGATGCCTGGTGTTGCATCTCTTCGTCATTATACTTTATAATCAATGATTGACTAATTTACAGTATTATTGAATTTGTAAAAACTTTAAAAAAAAAAAATTATTATTGATTGTAAATTTATTGATTCTAAATAAAATCAAATTCAAATTCATGTAAAACTTTTTAATTTTTATTCACAGCTTTAGTAAAAGCGATGGAGCGACTGGAACTTTAACTGATGGCATTTTGTCTGACTTCTTAAAATACACTCCGCTTTAAAAAGGTGGCGAAAAGAAAAAAATTAGATTTATTGTTATAAAAATTTACACATATTTTTATACAGAAATGTTTTTTTGCTGTCTACTAATATTTTGTTTCCAGTGTTAATTCAACATTTCCAAAAAAAACTCAACTATGAAAAAATCCTAGGATTGAGTTGATGTTTTACGTAAAATGATAAAAGCCGAAAAAGTAACTGATATAATATATATATTTTTTAAATAAAAACAAAAATACTAATAATGTGGGATTAAAAATTAATAATAATATTAATGTTTATTAGATCAAAATAAGTAAAAAACAAGTTCAAGTTATTTTTTGGTCTTAAAAATTGTTTGAATGATAATTTATTATTTATTGAGATGTTTTCTCTTTTTAATTTTTGTTGGTGTTATATTATCAATCAAACATAGATATTGTTATGTGATATTTTATAATATACCTTAAGTTAAACTATTACATTTTATATTATTAATAAATATTATCTATTTTTATCAAAATATTCCGTATTACTCTTACGTAGATACTTATGTTTTAGCAACCTGGGATTCTTTCATTATTTTCATTTGATGCCTTGAGTTATTTGAACATAATAAATTCAGAACTCTGCAGAGTAATAGAATAATAAATATATTAGTAAAAATGAATTTAAAATATAATAAACTTGTATATAAAAGAAAATCTTATCTTTGCTAATAATGTCTACTAATATTATTGTTTAGCAAGTATTATGGTTATAAAACGTCAAGAATTAGCTAGTTTAACTAGACCTGTTAGTTTACTTATATTATGGTTTCTTCATTTTATTATTAGCTCATATAATATTTTCAAAATCAATTATTTGGAAAGGAGCTGTTTGGAATGATGATTTACAAGGAGAAGAAGGTGTAATTCCATCTAATTGGATTAGCAATAAAACTGTTTATTAGCTTCCAGGTACCGAAGTATTGACTGCACTAAAATGCCGAAAAGAATCGGCTTAAGTTTCCACAAATAAAAACTATATTCTCTTTAGGTATAACATCTAAATTTTACAATTATTATTTTTTAAATAATGTGGTAAGTAAAGTTATTTTGTGGATAAAAATATATAACCATTCATATAACTATTTCAGTTCAACAGAAAGCAAACAGGATTGTGAAAGATTTGAATTCATAACTGGAAAAGATAAATGTGATAATGAAAATGTTGGTTTACGAAAAAGAAAACGCAAACAAAGAGAATTTCCTGGTTATTTTTGAAGTAGGTATTACTTTTGTGCTTGGTTTATATAAATTTAAATTTTTATACCTAAAACTAAAATTTTTTTTTATAGTTTATTCTATAAATTAGTCATTACGTTTTACATGTTCAGTTATCAAAGATTTAGATAAAGTGACAATGCACCTGACCTCCAGTTATTCATTGATCAAATCTATACGTAAATATATATACATCTTTTTTTAAATTTTGCATCCAGGAATTCCACTTGTGTGGTTTTTCCACAATATAATATCTCCACAAACATAATATTAGAATTACTTCATGTTTTTTACAGATAAATCAATTAAAATTAGTTGGTGGAACGTCTTTAGAGCTCCTTCAAAATCCTCTAAAGTCCTCTTTTTTCAATAACCAGGTCCAAAGTACTCAATTATCCTCTAAAAAGTTTAAAATTTGATTAAACCTCTTTAACTCCTTCTTTTTTATTTCTTGATGAAAGTATAATGTTTGAAAAACCCATTTTTGGTCTGCAAAACTGGTTAATGCCTAAAAGTGCAAGGGATTGTAAAAAAATTGCTTTAGCAAATGCATGCTGTTTAACATATAAAATGACATTATTGACCCATGTCCAAGCCCCATTAGTGTAAAATATGGACGTTAAGCCTAAATAAAAACAAAAAAGTTCCTCTAAGTTAGATGCAAAATTTCCTCTAAAGCCTTATTTTTGTTATGAAAATTTTATGTGGCCACTCCGTCATCATATTATAATTACTTATCGATGTTAGAAAACTTTAGTATTTTGATAATTAAATTATTTTGGAAAAAGTTTGTTTCATTTAAATTATATATTTAAAAATTTTTTTAATAATTATCTAACATCAGGGCCGTCCTGAACGGGGATGTAGGGTGTTTCCCCGTCCCAAAAGTGACAAGTTTTGAACTATAGTTGGCAAATTGCAAATATTTAGGACTTTTTCTTTTTGTGTGTGTGTGTTTTTAGTTGACAAAAAATACATACAACACCCACCTTCCTTTCCATTAGAGACCACTTTGGAATGGCCCTGTCCAACAGTTATGTTATCTTTTAAAAATTAAGAATATTTTGGAAAAGTTTAATGGACTCATAGGATATGAAGGGTAAAGGTGGAAAAATATATTTAAAAGCACTAATTTTTATGACGTTGTAAAAGATATACCTTTATAAGTTGTAACACTTTTTCATTTATTATATTTTTTTCAAATCTTTCCTTTTTGATTGTTTTAATATATTTTTTTTATTTACAGCTTCTTCTATTGTATTCAATATAGCAAAAAAATCTCGGTGAATGGAATATTGTTTGACTTTCTAAAATACACTCCATTTCAAAAAGGTAATGAAAAAGAAAAGAAATTTTTGTAGATTTTATTCAATTATATGTAAATATATGTAATATTTAAATATATTTTTCAATAAAACAGGTTTTATCTCTTTCTTTAACCATACTATTTTAACTAAACTAAATTGAATAAGTTCAAATTAGTCTAAGTATAGATTTTGAGTAGAGTTACTATCCATAATATAACTTGATAATGTAATGGAGATGTACAACAACACTATTGGACATGCATAGTACGTTTTGACGGTGATCACAATTTTCATCAACCGTTTCTGTGACTACAAAACGTTTTTTAACAGTCGGTTCATAAATCATTGTTGATAAATCAGTCGTTGATAAATCATTGTTGAAAAAACTGTCATTCTAAACGTTGTTTCAACGTAAATTCAACGTTATTGTAACGTTTTTGCGTCGAACCAACGTTGATATAATGTTTGAGCCTAACGTATATTTAAAGTTGATAAATCAACGTAGAAAAAAACATTTATTCTAAACGTTGAATCGACGTAAACTCAACGTTAGGTTTTAACGTTAGTTTAACGTTATTTCAACGTTGTTTGCCGGCTGGGAACTCATTAGAAACTTAAGAAATTAGAATTATTTCGAAACAATATATTGGACGTAATAATAATGGGTCAAACATAAAACATTTTTTTAAAGAAAAGGTTTAATTTTTTCAAAGGACAGATACTTAAAAGTTTTTTTAAATGACTGTTCCTTTAACAGCGGTTACAAAATGTATTTTTTTCAAATGAAGGTTACTCTTCATTTGAAAATGCTACCGACAGTGACCAATGACTCGCTGTAGGTAGCATTATTAATTGTCGCTTATATATAACCCAGCCGGAAAAACAACGTTGAAATATCGTTGAACCTACGTTGAAACCTAACGTTAAATTTACGTTAATTTAACGTTTAGAATGAAAATTTTTCAAGGTTGATTTATCAACGTTAGAGTAACGTTAGGTTCGAACGTTATATCAACGTTTATTCGACGCAAAAAAACGTTACAATAACGTTGAATTTACGTTGAAACAACGTTAAGATTGATAGCTTTTTTAACGTTGATTTATTAACATTAAACAGACTGTAAATAAACTAAATTGTGAAGCTCCGAAATCAATATGTCATCTATACAATCACATTGTACATATGATTGTAATGACTTTTTGAAATATAGCCATTGTGTCACGAAATGACTTTTAATTCAAACCTCTTTTCCTGAGAAAAACCTTAGGGCATATTATAGTACAAGAATGTAAGAGTACATTAGAGTTGGTTTTGAAATCTTTCATCATCATCCATAAAAGAAAAATTGATTCGAATTTTCAATTTTATTGCTCTGAACTAAGTTACATTTTTTATTGAAAACATTTGAAACTTTTTCTAACATATTTATTCGATAAATATGCAGTATACTTACAACTTAGAAACAACAACAAATGAAAAGCATTTAATTTCTTCAGAAAATTAAAAAAATCAGATTCCTGCTTAACAGATCAAGCAACTTAAAAAAAAAAAGGATTACTCTTATTAAAATTAGTTCTTAAAAATTGATGTTGAAGGGTAATTTTCTACAATTTGCATGTTATAATACAGTATTCTCTACAAAAAAGTTAAAAGAGTACATGCTGTTTAAGTTAATCAAACAGTTTAGAAGATTCTTTGTGTAGTCTGGATGATTACTGAGCTTTTTGAACCGTTGCCAGTGATGATTGAAGTCATGATTTAGTGATTCTGTTGCTTGCTTTTAACAGATGCCCTGTAAATGGTTATGGCGATCAATAAACTGTGTTATATTAAAACAGCATGCAATTTGGCAGTCACACTCGTGTTTGAAAGCTTAAGCTAGGAATCCTTAAATTCTTCAATGAAGATGCGATAGTTGTCTTTGAGGAACATTTCTAATGGTGTCATGAACAACTGCATCAAACTTTCTGAATGTGTCAAGGAATGGAAATGCTTTAAAAACAAGCATGCTTTTCCGCAAGTTGTTAAAGCAGGTCAACATTTCGTAAAACAATTTCTGCACTAATTGTCTGCAAATTGCTCTTCGCAAAAGGGTTGTTGTTGAAAGTTTATAATTTTTGGCCCCTCGGATGCATTTTTCCATTGCAGACAGACCCGTGAAGAGGTGATTAACAACACCAAGAAGCAAGTGAAGTTCGATGGGTGGAGTGAAGCCCAAAATAAGTGTTTCTTTATGTAACTTAATAACTAACTTATTGCTGCAGAACATTTTAAAAATTTTGAAAAACTGTCCAATGTTTGGAGCTCACCACTCTGATATAAATTCTTAGACTCAATGTCACATCAGGTACAAGGGCGAACACTTGAGTGTGATCTCTAAAGGCACAATTTTCCGTGATCTGCTTTATATTGCCATAATTTTCAGAGTGGTTTTCTGAGATAGCCATCTGATGTTGATGCTTCACTCCTGAGTCCTTGAAGAGAAGTTTCTTAGTCGGGGGAGAAGTATTTCGTTCTAAGTCAAGAATCCCAAGAGATACTCTCAGGAACCCCCCATCCTCCATCAATTCTCACCTTGATGAGTTTATTTGACTGAGGACCTCAGATCTGAACTAAAATGATTCCTAGAGCTTCAACATCTTTGCAGTACACTAATAGATAATTGGATTATTCCCCAATAGACGTTTGGATGTGTCTGAAATTTCTGAGGTGACAATCAAATCAGAAAGATTCTTTCCAAGAGACTCAAAATTTTCCCTAAAGTTGTAACTACTCGCTAGGAAGCTACTTTGATAAGTGTTTGAAAGCCCAGTCTGGTTTTGATCTTGTAAATGTTGTTGAGCAGTCAAGGTGGATGTAGCTGCTGGAAAAAGTTCTTTTTGTCTTGATGGCCCTGAAAAAAATGTTTTCATCAACATAACACAATTTCTTATAAAGTTTTCTTGTTGTAATAAAAATCACTAAAACAAAAGTATATTAAGCATTTATAATTAACTGGAAGATATCTTCTTATTCCTTGACTAAGACACAGTGCCACTGGGTGAAGGAACCTTATTGGTTATAACAAAAACTATAACTGCTGCTTTTATGTCTTTTGCTGCAGCTTCAGGCAAGTTCTGTCAAACCATTGCTTTTGTACAATTATGTGGAATCCCTCTTCCAATCATTGCTGTTCTCTCATTTGACTGGTAGTGTTTGTTTTTCCAAATGGCTGAGAACTTCCAAACTTGGTTTTTCCCACATAACAAATCATGCAATCACATAGTGATTCTCTTGTTGCAGGACGAATCTTTATGTTTTGGTAGTCAGTGAGGGAAGTTGAACATCTTCACCATTGTCTCTTTTTTCCTAGGCCTACTGAACAGTTTTCACAGATACTAATTGGGACTCTTTGATCTTCAAAGTTGAAAGCTTGACCAAAAACTTCTTGATAGTGTTTAATCATTAAGTCAGTCAGTTCCCTGTAAGCTTTTTTAAACTGATAATTTTCTGTTGTCATCATGAGTTTTTGCTTGATTTGGCATTTTGAATAATTTTGCACTTTTATTTTGCTCAAAAAACAAAATAAAACTGTTCGCAGGCCTTTTCCGGATTTTTAAAATTAATAAAGGACCTAGGAACGCTTACTTAAACAAGTTGTTTATCTTTGTTAGTAACTTATGTGACAAAAGTAAATAATTTTTTTGTAAAAAAAAATTTTTTTGGTCCATTTGCAAGATTATTCATTAAATGAAATTTGATGAATAATCTTGCCAATGCACAGTGATTTAGAAACACTTGAAATTTGGCCAAAATATAGTTTTTTGAGTAGTAAAATTTAAACAATGTTATTAGCTAACTATTTTCTACAGTTTCTTATACTTTTAACGATATAAAAAAATAAGTACTGAAATAATAGATTTAATTGTTAATTTTTGTTTGAAAATGACAAAAATCATATATATATATATATATATATATATATATATATATATATATATATATATATATATATATATATATATATATATATATATATATATATATATATATATACATATATATATATATATATATATATATATATATATGTCGTATTGGCTTTTACATCATTAATTTTTTTATTAAATTAGCTTTTTAAAACCACATTATTTGAAAATGGGGCAAGTTGGGGCAGCTAATTTTTTAGTTTCTAACAGAATGATACAAACTCTCTTTAAAAAAAAGAATTGACTTTGCGAAGGAAGTCTAAGATAAAAAATCCTTGGACTATAAAAATCAGTTTAAACTCATAAAAGTTACATTTTTTAAATGCATTTTTTATAAGATGTATCAATACATATTTACTTTTTTTTATAAATAAAGATAAATTTATCTATTATCTTTGTATACAATGAAAATTAAAACGAAAGGTTATGTATTTAAGGAGAAAATTAAGTTTTAATAATGATAAAACTTTTACGATAGAAAAGAGCTGTTTACGTTCATTTTCAAACAAAAAATAACAATTAAATCTGTTATTTCAGTACTTATTTTTGTATACCGTTAGAAATATAAGAAACTGCAGAAAATAGGTAGCTAAAAAAATTGTTTAAATTTCGCTACTTAAAAAACTATATTTTGGCTAAATTTAAATTTTAATTTCTAAATCACTGTGCAATGGGCCAAAAAATCAAAATTTTTAAATCGATTTTTCTTTTACAGACGATAAATAAAGATTTCATTACCAACTCTAATGTATTTCTACATACTTGTAAAATCATACCCTAGAATGTTTTTCTCATAAAAAAAAAGTTCAAATTACAAGCCATTTTGTGACAGCAAGTATTTAAGACGGTATCTAAATCATTGAGCTCTAGAACTAGATTGTCCCATATATATCTATATATACAGGGCTCGAAATAATGAACTTTTTTGTACTGGACAATTTGTCCGATAGACTCTAGTGTGCTGGACATGTCCGATAAAAATTTAAAAATTGCGATCAAACGCCATTCTTGACCACATATAAAGTTTTTTGTATTTACAACTTGACCATGCAATTTATATGATAAATTATCTAACAAAAAGAAAATCTTAAAGAAAAAGAAAAAAGCAAAGTTCAAAAAACTAAAATTTGAAAAAGAAAATAAATATTTTTATGACATTTTTTTAAAACTACTATACTATGCGAAATGCTTTGTAAATAATTAAATACATAAATTATTACGTAAATATATTAAATACTGTCATAAACTTTTAATATTTAGTACGAATATTTGTAAATTAAAAAATGTCATGCTATTATGCTTTTTTCACAGTATTTTGAATGGGTTTTTGTTATGGCAATTATCTTGGTATCAAGGGAATACTTAAGTAACATATTTTAGTTACGGATAATTGCCAATTGTGTATAAATATCATTGGTTTACATTAAAAACATTCAAAATTGATATGCCTTAGTCAGTTAAACGCAACAGAGTATTAAATTCACGATACAAAGTGGTGACACTACCAGGACATTTTGAATCTACTGAACACTTCAACAAGTTATCTACTGACTAAGGAAACCTACAACAAAAATTAAAATGCCTTCTTAGCATCGCGAAGATCCTATGGCAACACTGACAGGAAAATTGGAACTAACAATATCAAAAGTTGAGCAACTTGGTTTAGAAGTACGCATGGCATTGAACCATAACATTACACACTTATTGGAGCAATTGGAATCAACTATCAATGCAAAGTTGTTGGCAACTTTCAACTTGATCCAAACCATAGAAGAATTAAAAAGAAATGAAGATAATGCTGACAATGGAGACATTGGTTGCTGGTACGAACAACAAAACAATTTAATCAAACATCAAAGCGATATTCTTACTTTATTAGAAGAACACCGCATAGAAAGAGACATTACAAAAAAGAGGATAATGCAGGAAGAAATTGTTTGCGTAAAACAAAAAGCAACTCAAAGCATGAATAGTACAAATACAAACGATTTTAAAGCAATAACTTCCCAGTCTACAAATTTCAAAGTTTGATGGCACCGTTCTTGACTGGGTACAATTCTGGCAACAGTCCAGCACTGAATTGACATATCTATGCAAACTCTTATCAACCATTCCAAAAGAAGAAGTTGCTGGACTTCCTTTTAATGCTAGTGGTTATGAAAAAGCAAAAATGGTGTTGAAACAAAAATATGGAATCACTTCTAAAATTATTCGAAAACAAGGTTTTGATATTATTGACCTTCCCTTCATAAAAAATACCAATGTGGATCAAATGCATCAGTTTTACAGAGAATTAAACGTCAGTGTGAACTCATTAAAAACATTAAACAAATTGGAAACAGCAGAAATACTGGTATATGAAACTCTCAACAAACTTGGTCCTGTTAAATCAGATATTACTTAAACTGATCCAAATTGGTAGGAGTGGGGTTTTAAACAGCTGATCAAAGCACTACGTGACTATACAATACGAAATTCAAAATTATCTATTGGGCGACCAAGTAATATTATCAGAAAAGAAAACGAAAACTACAAAACCTCACGTTCATTGGAAGCACAAACATCAAATGGAAAAATGTTTTCGACATAACGAAATAAAAATTGTGTGCTTATTGCAGTTCACAAAATACTGTAGTCACAAATGTACGAAAATCCAATCGACTCAGCAAAGAAAACAATTTCTTAAAGAAAACCATTGTTGTTTTAACTGCACTTAAACAAATCATGCAGTATCGAACTGCTGAAGCAAGCATTCTTGCTATCATTGCAAAGGAAGATATCATTTATCTATATGCACTGATGTTAATAAAAATGAATCAAAAAAGGGTATCTTTATGGTTTGATACAAAGGACAAACTATTCATCCAACAATTGTTGTGAAGGTTGGTGAATATGTGAGAGCACTCTTGGACACTTGAGCTGGTAGATCCTATGCTTCATCTACGCTAATCAAGTATCTGAAAATCAAACAAATAGGAAGCAAAAAACATGGAAACAATGACTGGCTCAGTTCTCCAAAATCTTCCGTTGTTCAACATGACGCAACACTCAACTAATGGATGCAGCAGCCTTGATATTAAACTTTACAAGTTGGAATGAACTATGCTTACAGTGCTACAAAATTCGATGATATCCGTCTTAAAGAAGTACAAACACTTAGATGAATTGCATTTTGACAATGAAGATAACTATGATGATCATAAAATTCATCTTATTATTGGTGCTGGGGATATTGCAAGAATTAAGTTAAAAGGCTTCAGGACTGGAAACAACGGAGAAGCTATTGCAGAAGAAACCGTATTTGGTTGGACAATTATGGGTCCCTGACAAGTTACTTTGGACTGCTTATACTTTACAAAGTCAACCAATGATTGCTACAAAGAACTATACAGCTTGGATGTACTTGGTCTGCTAGACCAAATGAAGGAAATCAAAATGAAGTAATATAAAGTTTAAAGAACAATTAAAACAAGATCCAACTGATTTTTATAACAATGGATTACCATGGAATGAAGAATGTTCAACTCTAGCTTCTTATTCAGAAGGGAGCATCTCCAGGTTACACAATTTACTAAAAATTTTGTAAAGAAACCAAATAATTTTATCAAATACAATGATGTTATTCAAGAACAACTCAAGGATGGAATTATTGAGTATGCACCAATCAAACCAACTGGAAAGAGGATATTCTATATGCCTCATTGAGCGGTGATAAAAGAAGTTTCCAAAACAACTAAGCTAAGGATTGTGTTTGATGCTTTTGCTAAAGAGCATGGAACACCCTTACTCAATGATTGTTTGCATATTGGTCCTCCGTTACAACCTTTACAAATAAGGGTTGATACCAAAGGTCATGATGACTTCCGTTTCTATTGGATATATGACTTAAAAAGTAAAGAAGTTATAACTCTGCGGTTCACTCGAATCCTGTTTGGATGTACACATAGTCCCTTTAAACTTGGGGAGTAATCAAACAACATTTATTGACATATGAAATGCATTACCCACATCAAGAGAATGAAATTCAATTAATCAACAAGATCATATACGTTAATGACATAATCACTGAAGAGATTGATATGGAATATGTTAAAAATTTGAAGCTAACAGCAATGCATTTACTCAAAAAGGGAGAATTCGACCTTCACAAGAGGAATTCAAATTTTCCCGTATTGGAAACAAATGATCCAGGAGAGAACTATAATGAAGTTACCCCGAATGAACACCATTAATGTTATTCAAAAATTCGTGGTTTGTTATGAGACAAGAATGATAATACTTTAAGGCTTCTTTGGAAGAATGGTAGGTTTGGTGAAACGATCGTTACACAAAGCAACTGGAAGACTTCGCCTAACATTCAAACGAGATAAAGAGGTTTTGATAGATATTGAGAATACGTTGAATAACTGATCATTAGGATACATTGAAAACGATATTTATTCTCTAATTTTAACACCAAACGTGATACTACAAGGTAAAGGTATTACTACCCCTTTCAAAAATACAGAAGATGACAATGATCTAGAGTTTAACAACAATACAATGACACAAGCAGTGAAGTATATCACAAAATGCAAGAACTTAGCGTGGAAAACATGGACAAGCGAGTACTTAAGATCACTACAAGAAAATCATCAACATAGAGAATATAATTGAATAGTCATCGCAGTGGGAGAGATTTTTTTATTTCAAGGGGAAGAAAAGAATTGAGGTGAGTGGAAAACTGGTATAGTTACTAAACTTATAGAAGGAGACGTTATAATTCAAGATGCTAAATTAACAACGAGAAATAATCAAATAGTGGAAAGACCGGTTCAGATGCTTTATCTGTTGGAAATTAGCTGTCAAGTTTCTAACGAGACTGAAGAAAACATAAACAACTCTAAAAGGAGCGATATCACATCACAGGTGCAAATAACTACGAAGCTACAAACAGAACAAAAAACAAAACCATATAACAAATCATAAAATCATATATACATATAATGGTCCTTGATACACATTTTGATGATAATTTGTAGATATTTTATCTACAAATTAAGGAGTGTGTCATAAACTTTTGGTATTTAGTACAAATATTTGTAAATTAATTTGTCACGCGATGACATCTTTTTTTAAGGTATTTTGAATGGGTTTTTTTTATACAGCAATTATCTTGGTATTAAGGGAATACTTAAGTAATGTATTTTAGTTACGGATAATTGCCAGTTGTTTATAAATATCGTTGGTTTATATTAAAAATATATTAGGCGTTAAAAATTGATATGCCTTAGTCAGGTGAACCCAACAAACAGAGTATTAAGTTCACAACAATACATAAACTCTGTAAATATTAAGTTTATAATTAAATATATAATGAAAATGTATAATAAAAACACAAAATTATCAAATACATAAATTACTTTGTAAATATATTAAATATTTACAGAGTAAACATTTAATAAATTTACAAATTAATTTACGTATTTGATAACTTAATGTATTTCGGTTACATTCTGTAACTAAAATACATTAAGTTTAATTATAACTTTATTAAATTACGTTAAAATTTTTAAATACGGAGTTTTTAAAGCTAAAATATTTGTTTGAAATTTATAAAAACCATCGGACAAAAAATACAAATTAATACTAAACTATAATTTTAAAATAATAACTAATTGTAACGCTTTAATAAATGATACAAACGAGACTATTTAACTCAAAAAAATGTAATGCTTAATGACAAGAACTAGGCTATGTCTGATATCCGGCGCTTATTTCCAGCCCTGTATATATATCTATATATATTGTTTAAATGACATCGCTAATATATTTTATATTTTGATTGATGAAAAAAATCATGTACCATTATATATTATTTTTATTATTTAACAGTAATATTTCGACTTATATAGTATAAGCCATTATCATAATGGCTTATACTATATAAGCAAAAGTATCACTATTAAATGATAAAAGAAATATAACTGAACATGACATTTTTTATCAATTAAATATATATATATATATATATATATATTTATATATATATATATATATATATATATATATATATATATATATATATATATATATATATATATATATATATATATATATATATATATATATATATATATATATATATATACATACACACACACACAACTATAAATGGGTGATTAGATAAGCATAGTGATATCATGTTTAATATTTTAAAATCTTTTTTTTGTTGTTGTTTTATTAAGAACTTTAACAAGTAGTTTTGAAAAGAATTGTTTTTGTTGTTATTACTTGTTACTGCTGTTGTTGCTTATTACTGTTGTTGTTGCTTGTTATTGTTGTTGTTGCTTGTTGCTGTTGTTGTTTAATGTTACTGTTGTTGTTGCTTGTTACTGTTTTTTATTGCTTGTTGCTGTTGTTGCTGACAATAACTAAATGGTTTAAAGTTGATAAGAAATAATGAATAAATTTAAATATATACTACTTTATTAAATCTTAAACAATGCCTTTTTTCTACTTTACGAAGGCAATAAAAAGTTTTATTAAAAAAATTTTTTTTTTATGTTTTTCTTTAATTTTGCGTTTTTTTAGTTATTGTTGGGTCTTATTTACATTTTATTATTATCAATGCAATCAGCAATATATTTTTTTATTTACAGTGCAATCAGCAATATTATACGTTATTAACAATGCAATCAGCAATATAATACGTTATTAACAATGCAATCAGCAATATAATACGTTATTAACAATGCAATCAGCAATAATTGTTATTAATAATGTAATCAGCAACATATTGTTTAATTAACAATGCAATTAGCAACATATTGTGTAATGAAAAATGCAATCAGCAATATATTTTTTTATTAACAGTGCAATCAGCAATATTTTGCGTTATTAACAATGCAATCAGCAATATTTTGTTATTAATAATGTAATTAGAAATATATTGTTTTATTAACAATGCAATCAGTAATCTATTGTTTTATTACTTCTCTAAATAGTTAACTTTAAATTGTTTTGTAAAAATATATAGAAATCTTGTTTGTTTATAATAAGTTTTTAAAACTTTTTAGTGAAGTTGTGTTAGATAGGTATTTATTCAAAAAATCAAGTAATGCGTTCAAGAACTGGCACAGGTTTGTTAACATAATTTTTGTGTACTTCATATGTACAGGTAGATACCTAATTTGTTCGAAGAAATATCAATTCTAATTTAATAAATATCAAATCTAAATACATATTGATTTTGTGGAAAACAAGATTATCTGTTTCTTGTTTCACAATATATGTATTTTGGGTTCATTTAGTTTTTTTAAAATATTAATTATATAGTATACAATTAAATACTGTATAGTATATAATTATAATAAATAGCAATTAATACTGTATAGTATACACTGCAAAGCTTATAATAAGCATTATATTGAAAATATATTTGTAACAAATCACAAAGAAAATAACTCAGTTTATTTATGGTTAATACACACCAAGTTAGGTTCATTATGTTTAGTACATATCAAGTTATATTCATTATTTTGAATACACATCAAGTTATACACATAGGTTTATCCATATTATTATTTAATAGGTGTTGCATATTTTTTAGTACATATTAACTATTAATTTTTAACTTTTTAAAATTTGTTATCCTCTTGAAGGCTGAGCAGGCACTACTTCTAAGGAGATTCCTTATGTATTTTTTCGTTAAAAATCTTGGAAAGAGAGGTTTCTTTATTGTAAAATAAGCATTGTAGTATTATGGATGAATTGTTTGATCTATATTGAAGTATTTTAACTATGGGTGTAATTAAACCTTTTTCACACACATATGATACTTTTTCACATACAAGTAATCTTACTGCAATATCACTATCACCTAATTGTTAATAATATATGTTTTTATAAAAAATAAATAATTGTCATTAAATATTAGATTAACTGCATTTTTTTATGTTTGTTGTTTTTAATGTTATCAATATAATTTAATATATTATATAAGTATTTTAAATTTAATAATAGTGATAATAGTAACAATAATAGAAATAATAATTTGCCTTTTTTTAATAAAAATAATTTGAAAGTGTTGTTTTTAAAGAAAAAGAAACAAATGTCACTAATTTATAGTACTATTGTATTTTAAGGAGATGGTTTGTAATACAAAATAATAAACTTTATTATACAAGAAGGTCTAAATCTGTAAGTTTATTAAATTTATTTAAAGTTATTTTTTTTATATTGAAAATTAATGATAATAAGTTGCATGAGAAAATAATGTAAAAAGTATAATATGATAAATGTAAATACGGAAGTCCGTAATAGACAAAGAATATAAAAATTAACTAAGAAATAAAAATTTCCAGAAAATTTTTATTGATTTATCTAGTTTAATTTCATTGATTTATTGTCTTACCATTACAGTATACATGTGGAAGTGGTGTAGTGGTAGAGTGCTCGCTTCATAAGCGAGAGAATTCTGAATTCAATCCCCACCACGTTCCTGGTAGTACCGCGCTCAACTTGTTTCTCGGCGCAGCGGCCTTGTTCGTCAAGTTTCGTGTTTCGGAGTTATAGAGTTAAGAGAGGGTTATAACCACAATTAAGTAGTCTCCTCGTCTGTAGTGGCTTTCTGGGCCTTGGGGAGGTGAATTAACAAAAAATAAAACAAAACAAAAAAAACAGAAGTTTTGCAGTCAATGCATTTTTAAAATGTAATCTGAAAAATATTTTTTTAAATTTATCGGAAATTGTAATGAATGTTGTTGTCTCTTTTTAATTGTATTTTGGGGATGTTCTATGTTTACTTTTAACATATGAATAAAATTTTAGAGTTGCTTTGATTTCATTCATTGTTTGTTTTTCCTACATTAATTTTTTTATAGATTTTAGTATCATCCTACTAAATCATTTCATATTCATTTGATCATCTTTTTAAATTTATTTTGCAATGTTCGGATAGAACCAGAAACTACTTTGAACCAATGGTTTCTTTATTATAAAAGTATTAAATAATTCGTCATTTTTTTGAAAGATTTGCCAATTGTAGTAATATTATCTAAATTAAAACTCAACATCAAAAAGTGATAGTCTTAGTTATATATATAAGTTTTAAAATATAACTATTAGCTTACTTGAATGCTTCTCCATTATATTTTATACTTCTCCATTTTATTTTAGTTCTTGCTGATTTGTGTTATCAATTTTTAATCTTTATAAATAATACAATTATTTTATTTTGCCCAATTGTTAATGCATTTGCAAGTCACGCAAATTTTGACAATTGTTGGATAGAATTAAATCCAACATGTTAGTCTAAAAATTTTAATTTCAAATGTTACTTTGTATACAAACTGTTTAATGTAATTGTTATTCAAGTTGTCTATAAAAAAAAACACTCTGTTCACAGTTTTATTTATGTATTGTTTTGAGTGATTGTTTCAGTCAATATTCTTTTTTGCATTACTTATTATATTGTTAATTATAAGGTAGTTTTCAACATAACTGTCAGGTAGTCTATAAATATACCCTATCAAAATATTTTCTGCTCCAATAGTATGTGAACACCAGACCTGTTCAATAAAATCAAATGCATATAGCCCATGATTTAGAAAAAAAGTTTTTAAATTATCTTTGAAATGAATTGCAATGCGACTGCATCTTTATTATACCTGTTTACATTGTAACATTAATAACTATCAACTCTAACATAAAAGAGTAGAGTAATCTAATTTTCACTTAGTTTTATAATATCTGGTCTATCACAAAGATTTTTGCTTTGCAATAAATTCATTTTATTATTTAAAGATGTTAAATTCAAGAATTTAAAACTTTTTTCGTTAATTAGTTACATATAATTAAGACTAAGAACACTATTCTGTTGGAATTCTTGTTATCTTTTAGTTTCATGATAGCTGATTTTATGATAGCTGATTCTTTGATATCTTTTAGTTTCATGATAGGTTAAAAGTTTTGATTTATGTTGTCTTTATTTTTAACTTGAACTAAAATGACACCTGCGTTTACTGTTATGATAAAAATTAATTTAAACTGATATATGATCTGATCTTTATATTGTTACAAAACTTGAATGTATCTGTTCAATGATCAATCAATTATCCATTTAAACAAAAACATATGTATTCAGTGCATAGAGAAAAGAATCCTGGAAAAATAAAGTTAAAAACTGTTTTTTTTAAACAAAATTTATTTTTCAGGTCCTCCTGGAGCATCTTAATAACTTAAATAAAAAACGTAAACTTAAATTAAAAAGCATAAATACAAAACTAAATTTACATCAAAAAAATGACATTTTTCACCTACTTTTAATTTTGAGATCAGTTAGTTAATTCAAATTATTTAATGGATGAAAAAAATCTGATTTTATGATTATTAAGTCAATGTTTTTCAGTAAGTTACTATTAATAATAATTTGACAAAGTAATTTGGCAAAAAACTTTAATTATTTGACTAAAGTTAAGGTAAAAGCTTGTTTAAATTTTCACATCTTGTTTAGTAATATTAAAATAAAAATAAATTTAAGTAGTTAAAAAAGGAAGTTTATGTGTTTTATTTTTAAAACACTCTGATCATGCAACTAAAAATTAACATTTTGGTCTTCTTTTTTTATATATAATAATTATTTGTATTTTTTTAATTAGGAGTGTGTGACAAAAATGGTTGACTTGCGTCTTTCGACTGTAAAAAATGCAGACGATTGTGATCGACGAGTTGTATTTGCGTTGCTTGCCCAACAAAGTAATAAAAAAATTTTTTTCTTTTTTTCTTTTTTCGTTTTATATTCTTTTAAGTTAATTTTTTTTTAAGATGTTGGTATTTGCAAGCAGACAATGAAACATTAAAATCTCGTTGGATAGCAGCCATGCAAGTAACGTTTCTTTTTTTTAATTTTATTTTATAAGTTGAAGCTTTTTGTTGTTGTTGTTGTTGTTGTTTGTTTTTTATTTTAAAAGCTATTCATATAAACTTAATGTTATAGTACATTACTAAAAAAAAATTGTTTAGAAAATTCTACAACTATAAAATTTTAATTCAAATGAGCTAAGTGCACTCCTAGTATTTGCCTCTTTCAAAAAAAAAGACACAAATTCTAGTGACATTTGAGTGTACATAACTGTACTTATTTACTATGGATCACTGTAAAAACCAAGAAGTGATTGGAATTATTCAAACAGTTATCAATTTGTTATCAAAAAAATATAATTCAGTTATCAAAAATTTAGTTCAGTATCAAAAAAATAAACACTTAATCAAACCCTAATCACCACATTTGCTTTTTGAAGGGATGGTTTTAAAAGGATGTAATGAAAAAAAATATAATTTTTTTATGTCAGTGGTTTGTTAGATTTAGGTTAAATTAGGTTATATTTGTGTACATTATTATCAATAATTAGTACACTTCAGTAGATTTTACAAAATTATTTTAGAGTGATATACTAATATAATTAGAACAATTTTGCATGGTTGCAAGGCTTGCCACCATCAGTAACAGGAGTAAAAGAGAAGTAATTGAGTAAGACACGTTAGGAGACAAATGAGATGTATTAATGATGAAAATGTGTATAACAGACACTAAGAAAATTGTATTTCGGCATCGCACATACCAAATATACCAACAGTTTTGCATGATATACATATACTGCTATATCGTATATAGTTCAGCTAATGCATACTAGTTTTGCTTATCTTTATAGCATATAGCTTTTTCAGAAAAAGAAGAAAAAATGAAGAATAATGATAGAAAAGATTGCTGCCCCATCCCAAATTGTCAGTCTTAGTTGATTTATGTACTAAAGCCTCCAGCAGTAGCCTATTATAGTGTGACATCACAGTCCTTATCTAATTATGCATTTAAAGTTGTATGTATATATATAAATATATATATATATATATATATATATATATATATATATATATATATATATGTATATGTATACATGTATATATATATATATACACTCGAAAATTAGAGTGTTTAAGAAATGTGCTGAATAAACAAACATTTACTTAAACTAAAACTAAAAATAAACAAACCATAAACTGATAAGGGAAATAAAAGCTAAAAAAACAATTTAATAAATGATAAAAAGAAAATTAACTGGAAAAAAATATAAGAATATGTAAAAAACAATAGCCAAGTTGTTAAAAAAAATTGTATGCATGATCGTGTAAATATATAAGGCTTGATATATATATATATATATATATATATATATATATATATATATATATATATATATATATATATATATATATATATATATATATATATATATATATATATATATATATATATATAATTAAAAACTAAATAATTACAACACTCGATTTATTTAAAACATTACTCAGAGTTTCACACAAATAGCGATCATCAGATGTTACAAATCTCAAAAAAACAACGACAAAAATAAGCGAAACAAACGCAAGTTTGTTTCGCTTGTTTAGTAAAGGCAATCGGGATGAAATTATATGATATTTTTCCATTAAGCATAAATTGCATGACTTACCACCAGGTTTAAATAATTTAGCCTGGTCTAAAATTGTCCACGAAAGGACAGGATTTAAACCTTTCTTTTTTACACTACACACAAATTTAGAAAGTTCGGTAGAGTTTGGCCCACTTTCATAACGAAAGGAATTATTGTGCTTGTTAAGGCGATCTTTAAAATTTTTTTCTGTAAGCCCAATTTAATATCTACCTTCATCTTGCAGATTTGTCTTAACATTACATAAATAGATGACATTTTTAGTTAAACATTTCTAAACAGCGTCTCCACGATTCTTTGACTCACGCCAAATATTTTACTCAAATTTCAGATAACACAACTAATATTTACCATACTAGAAAATCCTCACTTTTTACAAGAAATAATATGTGGGTTAAAAAATCAGGAGATTTTGATGTGACAATGGGAAGCTTTGATGGAGCCGAGTTGTGTGAACTGGTAGGCCTTTTTATTTTATATACCATCAGCAAAGAATACGGATTAAGCATCAACGGTTTATATAGAGATGACGGGCTTTGCTGTTTCAATGGTATTAGTGGAACATAATCGGAAATAATAAAGAAAAACCTAATCATTCTTTTTAAAGGAAAATTTAAACTAATTATAACAATAAATTCTAATTAAAAAATTGTTAACTTTCTTGACATTTCGCTCAACTTGTCTGACAATTCTTATCAGCCATATAGGAAAGCAGGTGATACCCTATTATATATCAGTGTTAATTCAAACCATCCTCCAAACATTCTTAAAGCTATTCCCTCAATGATATCTAATCGTATAAGAAGTATATCTTGAAGTAATGAAGTTTTTAATGGAGCCGCTACTTTTTACAACAGTGCCCTCAAGTCTAGTGGATTTAAAGAAAACATTACTGCCGTTGCCAATGATTCTATAAAAGTTGCCAAATCACGCGCACTAAATATTATTTGGTTTAACCCTCCGTTTTCAATTAATTTCAAGACAAACGTAGCTAAACTTTTCCTAAATTAAATCGATAAAAATTTCCCAAAATCTCATAAATTCAATAAGCTGTTTAATCAAAACAACCTTTTTAAATAAAATTCCTTAAAACAAAATAAAATTCCTTCGCATTTAAAGGAAATGTTTGATCTTGATATCGCCTTATATAAAGTATGAAAGAAATGGTATCGTGTTTTTTAAATGCTATTCAAGATTTCTTGTTAAAATAATTTTTAGTTATAAGCTTATATTATGTGTTAGTAACATATAAGATATAAATAAAAACATTTATTTAGCTAATTTTTGT
Organism: Hydra vulgaris; assembly: GCF_038396675.1. NCBI lineage: Eukaryota > Metazoa > Cnidaria > Hydrozoa > Anthoathecata > Hydridae > Hydra > Hydra vulgaris. Next base: position 14,975,333 of record NC_088932.1, on the reverse strand, counting down.
GATTCTTTGAGTATAATAAGTATATTTAATAGTTGAGTTACTATAAGTTGCTGTAATAATTTAAACTGGTTGTTTGATTTAGTTTAAAGGTAAATTTACTGTGATGTACTTTATCCATTCAGTAAATCAAACTAAATATAACTTTAAAATAATATTGGTTTCCATGCAGAGATTTAATCTAATTGCTTTATGTTTAATAAAATCTCAGCGCAAGAGAACAAAGATTACACTTCTATTCAAAAAATAATTTTAGCGTGACGTCCTTTAGGGCTCCAAATAAAAAACTTAGACAAAAACATTACTTTTAACAATGGCCAATAAAATGCTAAATTAGAAAAAAAAAAAAAAATTAACAAAAAAAACATCAGACAAAAACAACAACAAACAAATCACGAAAATATTATTTTCAAGAAAAAACTAATTGCAATGTTGTGAAAAGCAATCGCGATATGCGTAATAAGCTTGATTTTTTCTTCTTTATTACTAAAGCACAAATTGTCTTAAATAGATATTTTTATTTTTAAGCACAAATTGTCTTAAAAATGTTTTTGTTTTTTCAAGCACATTCCTTGCAAGAAAACCTTTTTGGCTTACAGAGTCTAACCATTACATAGGTATGATACCAGCAACTGCAAACAAAAACAATGCTGCAAAAAGATGTGTACTGCATTTTAATAAATTAAACAAATCGCGAAAAACATTTGTTGCCTGTGACAAATTCGATGCTGCATTATGTGTTGTTCCATTACTGAGCAACATTATACATTATTGAATAAGGTGTTGTAATGCCTTACTTTGCTGCTTACTTTTGTAACAAATTTGGTTTTTACTCATAATTTAATTAAGTTTTTACTGATAATTTTTGTTTTTTCTGCCCTTTATTTTCAATTTTTTAAATGAATAAAATGTCCACCAAACATAGGTATCATATAAGAAGTTAGAAATATTTTCCTGCAAGTTACAACCATTTTATATTTGACATTATTTGTTTGGAATGTGTGTTAAAATGTTTAGTTTTTGTTTGGAATGTGTGTTAAAATGTTCAGTTTTTGTTTGGAATGTGTATTAAAATGTTCAGTTTTTGTTTGGAATGTGTGTTAAATGTTTCGTTTTTGTTTGAAATGTGTGTTAAAATGTTCAGTTTTTGTTTGGAATGTGTGTTAAAATGTTCAATTTTTGTTTAAAAAATAGTTGTGAGTATAAGAATATTTTTATTTTACTCATAAGAATAAACAATTAAAAAGTTTGTTAAATTTGTTATTGTGATAAATTGAATTTAGATGGCGATTGCGCGTGCACTTAATATAACTCAGTAAATTGTTTTCTATTTTAAATTTTTTTTTTTAATTTTTAAATTATATTTAATTATTTTAATTATATTTATATATCAATATATCTATATATACATATATATATATATATATATGTATATTTATATATATATATATATATATATATATATACATATATATATATATACATATATATATATATATATATACATATATATATATATATATATATATATATATATATATATATATATACATATATATATATATATATATATATATATATATATATATATATATATATATATATATATATATATATATATATATATATATATATGTATGTATATATATATATATATATATATATATATATATATATATATATATATATATATATATATATATATAGATACATATATAATTAAATATATAATTAAATTTTTTTTTTTTAATTTTTAAATTATATTTAATTATTTTATATATATTTATATATCTATATATCTATATATACATATATATATATATATATATATATATATATATATATATATATATATATATATATATATATGTATATATATATATATACATATATATATATATATATATATATATATATATATATATATACATATATATATATATATATATACATATATATATATATATACATATATACATATATATATATATATATATATATATATATATATATATATATATATATATATGTATGTATGTATATATATGTATGTATATATATAGGTATATATATATATTATATATGTATATATATATTATATATGTATATATATATATTATATATATGTATGTATATATATGTATGTATATATATATATGTATGTATATATATATATATATATATATATATATATATATATATATATATATATATATACACACACACGCACAAAAAATTTTAGTTTATTATATAAATAATTATTTTGCATGACTAGTGTGATTTGCAAGTTGATACAGCTTCTAAACTACATCCGCAATAGTATGTATAAAATTTCACTTTTTGTAATTTTTACTCGAAACAGGTCAAATGTAAATTGGCACAACTGTTTTGATATTTTTTTAACAAAACTTTGTTTCAAAATATACTTAAATAAAAAATGTTTATAAAAACTATATTTAGTCAAAAGAAGTTGTAAAAACTACATTTAGTTGAAAATAATTATGAAAACTATATTTAATCAAGCGTGTTGCTGAAGCTAACTTTTGTATTATCTTGACATTTCTTAGGCAACATCTAATTCTGGTTTCTAGTTTGCAAGCATTATTAGCTGCTAGCCGTTTATGTACATTTCTTGTTTTAAAATTGTCTAAAATTTCTCAATAAGATAAACTCTTGAAATATTTGCTGGATTCATGTCTTTTGATACCACAAATTTTGTGCTTATATAAAGTCTTATTATATTTGCTAGATTCATTCATGCCAAAATTACCATTGCTTTGGTATTCCTTAATGAATTGGACCAAACATTGTTTAATATTGATTTGCTCATGTCTTTTTGTGAAAAATTCAGACAATATAGAATGCTCTGCTCATATTATCAAATATAAAATTGATATTTTTATAATCTTTTCATAGTTGTCTATATTTTTGATGAGCCACAAGTAAAGGAGTCCTGTTTGTTTGCTTAATATAGACTTCTTTATATTCCCAGAGTGTTTTTTGTTGCTGTAACTAAACTTTTTCGCTGCATATCTTAGTATACCCAATACTTTGTGTTTGAACATTTTTTGAAATTCAAACTTCTTTGAAGTGTTAATTAGAGTCGTTTGACCACTTCTTTTTGTTTCTTAAATGGTCTTGATTCTCTAGTATCTGTTGTCTTTCTTAATTCTCATTGGATCTGTGTCTATAAACAGTTGATCTAAAGCAACCTTCTGCCCAGTACTAGTTTGCTACAAATGATATGCCTTTTTAATGTTCTCATCACTTAGTTTGTAAAAACATGATTTTTAAATTTTATTTAGTTTTTTTTTTTAATTTTATTATGCAGATTTTTCAAAATCAACAAAAAAATTATTCTCGAGAATTATAAGAGAAGATAAATAAAAAAACTTTTGTAAGTTGTATTTATTGCAAAAAAACAGCATTAATCATACAGTAATTTGTTTTTAAATTTATAAACTAAGTGTTAAAAATTTTGTACTTGTGTCCTTTTTTGAACTGGCAGTTAAATGTAACTATTAAGATGTTGTGTATTTTCTTTAAAACTATGAAATGGTTAAGTTGATTATATTGAGAGAATTTCCTAAGGTAGAAATCTCTTCATCTAGAGTATTAATTATTGTTATTATAAGATAGAAATAGAAACACATTTAAAATAAATCATAACTTAAATATCTAATTTAAAATGTAAATAGTTTTATTTTTTTTTTATTTTTTTTTATTTTGTTTTTTTTCCTTTTATTTTTTAGGTCTTTTGAAATTTTTTTTAATTGCAATTTAGCCTGTTGCAACAAATCAGTCAACCCCCTGGAAATAATTGCTGTGCTGATTGTGGAAGTCTTAGTAAAAAAAAAATTTTGTTTACTTTTATAAAGTACATTGCATATTGCATATACATAAAGTGCTTCATGCTTTTTTAAATTTTTCAGGTTCTTTTTGATTGAAAGTGAATGAAATTTTTGTTAAATTTATATTTTTTGTTTATTATTATTAGTGATGTTCATTTTCCCCTCGGAAATTTTACATTATTCCTAAATAAATTTTTTTACTTTAAAAAAGTTTTCAGTTAGATAAAGCAGTTTATTATAAGTAGAAGAACACACTTAATTCCAAAAAAATGAAATTTCTTGCTTTTATTATTTTATAATTAAAATCAAATTTACTAATAGATCCAAAATGGGCAAGCATAAACTTGGGATTAATTCTTTGTATTGTGTGTTATGGCATACATAGGTAAATTTTTAAATTTTTTTGTTTTGTAAATTTTCCATTTTTTATTTTTATGTTTTTTGTTTCATTTGTTTAGTTTATAACTAGTTAGATGAAAAATAACAAGTAGTATATAAGCATGAAGCATAAATAACAGTTGCGTACAAGCTAACTTTTTTTAATATTTCAAATTGTTTTTGCACAGCTCATCGTCAGACGTCAAATATAATTACAAAAAGCCATTGCAAATATTACATGAAATTGTCAAAGAAGGAGTTTAAAAAAACCCATTAATGATAAATATATGGTCAAAATAAGTTTATCAAATTTTATTTACCTTGTAAATTTTTTTATTTTATAAATTTACCATATATGGCTTATTTTTGATGGTGATCTGTAATTACATTTTACATTTGATGATTATACTTTAATTATATATATTCACATACAACAAGATATGACATTTAAACAATATATATATATATATATATATATATATATATATATATATATATATATATATATATATATATATATATATATATATATATATATATACATATATATATATATATATATATATATATATATATATATATATATATATATATATATATATATATATATATATATGTATATATATATATATATATATATATATATATATACATATATATATATTATATATATATATATATATATATATGTTTTGCTGACTTAAATCCATATAGTTTTATTCAGAAAAAGAAAAAAAAATAGTGTATTATAATAATTGTTACCCTAAACCCCTTAGTGCATGTAGTGGCACTCCCTTGCAAGTTCTACCTAGACAGTTGATGCATGCAAGAACATGCAAGGAGTACTACTACATTGAGTTAAAGCAGCTTTAACATATAAGAGCAATAATAATAAGGGCAAATTTAACATATGCTTTGTATACATTTTTGATATTTGAATTTCATTTCAAACAAAATAAAAATAAGTATTAAAATAAAATAGTTTTTTTAGTTATTCATCACCCCATGACCAAGAAGGCCACTACAGTCAAGGAGGCTTTTTTTTCGTTACAACCCTCTCTTAACTCTATAACTCTGAAACACGAACCTCAGTGAACACGGCTGCTGTGCATAGAAACGAGTTGAGTACGGTACTACCAGGGACGTAGTGGCGATCGAACGCAGAACTTCTTGCTTATGAGGCAAGCGCCCTACCACTACTGCATTTAAATGCTGATCCAGCATTTTCTAGGTAATCTGAAAAGATAACAAGGCGACATTGACAAAGATGGATACATTTTTTAAATTATGCTGCATACCCATTAGAAAAATACTTCACATATGATGCAACATGAAGATTTTCTTTGACTTATCTTGTTTGTTATACCTTCTTGAATCTTGTAAACAAACCCTGCGTCATGATCAACATCTGAAAAGTAACAAAAAGGTTTTTGCTTGAGAAATGTTTTCTCAAGCAAAAATAAATTACAATTTTAAAAAATAAACATTGACTTTTGCTCCAATGATAACTTTGAACTTTATCCTAGACAACAAATTGATAGTTTTCAGTAAAATCTCCTAACATTAAGTATTGGAAAGTTTTGTTTCAGATTTTCTTTACAGCTTTTCAAGTATCTACTATGCCTTTTTACTACAAATGAATGTGAGTCAAGGTTGTCAATGTTATCACGTAAGAAATCATTAAATTTATCTAGTAACAATCATTGTCACAGTAATTTGGATTAAAATAATGCTGATTCAGTAAAAAATGCTGAATCAGCATTATTTTAATCCAAATGTTAAAAAGTGACAAAATTTCATATTCTCAGACTCAGCATACAAATTTATCATTTTACCTTAATACAAGGTAAAATCTCCATTAGATTTTACCTTATATTAGGCAATTTCAATTTTTCGTGCAATCACTGTTAGCGATAGTATATAATTACATCTTTAGAACAAGATGAGACTGTCAATTCCATAAATTTTTTGAATAATAACTGATTGGTTTCAAATAAGAAATTTTAACATTTTTATGCACGACAGAGCAACATGTCATACGAGCAAAATTGTCAAGATATGGCTCCAAGAAAATGTGAAAATGTTCTTGCCCTGTTGCCTGGCAATTCACTTGATATGAACCCAACCAAAAACTACTAGGTAAAATTGAATACAAAAGTTTCTAAACAGAACCCAACCTCACTAGGGGATCTGAGAAATGTCATAATGAAAGTGTAAAAGTTAACAAGCCAATATGGAGTCTCTTGCTGTCTCAATGCCATGAATAGTAGAGGCTGTTCTAAGAAGGCTTTTTTTTTTAAATTTAATAAAAAGGTTGCCTGCCCTAGCCTAAAACTTGAGTCGGTGTAGCGGCATCCTTGCATATTCTACCTATCTAAGTCAGTCCATTTATTTATACTCCTCACATATTCTATCTATTTCAGTCGATGTATGCACTCTTCACTGCCCCAATCCTTATTCACTTTTAATAACACTCATTTCACGGAATACAAGGGAGATATGTGTATACTAGTGTACACTCTGATTTATGCTGACCATAACACACAGAGTCAATTCTCCAGCTTAAAAAAGTTTACAAACCTTTAAACAAGTGCAAAGACATAGGTAATACTTGGTAAAAATAGTCCTGTTGAGCAGCAAACTAACTTAAAACAAGATTTTCAAAAAGAAAATTTGCTGATTTAGACTGAATGCTCAAACTTTTCTCCTGTAAAATTCAACATTATGCAGGTAGCACCTTTACCATAAATGTAAATTTTTAAAATTTTATTTACAAAATTTTGTATTAATAAATGGACTTTTGTATCTATAAAATTAACATAAAGTAAGAAATCTCTTTAAAATAAGTTTTAATAAAAATTAGGTTAAAAATGATACATTATTACATTATGATGAAGTAAACCATTAGTTAAAAATAAGCCCAATTAAAATTCCACTTATCCTAATCAAATTAATACAATAGTGTAAAAAATTTTCAAAAAAAAAAAAAATCAAATATTTGCTCCCTACATCACCAAAATTGCTGAAATTTGCCACAAGTATTTAGAGACATAGGTTAGGATGGACAGCAAATTATTTTTATAAAATTCCTATCTATTTAGGGTTTACAGTGACATAAACTTTGTTCGATAATGACTATGTAATATATGATAATGTTACATTATTACTAATACACTTTACTAATATCCTTAAAAGGTGTTTGTAGTAATGCTACTTTGCTGAAATCTGGTTCCAAAGATGTTTATAGCCAGCAAGTGTAGGTCCAAAAATTATAGTTTTGGAGCTTTTAAAACAAGGCAATACAGTTTATTTTAAGATTCATAAAAAACACTTAATAATGACTATTGAAAATTTTACAACTATAGGTCTAGAAAAAATGTTTGAAAAAACTTTTAATTTAATTGTGTTTTGGCCTTACGTTTTATTCAAGAAATATTAATTTTTGATATCGATACAATATTTTTTAATATTTTTAAAATAATAAAATTTATTACCGTCTCTTAAAAATTAATCAAATTAGAAAATAGGAATCCAATGAATTTATTACTTGTTTACCCTTATTTTACTACAAATTAATGGAAAATGAAAAGATATAAAAATAGTTAGCACACACACATACGAAATGTGTTTCTGAAGCAATAATTCATCATTTTGGTTAATGTGCAAAATCTTGAAAATCCTATTTTTATTTCTGGGTTTTCGGTTTTGAAAGGCAGTAAGCAGTTTCTTTAAGTTACATTAGAGCACAATTTTTGCATGCGAGCATTTTTCTTTATGCTAAGTCTTCAAATTATATTAGAGCACAACTTTTGCATGTGAGCATTTTTCTTTATGCTAAGTCTTTAAATTATATTAGAGAACAACTTTTGCATGTGAGCATTTTTCTTTATGCTAAGTCTTTTTTACCAGGTTTTATATGGTTATAATTTTTGTAAAAAGAGTTTTTATTGCTAACTTATGTGCAGTTCAAGCTACATAGTTTGTTACATGCAATATTTCGAAAACCTTTTTCTTATGTTTTCTTGTCAGTTAGACCAAGAGTCGTCAGCTGTTTTTAGATGCTGCTGAAGACTCAACAATTATGATATTTAACAACACTATCATGTTATCAAGCAAGTTTGCATTTTCTATAAACTCAATACCAAAACATGACTGTTCTCCAAACCTTTTTTTGGACATGTTTAGGAAGTGTTTACCTTTGAATAGAGGTTGTTATTGATCTTAATTTTGGTTTACCCTCCTCTTATATTACCTGACTTTTGCAATTGTTTGACCTTAATAGGAGATACTCCAGTAGCAGTAAGTTTTAAATCTGTACCCTCTTTTTATTTTGAGTTGATGTTTCTTTAACAATATCAAAATCTTCCTTGTTTTCATTTTTATTCAAGCTTTTTAATCAATGTGTTGTCACTTTATTTTGACAGGTTGAGCACAACTTTTTTCAGGGTATAAGATTAAAACCTGCAGTTTCCGCTTCTAATACAGTATGCATTGTAATCACATGTAGAGATTATAATACAATATACTGATTATAAAACAATACACAATACATTTTATTAATAAAAAACTTTCAAACTTTTTATTAAAGAATGTTATTAACCATGAAAAAATAAATAAATATTTTTTTAACTCTGCACACTTTTTAATGTGTCTGAAATGAATTACAGCAACTTTTCTAGTTACTCTCATATCTTTTTACTATTATTTCATGATTGTAGATACTAGTAGTTTTTTTTTTCTTCATAATTGATCATTAATTATTTAACAAATAACTAATGATCATTCCTGATAATATTTTCAGTCAGATTTTTTACTTGGGTATATGATTGTTCACAACAACATCCATTATTATTTACAAAATCTAATTTTTTGTTCCATATAAAACTATAATTAAGAATTGCAATCTACACACTAACATACGAGAAATCTTAAATGCAATGTCCCTAATGAACAAAATACTAGTGAACATAAACAATAAGTCCTCAATAAAAGTAAACATCATTTATAAGGAACATATTGCTAGAACAAATCACATTTAGTTCTGTTAAAGTAATTCTTAATATCTAATTATCTACTAATTATTGTCAATTATCGTCTAATTATGTACAAAATATGTGTTAAAACCAGTAAGTAGATATTAACTATAAATAATAATAATTGTATGATATTTAGTAGATTCTCTATATTTATATATATATATAAATATATATATATATATATATATATATATATATATATATATATATATATATATATACATATATATATATATATATATATATATATATATATATATATATATATATATATATATATATATATATACATATATATATATCTATATATATATATATATATATATATATATTTATATATATAAATATATATATATATAAATATATATATATATATATAACTTTATATAATAGCTGTATTGTACAATATTATGCACATTAGCCATTTTATTACTTCTTGTCACCATATTGTAGATTTTGTAACTTATTGTCATTATATTACTTATTTTATAAATGAGATAATACTTTATCACAATATCTATTTAGATAAGAATAATACAAATTAATAAAAGAAACACAACAGTTATAAAATAAAAGTAAATAGATAGGAATCAACACCACATAACAATTATGTAATGAAAATAACATAAGTAACAAAATGATAATTTTTTAAATTATTGTACAACACTTTGTAATAACTTTTCACAAATAATCATTATACGCATACTCTAATGACTAAAAAAACAGTACGATACAGTTTTTTTTGTCCACTGACTCTAATTTAATTTACAAAAAAATATTTGTTTCAATCAAAATGCATTAGCTAACTTTTTAAGAAAAATGAAAAACCAAAGCATCGTCAACAAAACAAAAAACCAAAACAAATTTTGTTTGAAAATCTAATCTTAAAGGAAATCAAAGTCAAAAGTTGTTTCCATCAATCAGATTTTTTATAGAGCTGTAGTTATCAATGTCCTTTTTTAATTATCATTGTTAAATGGATTTTCTGAATTTTAAAACAACTTAGGTTTGCCTTGATTTGAAAGTTACAAAAATATAACTTCCTCCTAATTTATATTTCTAAACATTTGTGCCAAATTTCAGCAAATTTAATGAGGTAGGGTGCAACTCCATGTTTTTTGAGATTTTTTTACCAAATAACAAAATTTTTAGATTTCCATTCTTGTACTATGTTTGAATTATGTTTAAAAGTAATAATCTATTTTTTTAGTTGAATGGCATTTTATACACTTTTATAATGTAACATAAGCTTTGATCTAATAATCTAGAAAGTAATTAAAAGTTGGATTTATATTTTTCATAAAAGTCCAAAAGATTATCCGTAGCGACAGCAGCAGTGACAGTCATAATACATTTTTATATTATTATCAATACAACAAAACATTTTCTGTAAAAAAATTTCAATTTTTTTTTTTTGTAAAACAAATTGACAGATTAGTCTTTAATAAGTTTTTTCTCTATATAAGCTGATGTTAGAGCTTGGTAATGAGGTGGTAAACAACGTCTATGAAGCCTATGTTGATTTGAATCATCATAAACCATTAGCTCTAAGCACAAGGTATATTTTGATTGTCTAACAAGTTCTAACCAGGTAGTCAGGTTAGTTCCAAAATAAAGTTGTTTGTGTATTTTAATATATTTCGAACATATTGTTTCACAATCTTTTGATACATGCTGTGACTTTTATTTCAGAGCAGAACGAGAAACTTGGATTCATGCAGAGTATTTGCAAAAGCTTTTTATAAGTCCAATGCAATCTCCTTGTCAAACACGTTTGAAGCGAGGCAAGTTAATAAAAAGAAAACTTAGAGCTCGTTCTTTAGAAATTATTGACAGCACTGATGATGCTCACTTGAATGAGAACCTAGTGGATCAGAAAAAAAAATTAGTCTTTCTATATGAGCCAATATCAGTTGTGTAAGCAATGAAGAAGAAAATCTTAAATACCTTCATCCTAACTTAGAATGTTTAATATGTTTTTTTACAAGTTTTTACAACTAAAAAATGAGTTGGTATAAAAATAGCTAGTTGTTAAATAACATTTTTGTTTTATTTAAAAAAAAAGTATAAAGGATTTTTTTAGTTGACTTAAAACATGCAAGTAGAAATGATATCATAATGAAGAAAAAGATTTTTAAGTAGAGTTTTTGGTTTGCATAAAAAACAATTTCTTTATATATTTATAAAGTTAATCTTTCTTTACAAATATTATTTAGTTGTTACACAGAGCTTCGAAGGTCAAAGATATTTCTCTTATTGCTTATGCATTTGCAAATGGTATATATTTAGTTGTAAATAGTTTATATTATGTTTTTAATGTTATGATTTAAATCCATGTTTTAAATGTAATTATTACAAAAAACAACTATGATGTAAATTTTTAAAAATGTGCATTTATTTAGAAAAGAGTTTTTAGGAAATGTGTTTTCATTATTGTCAAAAGGTTGTAAATTTGTGATAAATTTCTCAAATAATGTGACTAAGATATTGCTAACCCTTAAATGCACTTTAACCTTAAGATACCTTAAAATAAAATATAATACCCTTCAATTCTTAAATAGTATTTTTTTTTATATTGATTTTATTTTGCCATTTGATTGAAGATGTTTTCAATTTGAATCATAGGTGCTGAATTGAATTTTTAATTTAAGATGTTTTCTATTCGAATCATACATAGGTGCTGACGTGAATTGGCGTAACTTTGATTCTGACTTGAAAACAGCGCTTCATGAATCTGTCATATTGGTATAGCAGTCTATTCTCACTTTTTTTCTTTTTTTTAACTAGTTAAAAATTTTTTAAAGTTTGAATTGCTAAATGAATTGTTAATTCAGGCAGTTCTTTTTATTTTAGGGTTCTGTGACAATTAGTTTTTTTAGACAATTAGAGTTTTTACTTCAAAATAGTGCTCATTTGAAAGCAGTTGACAGGTCTAATCAAACTCCACTTCACAATGCTGCTTTATATGGTAGTACAGGGTATGCAAACTTTTTTGAGTCTACAAACCTATTCTTAGTAATCTCATAGTATTCTTGCAGTGAATAAGTAATCAGTATCTAAATATTAATGTTTGTAATCAATTATAGACAACTTTATATGAGCTATTATGGCTGCAATTACTTTAAATATCTTGATTAATTTATTATATCAAACAATACCTTGATTAATCAAGGTATTGTTTGATTTAATACATTATTGAAGTTTTAGTTATTTTAATAAATTTAATTATAATAAATCTTTATTTATTAAAATTAAATTTATTAAATCTAAAAAAATTACTACATAATAGTAATAATAATGATGATATGGAGGGGTCTCAATAAAATTTTGTGACTTAATTGCAAGCGTTCTTTTTTTGAGCACATTTAAAAATGTTTAACAAATGCAAAACTCATAAGGCTAGTTTTTTACTGCTGTTAGATTAAATAAGAGCAAATCCAAGGAATTCAACAACTCAAATTCCTTGAATTTTTGAATCTTGCTAATCTGAGGTGTTTTTTAAGGAAAGTGTGTTTTTTAGGGAAAATGTGTTTTTTATAAGTTAAGCGTTTCCCTTGGACAAAAATAAAAGAATTTGATATTTTTTTAAGTTAATCTGCCATATGTACATATTCATAACTCCAAAAAGTGTTCTAAGGAGTTGTTGCAAGCATATAATGATATACACAACTTTTTTTATTAGGAAGTATATTTTTCAGATTTTTGCGATTTGCTTTTTTAAAAAGTTTTTTTAATTAAAAAAAACTTTTTTTTTATTGTTAAAAAGTATAGTAATTGTTGAGTTAAATATATAAAGAAACAATAATGAAGAAAAATTTAAAAAACAAGATAAAATGTTGGATTTGATTATCGAATCCTAAAAATGTTTTATAATAAATTCTTTATTTCTTCTAGCCCCTACCTCTTTGAGTTTTTTTTCATTTCTCTTTTTCTCTTCATCATCATATCAAACCCGCATCATTTTTTATAGGTTTTTTCTAACTTTTTTAAAATACACACTTGCATGTCATTTTATATATATATTTTTTTATTAAAACAAGTAATGTGTGTTCACACTAAAAATATTTTTACCTTTCTATTCAGATACGATTAAGTATTAATATGCGGATTATGACATATGCAAAACCAGATTAAGGCATGTCCGAAACCCAGATTATGTAACACCTAGTTACAATTTGACATCATAGTTATTTACTTTCACTACCAGTATAAATAAAAATATTTTTTACATGGCGTTAACAATCTGAGAAACAAAAATCTGAGAAATATATTTCCTAATAAAATGGTTGTTTAAATCTCATATATCAAGCATAAACTCTGTAATTAACAGACCTTGTAATGTAACTATTTTTTGTGTAAGGTCTGTAAATAATTAAAAGACCTTGTAATGTAAGTATTTTTTATTCATTTATCCTACTTTCTATATTATGGCTTAAGCCCTGACAACCATTAAATACAAAGCATAACCTAATATTCTTTTGTCTAAGTTTAACCTAATTTTCTCTGACCTAAAGTTGGAAAAATTAAAGTAGCTAGCAACAAATTTTTGATCATTGAATGAATATTCAATTTTTTAAATAAAATTTTAACTTTCTGAAAAAAGTTTTAATGATTTAATGCATGCAACTAAATTTTTTTGTGGAGAAATCCTATTTTAACATTTTGTATCTAAAAAATTATTTTTTAATCTCTTTTGATAACATTGTTTTGTCACCAAGTATTTATAAATCCTAAACTCTGCAATTGCAATATTCCATCCTAATTGTTTGCATTTTTTATTCAATTTATTGTAAAAGCATTAATTCTATATTGCAAAAACTTTTTTTTAACTATCAAAACAATAACTATATTTGTTATCACGATTTTTACAAATTATCTATATTGTTTATCTAACAATTAAGAAATTAGAAGTTTACAAGTTTTATAATGATTTTTTTTTAAGGCACACTTGTTTGTTTTTAAAGCGCGATTCTAATCAGAAGTCACTAGACAAAGATGGAAAGGTTTTTTCTTATTTACATTGTTATGAACCCTCTAATATTACTTCTAAAGTTTATTTCATTTATTTACTTTATATTTACTTTTATATTAGTATTTATATTTTGTATTTTATACTTATATTTACTTTAAAAATTTTCTAATTTAATTTATTTACTTTTAAACTATAATGTTATTTATTTAAAGGACCCTCTAATGATTGCTTTGGGCAACACTCATGTAGATATTGTGACACTGTAAGTAAAAGTATCCTCTTAAAGTTATGATACATTTTGTAAACATTTTTAAAATAAAACAGTTAGTACAACCTTAAACATTTGTCTTAAGTAGTGCTAACTGCACCTTTACATTCTAAATAGCGGTGTGCTGGCCCCAGAGTTTATGCTGGAATTTATTCATTTTTATCTTATAAGGGTCTTTTGAAATAAAAAAATAATACTTTGAATACAGTGCACAATCTTGTTTAAAATATTTATTTAACCCTATTTTGTACTGCACTTTTATAAAACCTATTCTTGAATATGCATTACCGATATGGAATCCTTGTAACAAAAATTATATACAAAAATTAGAAAGTGCTCATCAACAACAACTAAATTGATTTCAGAGTTAAAGTATTTTCTCTATAAAGCAAGGTTAAATAACTTCAACTAACTACATTTAAAACCAGTAGAACAAGATGTGATTTAGTTTAATATTATAGATTTTAATACATTAGAAAAAGTGTTTTGGTATCAGCAACTAGATGCAGTAATATCTATTTCTTCTAATGGTCCAAATGCAATCATTTGAGTCATATAGTTATTTTAGCTAATACATTTTATTATTATTATTGAGTTTTAAATTTATTGCTTGTTTTGTCTACCACCATTTTATTTAATTGCAATGTAATCATAGAATTGAAACTACACCTTAAGTTTGTAACTTGATCTTTCTATTCGGTCAAAAGATTTTCAAAGTGGTAAAAAATGATTTTAAAAAGTAATTTATCAAAAAATTTTGCTTGAATACTACGTATTTTTAAATAATTATTTCAAAAATTATGCCAATTATGCTAATTGAATAATTAATTGAATTTATAAAGATATAGTTCTCCAAATAAAAGAAATGGCCAATGACCAAATAAAAGAAATTTTTATTAGTCTAATGACTAATAAAAGTTTAATTTTTAGTTTTTTAAATAATTATTAAATTTTTATTTCAAATTAAAATTTGTATTTACTTATTATAATGTCAATAACGTTTTTATAATTCCTAGATTATCTATAATTCAGTTACTTGATAATTAAAAAAAAATTTCAACGCAAAATATTGTTTTAGCTATTAGCAATTGGGCGATAAAAATTACCAATTGATTTTGATGGGTCTGTTTAGAAAAATCCCCAATAGACTTTTGGGAACCAGCATGCCACTGATTTTAAATTAATATGAATCAAATTTCCATGTATATTAAAACCAGGGTTGTTAGGTTTAAACCAAATGGTTTAAGGAAAGTAAAGCAGGGGTGTGTTTATAAATATATCTTTCATGTAAATATTTAATATAAATACAACTATTTAAAAATATAAAGATGCTTCTGAAAATGAATTTCTCATGTATATTAAATCTACAGTTCTGTTATTTAATCCACATTGCCTAGTTGTTTTTTAAATACGACAAAAGGTCAATAGATAGATAGTGATATAAAATTAAAAAAATACACAAAATGAAATGCATATAAAAAACTCAAAGCAAAATCAAAAAGTGCAATGAAAAACCGTAATCTGAATTTTACAAGAACTCATCCATAAAAAGTTAAATTATATAAGTTATTTTTAATGATTTGTTGTTTTCCTTTTTGTTATTATAGTGCTTGTCAAAATTTTTATATTCAATGACATTTTTATTCACAAAGAAGAAGAAAAATGAACAAACTTTTATAATAATAGACCAATATTAATATCAGTAATTATAATAGTATGTAGTTTCATAAAAGCGATCTATTGTTTTTATAAAATGATCTTGGATTGTATAAATGTTTTTTTAAATTGTTGTTTTATTAAAGTGGTTGATTATGTTATAGCATTTTGATATTTTTGCTTACATATTTGGTTTACATAGTTAAGATATTAAATAGATATAAAAGTTAAATTTAAAAAAAAAACGGTTAATTAAAATGCTTTTATATATATATATATATGTATATATATATATATATAAATATATATATATATATATATATATATATATATATATATATATATATATATATATATATATATGTATAATGAGAGAGAGAGAGAGATACATACATATATACAAACATATATACATACATACATACATACATACATACATACATACATACATACATACATACATACATACATACATACATACATACATACATACATACATACATACATACATACATACATACATACATACATACATACATACATACATACATACATACATACATACATATATACATACATACAAACATACATATATACATGCATACATTCCTTTAAAAATGTACCTGATAAACAATATATTGGCATAACAGTAGATGAATGGAAAAAACCTTTTGCCAATCATAAGCAATTCTTTAAAAATGAAAAGTTTAAAAAGATACCATGCTGTCAGAATATATATGGGAATATGAAAATAAAAATACTGATGATTATATACTGAATTGGTTCATACTTAAAACAGCACCTGCATATAACAATATTTCCAAAAAATGCATACTATGCCTACAAGAAAAATTTGAAATTATTACACATGGAAGCCAAGAATGTTTATTAAACAAAAAATCGGAATTGATTTCTAAATGCAGGCATGAAAATAAGTTTCTCCTAAAAAACTATAAAAATAAGTGAGCTCAAATAATAATTACATTAAACATCATCCTTTATAAAAAGTATTTTTTTTAAAAAGCAAAAGTAATCAATTCTTAAGAACTCTTTTTATAATAATGTCAGCATATTCCACAAATGTGCGAAAATTTACAGTAGTTAAGACATTTGCGGCCTCCTGTAATTTAATTTTTGGTATAAATTGAAGTTTTAATAATTTGATCATTCATCTCTTATGAGTCTTAATTGATGAAACAGTGTTAAGTGGAAAAAGTTTTTGTTAAGTTATTTTCTACTACTTTACCTATATTATATATATATATATATATATATATATATATATATATATATATATATATATATATATATATATATATATATATATATATATATATATATATATATATATATATATATATATATATATACATATATATATCTACAGTGGTGGCATAAAGTTTTTGCCACACTGTTGGATTTTACACAACTTGTACTTAGGTTGCCTTGGTATATTACTTTTTAAAGCTTTTTCATCCGGATTTTGTCTAAATCTCTAATTGGACATCTCCCGCATTATTTGCAACGGTTTTCATATAGTTTAACTTGTTAATTTAATTGCTATTGTTGGTCGATTGAGACACCTGCCACTATCTTTAATACAATCTGTATTATACTGGTAAGTAAAATATAGTTTTGATCTTTTTGCGAATATTTGTTGAAATTTGTGATTGCTGTATACCGCATATTATCACTCTATAACTTTTACTACAATTTTGATTGGTTTAACACCATAGTAATTATCAATTAATTACTAATTATAATTTGTATTTATAATTAATCTAATTAACTACAATTACACATATATTATTATTTCACACCATCTCTAATTTATTTTTATTCTTGTCAACTAAACTTAACGTGAGCAATTATTTTTTACATAATTTTATGAGTTATTCGAAAAAATGTGCTTTATATGGCCATCCCATTATCTCTTGAACGACGCTTGAAAATAGTGGTAATGGCAAAACAAGGAATTTCCTACAGGGTCATTGCTAAAGCGTTAAAGGTTAGCCTAAGGACTGTCACCTACACCATCAAAAGTGAGAGAGTGACTGGGACAGTAAAAGACAAAAAGCGTTCTGGCAAACCATGCAAAATGACCAATCAGGAAGATTGGCTTTTGGTTTGGGCAAGTCTGGGTAATCGCTTCGATAAGGCATGTGATGTAGCCAGTTACATGGGAAAAACGTACAGCATCAATCTGGCAGCAAGAAGCGTAAGGAAACGCCTTCATTAAGCTGGGTTGAATGGCAGAATTGCTGCCAAGAAGCCAATATTGCGGTCTGACAATATTGTAAAGCGACGAGCATTTGCAAGGCAACACAAGAACTGGACTGTCGAACAGTGGAATAAAGTGTTGCGGAGTGATGAGAGTTGTTTTATTGTATTCTGTGGAGCAAAAAACGAGCGTATGTTAGAAGGAAAGTTGATGGGAGATTTAGTTCTCAAAATGTTGCACCAAGAGTGAAACATGGTGGAGGTTCCCTAATGATTTGGGGTTGCATGTTGGGATTTGGTGTTGGCCGGCTGTATCGTTGTAAAGGCAATGTTAAACAAGACAAGTACATAGAAATACTCAAAATACAAGTTAAACCATCTGCCACTAAGCTTTTTATCAGTAATAAGACATTTGTTTTCCAACAAGACAATGCTCCCTGCAACAAAGCCAAAAAAGTTACTGAATACTTTCGAACCGCACTCATCAATGTGATTAAATGGCCACCACAATGTCCCGACTTGAACCCAATTAAAAATTTGTGGGAGGAACTGTTCAGAATAGTGCAGAAAAGCAAGCCCAAAAATTTGGATGAATTGTGGCAACAGTTGGAGTCTGCTTAGCATGCATTCCCAATTGCCACAGTCCAAAGCTGGTACAGTCAATGCCTAGGCGCATACAGGCAGTCATTGATGCGCGTGGTGGACACTTAAAGTATTAAAATTTTTTTATATTTGTGTTGTTTTTTTACAAGTGCTATGCATTTATATCATTTGAATCATGTTTGGTGCTGTTTGGTAGTGCTGTAACTTTTGCATAATAAAAATAAATGACTTTTTTCTTGTTTTTCCTGAGTGTGGCAAAGACTTTATGCCGCTACTATGTATGATGATGTCTGAATGTTGGAAAAGTGTGTCAAGATTTAAGAACCTATTTTTTAAGATTTAAGAAACCATTTGTTGACACGGAGGAGGTTCGTCGTTAATTGAGGGGAAAAAGGGGGAAATAAAAAATTGACAAATACTTTTATTGTCGTTAAAAAAAAAGGAGACTGATGCTCGCGCAGATATAGGTTATAATATATAATATAATTATAGGTAGATATAATAGGCAGATATAATGTAGGTTCAGGTGTAAAAAAAATTTATTCATATAAAAAAACTGTTACAATAAAAAAAATGTTACAATACAGATTTTTTTTCTTCTCTGAAAATAGGGTAGTTCTTCTTCACATAATTTTCGAAAGTTATGTTTGGGTAAAATTGTTTTCCAATCGTGATTTAGTGATTATATATATCGAGTTCTTCAGCGTATGTTTTGTTAAACTTTGTAGACATTTCCAAGACGAACAGTGCTTCATCACGTGACAAAACAATTCTTTTCATCACTAGACAATTAGAATTTCCAGACATTGTATTAGTTAGCTAAAAAATAAAAAATAAAAATTTATTCATATAAATATTTTCAATCGAGCTCAAATGGTGGTGCGTCACATATCCACACTTCTTCTTCTGCTTCTTTTTCTTCTTTTTTTATGTTTTTTACTTCAATTTTTACACATTTTTCAAAATTAAGACCTCGGAGAGGTCTTTTAAATTTTATATTAGATGGTTTGAATTCAAAAGGTTGTGCGCAGAGTTCTTTTTCCCAGTTTTCATTATTATTTATATTATTCATTTTTTAT
Organism: Hydra vulgaris; assembly: GCF_038396675.1. Lineage (NCBI taxonomy): Eukaryota > Metazoa > Cnidaria > Hydrozoa > Anthoathecata > Hydridae > Hydra > Hydra vulgaris. Next base: position 14,955,273 of record NC_088932.1, on the reverse strand, counting down.
ATCTAAAAAAAAGATAAAATGTTAGTATAAAGTTGTATAAAATAGGAATAAAAAGCAAAAAAAAAGGAATAAAAAAAAAAGACAAAATGTAATAAAAAATATATATATTCTAATAAAAAAAATACAAAAATTTTTTTTTTTGTAGCCGGCAAGCTTGACAATTCCTACATTTTTTAACGCAGAAATAACGTCGATTGACCATTTGCGAATGTTTGAAGCTTTCTCGATTTAATAAGAAAAAGTAGGGATACATTGCTGAAAAAAAGAAAAAATAGTAATTATAAAGAAAAATTTTATTTTCAAAAAAATAAAAGAAAAAAAACATACCTTTCTTTTGGTTTCTTACTCTTTTGTTCGTTTTTCTACCATAACCACTTTTCATTTTTATTAGTTTTCTAGCTATAAATATAAAATAGTATCATTCCTATGTACAAAATTTTGAGATGTGATAAAATGATTTTGTTCTATAGCCCATTTTACATAATTTTTTTATAAAATATAAAAATGATCTTATTGAGTATTATTTAAAAAAGGTTGAAAGTAATGAGATGAAAATATTTCACTGCTTATATATATAAAATAGGCTTGTTCGTAGAAAAATTCTAAATGTTCTCTATATAAAAAACGAGGCCCACAATGAGTTGATATGTAAAAGGATTGATCCCAAATAATATATTTTTTATCATAGTATTCAAATGGTATCACTTTAGGTTGTTTTTTTAAAAATGCTTCAATTTCGACTAGTATTCTAGCATAACCCATTTTTCTTTTACACAGTTGTTTTAACGTAGGCACTTTTTCATGTTTGTAGTTTAGTCTAGTTTGTCCACAAAATCATACCCATTTTTCATAATGCATATCTAAATTCTAAGTTATTAAATATCTAAACTATAATATCTAAGTTATTAAATATCTAAGTTACTAAAGTTATCAAAACAAAAACACTTTTAAACCCCTGAATCACGAGGGGCATTCTTAAATCCTCAATAGAAAACAACGTTTATATAACAAGTTTCTTAAAAAAAAAACTCTTAAAAATGAAACTAATTACAAAACCTATAAACGGCTATATGAATCAGTTTTAAAACGCTCAAAGAAACATTACTATTCGGAACAATTATTTAAACACAAAAATGATTCGAAAAAAACATGGCAAATTATAAAGGAGGTAATCGGTAAAAAACGTTTATACGGTAATTTACTTCCGAAAAATCTTAAAGTTAATAACAATTGTATTGTAAATAAATCCTTAGTGGCCGAAACACTTAATCAGTTTTTTGTAAATATAGGTCCTATTTTATCATCAAATATAGCAACTTCTAAAATACACTTTAAGTCTTACGTAACCTCAAACAACATTAGTGTTATGTCTAATCCTAAACTTACGGAAAATGAATTATTAGACGCAGTCTCTTTGTTAAAGCCCAAAAAAAGTATAGGTTTTGATTCTAATAGTAGTAATGTCGTTATTAAATCGATAAAATACATTACAATTCCATTATTACATATTTTTAATTTATCTTTAAAACATGGTGTTTTTCCAGAAAACCTGAAAATTGCAAAAATCATTCCAATTTTAAAATCAGGCGATCCTTCTGAAGTTGCAAATTATCGTCCAATCTCAATTCTTAATTGTTTTTCTAAAATATTAGAGCGAGTTATGTATAATAGGCTTTATTCTTTTTTAAATGTAAATAATATTCTTTACCATAAACAATTTGGATTCAAATCTGGCCATTCCACCGATCATGCAATCATTCACCTTGTTCAGGACATATTTAAATCGTTTGATGAAGGCAAGTATACCCTTGGTCTTTTTATCGATTTAAGTAAAGCTTTCGATACAGTCAATCATCAAATCCTTCTATCGAAACTCAAAAGTTATGGTATAAAAAATACTAACTTGTCCTGGTTCGAGAGTTATTTGACTAATAGGAAGCAGTATATAGTTTATGATGAAGGAAAAACTAATTATGAGACAATTACATGTGGTGTTCCTCAAGGATCAATTTTAGGGCCAGTTCTATTTCTTGTTTATATAAACGATTTAAATAAATTTTCTAACATATTTAATACAATTTTATTTGCAGATGATACCAGCTTGTTTTATTCCAATAAAGATATCAATATATTATTCCAAACATTAAACAAAGAACTAGACAAACTAACCCAATGGTTTAAATCAAACAAGTTATCTTTAAATATTACTAAAACAAAATACACTTTATTCCATCGCCTACATAAAAAATCAGATATTCCCTTAGAACTTCCGGACCTTTTTATTGACAATCAATTAATAAAGAGAGAGCAATCAATAAAGTTTTTAGGCGTGTTTCTAGACGAAAATGTAACCTGGAGGGAACATATAGGTGTAGTTGAAGATAAAATATCAAAAAATTTAGGTATAATGTACAAAGCAAAGCAGTTATTACATCGATCCTGTTTAAAAAACATTTACTTTTCTTTTATTCATTGCTACTTAAGTTATGCGAACATTGCTTGGTGTAGCACTAACGCGACGAAAATAAAAAAATTGCTTAGCAAACAAAAACAGGCTATAAGGATAATTTCAAACGTAGATCGCTTCTCACACACACAAACACTATTTAATGAACTCAATATCCTAAATGTATATAAACTAAACCTCTATCAAGTTTTTATTTTCATGTTCAAACTTGATAAAAATATATTACCAATCTTATGTTATTCAATTTTTGAAAAAATAAATCACATATACCCTACCAGATTTTCAAAATACAACTACATTCAATCCAAAACTTATTATTGCGCTACTAAATTCTCTATTGTAAACAGAGGACCAAAGTTGTGGAACATAATATTAAATAATGAAATGAAAACTAATTATTCTCTAAACCAATTCAAAACAAAACTTAAGCAATTACTTTTGTTAACTGAAAATGAATTAAATTTTTTCTAATAAAACTTCTTTATATTAGAAATCAATAATTAATAGTTAATTAATTAATTACTTTAGATTATTAATACATAATTAATCAATAATTGTACATATATTTTTATCATTTTAAATGATAATCTTCTTTTTGAGAAATTTATTTTTTATTTTGCGTTATTTATTAATCTTTTATTTTTATTTTATACTGTTTATTTGCTTTTACTTAATTGGCAATGAAAAGTATTATAAATATAATTAAATAAGTTAAACTATAAAATACTCTACCAATAAAATGTTTTTATATAAAATCATATCTTCTTATTTTTCAAACCAATTTTTAAATGTTATTTTTGTCATTTATTATTTTAATAAATTTTGTTTCTTTTATTTTACAAGGCAACTGTTATATCTTATTTTTTGAAAAACTATAAATTTTAAACGATATGCGATATATTTAAATTTTCTTTTCATAATATATATCAGAAATATATACATTGAAACTATATTTTATTGTCAAACTATATTTTGTCTAGTAATGACGCATTTTTTGGGGCTTAATGATAAGACTAAATTTGTCTTCTTCTAGCCCCGGTCATGTATTTATTTTTTTATAAGTTACGACTGTAAATTTTTTTTTATCGGCAAAAGTGTAAATAAAAAATAAAATATCGTATTCTTTGAAACTTTTTCTTTGTACTTGCATTTTTTTTATTAGTTATCTAAAAAAAATTAAAAAAATTGATTTACAATATTAACATGAATAAAACAAGGTTCTGTAATATAAAAATATTGTTGTTTTGCCCAGTTTATATATTCCATTATTAAATGATATAGTGTTTTCATTAAATCTGTTTCTAGTTGTTTATGTGGGTTAGCAAAATACGATATTTCTGTAAAAAGTAAATGAAATAATCTGTAAAGAGAATGTCTTTGAAGATGAAAAAATAATAAACCTTTCTTTTTTTGACAACCCATTCATAAAAGATGTGTCTTTGAAAGCTGTAAAACAATAATCTAATTTCCTTTTTATTTTTCCATTTGCTGTTTAGTTTGGTTTTATCGAATACAGAAAAAATTTTATTTTGTAATTGTTCAAATTCAAAAAGAATTCGTTGATGTGCCAAAGTCCTTTTACATAAATCTTTCAAGGTGAGTTGAGATTGATTTTCAAAGGTAAACTTGTTCGAGTTATCCAATGTACTATCGTCATAATGAAAAAGATAATAAGAAAAATGTCGTTCGCGTGGTTCAAACCAAATCAGTGTTTCGTCTTCAAAGTTTTTATTGTGAGAATGAATTTTTTCCAAATAAATGCAACGTTCTATAGTTTTTTGTCCAATTTTTTGACTCTTTTTTTCTCGTTCCATTTGTTTTCTACGTTTATGCAGAAAGTAGTGAAATGAAGTAAATTCTTTTTCTAGTATGTTGCCAATATTGCCCCAGTTGCTGCCCATTTTTTTATTAGTAATCTAAAAAAAATTACAAATATAAAAAAAATACAGTAAAAAAATTATGTTTGGGAAACAAGTCATAGTTTTACTATACAAGTAAAAAAAATTATAATTTGTTTCCCAAAAAAAAGTTTTAGTCGAAAACAGGTTCTTGAGCACATTCAGGTGCTTCAGGTGGTTCAGGTAAAGGGTTATAAAAACTGAAAAGTTCTTCTTGCTTGACTTCAATGACAGCACTCGGATAAAATGTGTTTGGTGGAGAATAAACAGGTGGTAGATTTTTAACTACGCTTTCTTCATATGTTGGCAATCGTGGTATTTGATTTTTATATTTATTTACAATGTCTAAACGATGAATGGCTTTACACAATACGAGTAAAAATTCCAATTTGATTTCCAATGTTTCATAAATATGTCCTTGTTCGTCTTTTATAATGTTGTCTTTGAAGTACTCTATGATATCCATTGCAGTTTTTAAATTTTCTTTGATTCCAAATGGAAATTTCAACATAAATCTGATACTTTTCACATTGGCAATGTTCGGTTCAAGACTGATTTGTCTGAATATTTCTACTGAGTTCATTTTTTTTATTAGTTAATCTAAAAAAATAATGTATAAAAAAATAGAGATAAAAAATATAAATACATACAAAAAAATTAGAAAAAATCATTTTTTTACATAATATATTATTGAGTAGTAATCGTGATAAATAAATTATTGTTAATAATAAATTATTTTAGTTCTTCGTGCAAAATAAAATTGGGAAAGCCAACAGCTACATTTTATTCTTCAGTAGGTTTATCAAAAGAACTTGCGTTTAAACTTTGAAGATAATTATCACTCGTAATAGAGTGAGCAAAAAATTTATCGTTAGTTTTTAGACTGCAAATCACTTTTTTGGTAAAAGGCCATTTTAAAGCGTCATCAAGGTCTCCTCGCACGAGTTGGAAGTAAATGGCCACATTGTTTACGTTTCTACTTCGAGTATATATTTTCATACGATAATGCTAACCTTCTACTGTGTAAATAGGTTGTGAATAATAAGCTTCATCAGATAGTAGTCTGAGATTCATTTGAGCGAGTTTGATGATTCGACTGTCTTTAAAGATATGCTGTATTACTTTTGTTTCTTTGGTTTTTTGAATTGATTTTTTTAACGCTAAGAATTCTGTGCTGTTTTCTTCTACGATTTGATTGAGTTTTATGATTTCTTGATTGAGATTTTGTACATCTTCTTGATTTGTTAACATTTTCATGTTGTCATAGGTGAGTTTTTTAATTCTAGCATTTCTTCATTCATTTTATCAATCGTTTGAACTAGTTTGATGTTCTCTTGTTTTAGATTTTTAATTTCTTGATCGTCTTCTCTTTGCTTGTGTAAAATATCTTTATAATCAGCAATTTGTCTGGCAATAATTTCTTGAAGATTTTTGGCACTATTCATGTTGTAGTTGAATGCAAGATTTAAATATTTTAAGTTTGTTTTTCCATCTTGAACAATTTGTTCCATATGTTGATTTTGTTGATCTTTATAGTGATGGAAACAAATAACAGAGTGTTCATAATAGTTGTCATCAATAACAGCGTTACAAAAAAAGCATATTTTTGGTCCTATTTCGAGAACTTCTAAATCACTTTCGTGATTTAATAAATCTTTTTATTTTTTTTTTGCATGTAAAACAGTCATGAAAGTTGATTTGTTCCAATTTGTCTTTGGAGCATTTGAGTTGATGATCAATGAGATGTTCCATAGCAAAATTTTCATCGCAAAAACAACATGGAAATTTGTCCATTTTTTTATTAGTTGCTGAAAACAAAAAAAAAACATTTATTTATATAAAAAAACATAATAAAAAATACACCAGCTTTTAACAAAAAAATAGAATGATTAAATATAATGCATTAATACACATGGCAAGTAGATTAAATATAAAAAAAATTGTCCATTTCATGAAATAAGTCATTAAATGTGATATTTTCTACTTCAATGTTTTCCAACTCTTCTTCAAAAACGTCCCCAAAACCAGGAAACATATCATCGAAATCATTATTAATATTCATTTTTTTAGTTGGCTTAAAAAAAAGATATACTTAAAAAGATAATAATAATTACAAAATTAATTCGGGGAGATCATCCATTTTATTTATAACTTCAATGATATATTGTTCAATGTCCATTTCATCTAAAATTTCGTGAATTTCTTTTTCTATTTGATCTACTTCTTTTTCTATTTCTTCTTCTATCATTTGCTTTTTTAGTTCTTCAATAAAATCCATTTCTTCCATTTCTTCTATGTCTTCTTGTAGTAATTGTTCTAAATAAATTTCGTATTCTTCTTCTGTCATTTCTTCTAACTCCATTATTTCTTTCAATTCCTTTTCTTCTTTTTCACTTAGCAATAAGTTGTGATGACAAATAGACGGCTCGTTGATATATTCACCATAACAAAGAGAAAAAATTGTATATAAAAAAAAAATATATAAAAAAAAAAACACAAGTTGATATTCTTACCATCCGCATTTTTTGATGTATTGATTCATTTTTTTTAATATATTAATTAGCTAAAAAAAGTACGGCGAAAGTACTAGAAAGCTTAGAACGTTGGGTAGAAATACTCGGCGAGCGTTGGGTAGAAATACTCGGCGAAAGTATGAGTGTGTGAGTAAGCAGGTTAAGGAAATCAGGCAGGACTAAGTAAGTTAAGTAAGGACTAAGTAAGGTTAAGTAAGTAAGTAAGAAATACGACCGTATAAAAAATAAACACTATAAGAAAAATATAAGTAAGTAGGCCTACTAAGACAAAGTAAAGATGGAATAAGTAAGGTTGTGTCAGGGTGACACCATGTTTTTTATCTTATAAAAAAAAGATATAAAAAAAGTTAAAGTCAAAAAAAAAAAAAGTTAAAGTCAAAAAATAAAAGTCAAAATAGCTGCAGACGACATTGATTTTTCCCGAATGATTGTAAGACGGAATTTATTTTTAAGACCTACATATAAAAGTAATTTAAGACCCAAATATTCATCTAAATTACCCAAATATACAATAGATGGAAAATGGCCTTTTCATAGGGATTCTTTTTTTGAATTTTTTGACAGGACATCGCTTGATGAAAACGAGTTAACTGATCCTAATAATACGGAACTAAGAGCTCTAAGACGTAGAAGAGCTAAGAAAAATTTGAAAAAAATAAAGCGTCAATTTTGAAGAAAAGCGCTGATGTGTTATCGAAAAACAAAAAGCAAGTATATAAATAATAAACAATATCGTGAAATGGATCGAGTAGGAAAACCGATATATCGTTTTGTTTTAACAAAAGTGGATAGCAACCCAGTGGGCGCAGGACCTCAATAAGACGTCTTTTGAACGTTCAAAAGACGTTCAAAACGTTCAAAAGACGTTTAAAATACGTCTTTTTTACGTCTGTGCCCACTGGGAATAAACAAAGAAATGAAATATTATAAAAAAAGATATTATCGTAAAAAAACGAAAAGAGGAAAATGAAGAAAAAAACGCGGAAGAGGACCCGTAGCAGATCTTTATGGTAAATTAACGTTTTGAAAAATATGGAAACCTCTTGCACAATTAGGTGGTTATTGAAAAAAAAAGAGAAACTGTTAAGTTTGTAGAAAAATACTGTTGTGTTATAGTTTAACAAAAAAGTAAGTATATAAATAATAAAGCGGTTCGTGTTAAACAAAGACATTTTTTTTTAAAAATGAGACATAGGAGGCATAGAGGTCGTAGGACTGCTAAAAGATATATTTTTGTTCACCGAAAATTGAGATCTCATCCTAGATCTTATCATTCTTTAATTGGTAAAGGGCGAAAACGTATACTTAGAAAGCGTGGTAAAGGTTTCCTTGGTAACCTATTAGGAGTTATTCCCTTAGTTGGTGGTCTATTTAAAACTATACTTTAATCGGATTAAAAATCAAGTATAAAAAAGCACAACTCTGCAAACGTTTATTTATAAAAATGAATTCAACACAAGCGTGCAAACATGCAAAAAGAAAGACTCATAATAAAAAGTATTGTAAAAATTGTTTTATCGAAAAATTTCGTCAACACGTACAAGAAAATTCAAAAGAGTTTCTATGGTTGATAAAAGATATGAAAAAACAGAACGATAAGCTCAAAAATTTACGAACTGATACTAGTGCGTTTGGTGAGTATATACTTACTTATGAATACGAAAACGGTGTTGTCGAAATCATAAGCGGTGATAAAGAAAACGGACACTTGAAAACATCCATGTTTTTTGGTGGCTTTATATTAGATTTTGATATTGTAAATAATTTATATTGTATTTCACATATAAACGAAGGTGTGTTTTATGTTAGTAATAAAATACCAAAAATAAAATGTTAAAAAAAAATAATTAATGGTGTTTTTTCTGTTGTTTTTCTAAAAAAAAAACTATAAGTTTAGTTTTTTGATATAAAAAAATTCATTTAAAAAAAATGAATTTTAAAACTTGTTTGCAAAGATTTTATAAATCAATTATTAACTTAGAAACTTCTACCTTTACAGGTAATGATAGTTTAAAACAAGTCCATGGGAATTTTAAATTTTTTTTCGTTTGGATGGAAGTAAGCAAATCAAAGTAACTCGTGTTAATAATAATGTAACTAAAAATGTAACCAACGCATTGCAAGTGGGTTCGCTATTATACAGTATAAAAAAAGCGTGGAAAGGCAAAAAACAAAAACTCCTCCTGTTCCTGTTGTTACAAAACCTGCCAACCTTATATGCCCCCGGATAAAGTGTTTGAAGTATTTAAAAAAAAAGACAGTTGTAAAAAAAATATTATATTACTTCATCTAAAGAATAAACATGTATAAATAAAATATTGTCTTGTTTTTCTTCTTCTTTTTTCTTTTTATAACGTTTTATGGTAATTGTCTTTTTTCCCTTGCAAGTTAAACAAGATGTTATGTGAAGATGTATTTTTGCGCTTCTTTTGGTGATGCTGTTAAAAATCCATACTTCTTGATATATAACATGTGTAGTGCAGTTTTTTTAACAAGTGTTTATTATTTTTGTCTTTCAAAACGAGAAAAAGTAGTTCACCATAGCCATTGCAAGTGGTACATTTTTCTTTCATGATTTCTTGTAGTAGCGTGTGTGTTGATCTCTTCATGTTTGATTATATTTAATTCAGAGCTATCAGCCTTTTTATTTTTTTTTAGTCATGACATCATCAATGGGAACATCTAAAAATTGATTGGCAGTCTTTAATCGTGTGTAATTGTTTGCATAAATCCTATCCATTTCAGTTTGGATCATGTAATAAATATTTACCTCGTTCATCACAGATGAAATAGCTTGAATATCCAAAACAGATAATTTGTCCCACGTAGCTTCATAATTTGTTCTTAAAAATCCTACATCTTTTAAAAATCTTTTAATAGCATTTTGAGCCAATATTTGTTTTTCATAAATATCATAATTCAAAGGAATTTGTTTTGTTTTCATAGACAATAGATCTCGTTCCAGATTTTCCTGTTTTCTCATATATAAATGCAATTGCATGTCTTTTTCAAACATTTGTTTGGCAGTGTTATCAAGGTGTGGAAAGAGTTCTCTTTTAATAAATTGAAAAAATGAATAAAGATTTAGTTAAATTAGTGCAGAGGCATGAAGAGTTTTACTTCATAAAAATAATGTTTTAACAGTCTGCACAATGAAGGTAAATAAATTTGATCAGTATATAATACATTTTCACTGCGAAATAATAGAGCTACAAAATAGGCGGTAAATGCTCCACATAAACTACTATCATTCCATTGAAAAGGAAATTTATTGTATGAAAAAAATACGTTTTGATTGCCAGTGATTTCACTATATTTTAAAATAAATTTGGTAAACCAATAAAACTCACGATTCTCTGCTGTCCGTTCTGTAGGAAAATGATTTGATTGTCGTATATAAGAATTAATTTCAATTTCATTGTAATTTATATTAATAGTGTTGATTTGTATATTGCTATTGACTTCTTCTACTGCTTCAAACAAATATTTATTAAATCTTAAATGTTTTGGAATTTGTTGTAATACACTTTCTTCTCCTAAACTATCAAAACAAAAAAATGACCCTTGTCTATTTTCATCAACACTCTCCAATGTTGCCCTGCTTCTTTTGTGGTTTCGTTGTTGTAAATGATAAAAGAACCATTTTTTTTTCATTTGATTAATAATATGAATATGAGTTTTTGTTTGACTCAACTGATCCAAAGCGTAAACTCCTATAAAATAATTTTGAAATTCTGAATTTTTAAAAAAACGAGACAAAGATTCATCAGTAGCCATTTATTCTTCTTCTTTTTCTAAACTTAAAAAACTCGTAATAAATATAGTTACAATAGCGTGTAATATATTAACAAAAAAAGTTTTTTTATCGCTTGCTCCTTCCTTTATAATTCCTTCAATGTTTCTTTTAACAGAATTCTTCTTTAAAGTTCCATCTAGTTTTTCTATCAAAGAAGAGACGGTAGGTATTACTTTTGTAGTAAACGTATCTACAAAACCGTCTGTTTGATCACCGTCTGTTAGATCCATAGTAGATTTGATATCTCTGTCTAGTAGCAAAACAGTAAGCTTGGCTTTATAGAGTTCAGCAATATAGTTATCGCCGAGTTGTTCTTTTAAATCATCAAAATGGTTGAGATGAATGGGACAAACTTGAGGATTTTCGGGTAAATTATTAAATTGACTGTTTTTAAAACATTTTTCAATACTGTAAGAATTTAATGTTATCCTTTTAGAATCGAGTACATTTTGTAGAAAATCATATGATTTTGTATCAGTATAATGTTCTTCTTCTACACGATCAGATGAGGGTGAAGATTTTCCAGACTTGTTTTCATAATGTTTGTAATTTTTAGACACTTCGAGCGCGTACACTGCGTAATTGTTATGAATTTTTTTAATGATGTTATCAACACGATTCATTTTTAATAAAAAAATGTGTAAAAATTTTTTTAAAAAATTGATTTTTTATACTTTTTTAATCATTATATTAAAAGAATACGCTTCCTTTTGTAATAAAAAAGCAATTTTTTTTAGTTGTGGTTGTTAGATTTCGAATTTATTACTAATCGAGAGACCCATACGTGGGGAAGAAATTGCATTAGAGAATTATGTTTACGTTCAATTAGTGATAAAAAGTTTTTTCATACACAAGTAATACCTTGTGAAAAATTTGAAAACTTGGAGGAAAAAGATAAAAAAGTATTTTTATACTATCTGAACAATATTCATGGATTAGAGTACTATTCTACTTTCAAATATACCAGCGAAATCATCTTTTGCTTCTCCTTTGTAGATTATTTAAAATCATTATTTTCAAAATTCGAATCCAATCTCGTGTTTTATAAAGGTGGCAACTTGGAGAAAGATGTATTGAGTACAATAAAAGAGCAAAAAATATGTACCTTTGATTTAAATAGATTACTATTTCCAAAATTGTGTAAACAGCCTACTTATTTTAACAATGAAAGTTTATGTTTACAACACTATCAACATATCTATACGAAAAAACATACTCGCGAACACTGTCCTAAATATGAAACATTTATGTTTGCATCTTATTTAAAAGATTTTGTTAATGGTTTTATTAAATCAGGAAACGTGCAACAATATACAGAATTTAGTGTTGGTGAATACGAAAGTTTTCTTCGTTTAATAAAAGACAATATTCGTTGCGTACACGTGTTAAAAAAAGACAAATGTGAATGTTTTGACAATATATTTCGTATTAATAAACTTGTATATCAATTTTTTGATATGGAAAAAAAATTAAAAAAATAAAAATATGTCTTATTTATAATCATTCTTTTGCGGTGACATAATATTTGGTATAATTAGTGTTTCTGTGTAGAGGTTGTTTCGATACTTTTTCGTTAGTATTGTAATTATAAACTTCGTCCTCTTTTCTGTATAATTACATTGAAATGTTAATGTTTCTTTTAAAGAAAAAAAAACATTGAGCAGTAGGGAACATTTCTATTAAACTTTTTTCGTGAAAATTACAACGTTTAAAGGCTTTATAAATGTAAACTTTATCTCCTTCTTGGTGTACTTTTTTTTCTATAAAATATTCATACATAGGAGCAGGTGTATAAATGGTGAAATAGGCATTATGAAAAACTTTATCGTTGAACGAAAATCAAGACAGTTGGTCCATGCAAGCAGGATAATGTCTTTTAATATTTTACAATTTTTCTTCAAGTTATCATACTCCCATTTGTTAGATAGATAAGGAAACAAAAAATAGTACTTCAAAGTCAGTTTAAGTTTGCTTTTCCACGAAATGCATTGCTTTTCCATGTTTTTTGATTTGTAATAAAGTTTATATACTTTAATAAACCCTTCTAGTTTTTTTTTAGTTCTTCGTGTTGTTTTTCTACTGTTATTTTGTTACATTTAAAAAATCCTCGTTCATCATGCGACATACTTCAAACATGCTCGTTCTCCATGAAGGTGATTGTTCTGCAAAACTCATATAACGGCGAGAAGGTTTTTCAAACAAATGAAGCCAGTTTTCATAGTCTTTAGCTATAAATATATAATGCAAGTCCTTGTACTTTTCTTCTTCCAAGTTCAACCCAAAGTTAAATTTTTTTAAATAAGTAAATATAATATCTTGCCATTCTTCGTACGTGTTATTTAAATGGTGAAATTCAAACAACATAAGATGTAATTCATTATCTGGATAAAAAAGTTGAACAGCTTTGATAAGACTTTCGTCGAGTTGTTTGCTAGTCATTTTCTCTCTCAAAAATGAACTAGAATTTATTTTTTTACCCTTTATATAGGAAAATAGATAAGAAAAAAACAAGTTTTTTATTATTAAAACAGGTTTCTTAATTCAATTTAAAAAAATTACAAAAAAAAATTATTCTTCGTCTTCTTCTGGTACTTCTGGTACTTCTGCTTTTGCTTCTGGTACTTCGAGTTTTGCTTTTTTTGCTTCACTCGTTTCTTTTTCAGCAAATTCTGCACAAGCTTTCTTAAATTCTAATTATAAATTCTAAGAACACCATTTTTATTCATCGTATTGTGGAAAAACGGTTCTACAGCCAATAATCTTTCATTCTCTGTAACATGAATCTCATCTTCTTCTTTTGCTAATCGTATACTAAAACCGTTAAACTCGACTGTTTTTAACATGAGGGTTTTAGGGTAAGCCACCGTCATATAAGCTTTGTTTTGAGCAGTTTGCATACTATCCATCGAGCTTTCCAATACTTTTTTGGTCATTTTGTTATGATTAAATTTAAAAACCACATTATTAGTAATTTCACCTTTGGACAATTTGTTGTTGTCTTTTGTTAATTTCAGTTCAGATCTGAATAAAAAATTTGTTTTGTGAGATCGCACATATCTCTTTACTTCCATGGTAACAAGATTTCACAACCCTCATTTTTTGGTTTGTAAATCAATTCTTTTTTAACATAATTAAATTGTGCCAGTGGTTTGGAAGGAACAGTGGAATATTGTTTATCTTTTACATTTTTTTCTTCTATAAATTCGATAAGCCACAAAGTAGCAGCAGCTAATTCTGCAAATTTGACATAAGTGTTATCGTTGCAATAAACAGTTTCAAACTCAGACATTATTGTTTTGTTGTTTTGAATAAATTTTTAAATTAAAATGAACTCCTTTTATACTGTTTGAGTTAAAGTGAGAGATTAAAAAAAAACAAGTACTAAACAAGTTTAAAAAAAAAAATGTTAATTCCTTATGAAGAGTTTAAAGTAAAAAAATGTGGTGTGATGTATTTTAAACTTTGCATTTTGATACTTTAATTCTATTTTAATGATAGAGATGATGTTGTTATGACTACTATTTTATATAAAAAGGGGAAAAAAAACTTCTTCAACTCATCAACATCTTCTGATAAAGTCAGTGAGATATAAAAAATGTGTTTAGATTGCAAAAAAATTGAAAAGGAAGAAATTAGATATTATGTAAGAACAAGAATGAAAATTGTAAAATTAAAATACAAACATTTTGATGGTAGTGTTCAATTAGAAAAATCTTCAGTTGTATAAGATTACGATAGAGAATTAGTAAAAATAAATAAATGATTTATTTTTAAATATGTGGATAGATACTGAATTTAATACTGGTGTGCCTTTATTACCTTATATTAATGAACTTTATTATTATTGGTTTATAATAATGAATTATATTAATGAATTTTATTATTATTGGTTTGGACACTGTGAACTTTGTAGTAAAATATATTTGTTTTGCTTTAATTGTTTTTTTTGTAAATTAGGTTTTTGTAAAAATTGTATTCTTTCTCATAAGGAAAAAAGAGAACATGTAATTTATTCTTTAGAACAAAAACAGAATGTATGTATTTAAAAAAAATTTTTAGATGATTTTTTTAGAATAAAAAGGTTGAAATAAGAGATACTCTAGAATGGTCTTTTTATGAAACAAAAGAAAGTGGTTGTTTTGATTTGAGAAGTAAAAAGCATTATATACTTCAAGCACAACACTGGAGTTTATATGGATTTAATGGAACCAGATTTAGTAGGTCACATATATTCAAAATCAGGTATGGCTTACATATATGGTGTTGTGGTGTTGAATGCTCCAGAAATAATAGATGCTGATTTTAAAGAAGAAATTAAAGTCATATTGATGAATCATTCAAAAGCAGATTATATTATTAATCCTGGAGATGCTGTTGCTCAAATAGGATTTTTGAAAATGTTTAAAGCTGTAAAAAATGTATTAGAAATGGATGGATGTTTTTGTCGTGAAGTGAAAATGTCAATGATTAAAGATGTAGAAAGAAAGGGTGGTTTTGGTTCTACTGGAAAATATATTTTTGTAATATTTTTTTTATATTTTTATTTTTTTAGATTTGTAAAAATTATGGCTAATAGAATTGCAGAAAATAGTAGACCTTCATTTACCATTTATACAGACAATCCGAGTATTTTATTCAATGGCTTGTATAATGAGAAAATAATGAATTTAGATTTTCGAGTATCCCTTTTAGAAGAAATACACAATAATAATGGTCATGGCAGCAAGATATTGATTTTTGAAAATTTTAAGCAGCATTTAAAAAATAAAAGCGAAGTTTATAGTGTACCATTTTATTATAAAAGTTATCAATTTTTAATGAAAATGAATATCAATATGAAATGTGATAACCATAAGGAAGAAGAAATTGGTTTGGATATTATAATGAGATCCTTACCTTATGATGCTATATTAAAATGGCCTTTTATAAATCACGTCATTACTTTTTAACTAGGTGGACCTAATGGCAAACAAATGAAAAAAAGTTTTAATACTGAGAATAATGTGTCTTTTCAACGTCCACTAAAAAATGAAGAAAATGTTGGTTATGGATATTGCAACTTTATAAAAAAAGCAGACATTGATGAATATTTAATTGAAAATAGTTTGTATATCAAATGTAAAATTAAGAAATTTTTTAAAATGTTTTTGCTGTATTTGTAATTCTTTTTCAGAAAAAATTAATAAAAAATATTCATGGTATGATATCAAACGTGCTTGGGATAGTGTTTTAGAACATGATCAAGAACAATATCGACGTTAAACAGGAATTATGGATTATGTTGAAAACTTTCAAACAAATTCATTTAGTAATGTGCTTAAGAATTTGTATACTATGAAGAGCTCTTTTATGCAAGCGAATAAAACGATGACAACAAATAAACTAGAAACTTATTTGGAAATTTTTGTTAAGATTCAAAACAGATGTTATGAAAGAGAAAAATTATATATGGATTCAATAGAAATAATTTTGATAGATGGCGTGAATAAAATGGAAAAGCGTAGTTTTATTCATAATTATATAATTAACTTAAATAGAATTGCAAAAAACTTTTCAGAATTAATAACTTTTAGTTATAATCATATTGAATTTAATCATTATGTTTATACTCACGAATTGGAATATAATTTTAATAATTTATCTGTTTAATTGTAATTATTTTTTTTTAGAATAACTAATAAAACATGGAAATAAATAATTAGGATTTAATGGAAAAGGAAAACAACGTTATGTATAATACGTTTCAAAAGGTGTTAAAGTTTTTACAAATGGTTGATGCAGCTCAATTGATCGAAATCAATGATGAAAAAATAAAAGAATTCAAAAATGATGTTTGTGTTATAGATAATGGTTTATTATCTTATGTTTGGGAGGAAATTGAAATACACAACATCTATTTGACACATCTTATGAAAATGTTTACACAGTGAAATAAATCGGTCAATTTGTTTTATCGTTATCAAAAAAATGGTGTTATCATAACACCAAACGATACAAAAATTTTACATTGTAGAAGATGTTTAAGAAATTTGATTAAAAGAACAATGTTAACAAGTATTAATTTTCATGATAGTGTTTTGTTTTTCTAATTTTTTATTGTAATTTTTTTTAGACAACTAATTAAAAAAAATGAATAATGAAAATTGGACTGAAGATCGTATTAAATGGATTACCAAATATTACAAGCTACATCATTCTGAACAAGAATTGTGGAAGATTTTGGAAGAATTATCACCTGTTTTTTATTTTCATTTTATTTTCATTGAAGAATTTTTAACCATAGATGAACATCAAGATGGAATATTGGGAGAGTTTGAAAAATTAACGGAAATTATAAATAAAAAAAACGAGCTGATAAAAAATTATCTAAATCTACGTAACTTTTTAATAGAATTGATAAATCATATGATTTTTATTGCCAATCTTGCAATCGAAGAAGATGAGTTTATAGTAACAAAAAAAAAAGAGGAATTTTCGAGAAGAGATAAAGTCATGTTCTCCTTTATGAAATCAAATGTGGATATGAAAGATTTTCATTATATTTCAAAGCACAAAGAAAGACTTTTGTTAAAAAAAAAATTAAAAATTTTTTTATCACTACTTTTAAAAATATTCTTAATGAGTAAAATTTTTTTTTTAATTTTGTATTTTTTTAAATTTTTTGTACTTTAAACTTTGTATTTTGTAGGTTAACTAATTAAAAAAAATGGAGTTTCTTCACGAGTTTAATTGTGGAAAGTATATTTCGAATATTTACTTAAAGCTCGATAAACACAATGCTGATATCGCTTATAAATATCGAAAAGAAAAATAACTTATTAAATATGGTAGTTATGCTGTTTATTTTAATAACATTTTGGATATGAATGGAGATGGAGTTAAAGAAGCCAAAGAGGAAATGAATAAATTAATTCGAAAAGATGCTGAGAAAGATGGTTTAAAAGAAAGATTAAGAACTTTAGAAATTTATATTCATGCTCTATACAAATTATTTACTTCAAATAAAAAAGATATCGAGTATTTGAAAAGAAAAATAGATTATAAGAATGAGAAACAAAGAATGAGAGACAAAGTTATGTTTGATTATATTGAAAAAAATGTTCCTCAATTTAATAGAGAAATAATAAAATATTTTTATTTACAGAGCGAAACCGAAAAAATATTATTTGTACGTGAGGAATTACAGAGTTCATTTTTAAAATCAATTGAATATTTGAGTACTTTTTATTTAGAGTAAATAAATTTTTTTATTTTTTTTAGATTACATAATAAAAAATGGAAAATGAAACAGGTACAAAAGAAGAACTTTCAGCTGGTAATTATTTAGAACTTTGTGAATGTGAAACTCTTTGTTCGGAATGTCAAAAACGTATTAAAGAAATAACTGACGTGTTATCTGAACTTAAAACATTAATGAATAGTATAAACGAACTTCTTGATGGCACCGACTCTTCTTTTTAAATTTTTTTTACTGTAATGATGATAAATTGTATTTTTAAAATTGTTTAGATTACATAATAAAAAAAAAGGTAAAAATAACAGTACGAGCAACCAATAGTTTTATGACACCTGTAGTAACCACATCTCGATATATAGAATTATGTCCAAATTGTCAAAAAGCTAAAATTTATTTATGTGATGAAGAACCAAAGAAAAAAAATTTATAATTTATATTTTTTATTTTTTTAATTGTAATTTTTTAGATTACATAATAAAAAATGTCTTTTGAAAATCAAGTTGAAAAATTATTCACTCAACTTTTATTAATATCAGCTGGTATTTATGATGAAAGACAAACAATACGAATGTTAACGCAACAAGCTGAATCTTGTCCAAAAGAGGATTGTACTGGTTTTAGTCTATGTGAATCTTGTAAAGGAACTTATGATTACATTCATCGTTATATTCACGAAGAAAATATTAAAGAAACTGTACTTAAAATATTTGAAAATTAAACTTTATTATAATTAAATTTTTTGTAAATATTTTTTTAAGTTACATGATAAAAAAATGGATGTATTTTGTGAAAGTGAAATTGTTAAAAATGAGGATGGAGGTTTTGTTATCGTTAATGATAAAATTGTGAACATAGATCTTGCACCTCTTCTCTTTGAACTCGCGGGAAGTTATATTTTCAATAATGTTCGTAAAGATTTAGAAAAATGGGGCTGTTTGGAAGATTTTCATCGTAAAGAAATGTCTCAAGAAGAATTTGATGATTTTGTAAAAGAAGTTCGTCAAATCAAACCGGAAAAACTACGAGTTAACAGTTATTCAAAAGAACAAACCTTTCAAATTGAAAAAGAAATTTTATTACAATGTTTATCAGCAGTAGCATTTTCAGGATATGCTTTAACTCAACACGATTCGGAAATGTGTGAAAAAGTTGCAAAAAAAGAGGGTGTACGGAAACATTACTCCATGTTATTTGTAAAAAACGTGATTTTGTTTACGAAGCTCTTTGTAAAATAGCACAATGTGATTGTTTCCCTAATTGTGTATTTTGTAATTTGAATTCTTGTCATATTTATGTCGAAATAAGAAGACTTTTTTGAATATAGTTTTTTTGGTAGAATTTTTTAACATTTAAAAATTTTTTTAGATTACATAATAAAAAATGTCAAAAACAACCTTGGAAGAATTTGATTTATATAGAGAAATAGTCAAGAAAGATCTTGATTTTCGATGGTTTCTTAGTTTATGTTGCAAAATCTTATCCAAGTGGTGAATTAGAAAAAAGTATGCTTTCTCCAAACGATTGTGTGATTTGTAATTCCGTTCCATGTGACACTTATCAAGAACTTTGCGATTTTGAAGCATGTGGTATTTGTCGAGAAATATTTATAAAATTAAATAAATATATATACGACAACGGTCTCGTGAACAAATATCAAACGGAAATAACAAAATAATTTTTTGTAAATTTTTTTGTTTTTAAAAATTTTTTTTAGATTGCATAATAAAAAATGGAAAATAATATGTTGGCAGCAAAAAAAAATTGGTTTATCATAAGATTTGCTAAAGAATACTTATAAATATTATAAAGACGAAACTCTTTGTTTGGAATCTTGCCCATGTCTAGCGAACAATATTTGTTGTGATTGTAAAAAAAACAAGTTTAAAATTCTACGTTCAGAATATAATAATTCCGAAAAGATAGACTATAAATCAGTGAATGGATTATATGTAGAATAATAATTTTTTTCACTTTATTGTAATTTTATATTTTTTAAAAAATATTTTTAGATTACATAATAAAAAAAATGCAATTAACAGAAAATGATTTGGATTTTTTAATCGAAAGGATATACAAATTCAATCATAATCACCCAGAAACTTTGGAAAAAATTAGACAGCATGCATTTACTTTAAGACAAACTTTATGTCAATCTTGTAGATTGGATTTTTTGAAATATGACTGGGATGGTTTTTTTCATGAAGAACTTGAAAGAATACCTTTATATTGATTTTGATGATGTTTCAATATATTAAACTACATTATCATGTTTATTTAAATTTGAATTTTGAAAGTTTTTTTATTATTTTTATAAAAATGTATCTAAAGAAGATTTATTAAATCATGTGAAAGAAAAATGTCTAGAAATTGAAAATTGTAAAAATTATTTAAACGAATGTGAAGATTGTAATGAATATAGATACTCTGAAGTTTGGAAGCGAAGTTGTTGTTCATTTATATATTGTGAAAAATGATTTGATCAAGTGTATTATATTTTGATCAAGTGTATTAATTTTTTTAGATGAATAAAATAAGAGAAAATGATAATAAAAAAAGGCTCAAGTTATTATGCGAACAAAAAAACCTATTGACAGAAGACGAAATGTTAGCTGTAAAGTTTTTGTTGTTGGTTCATGGACCAGACGATTTATCTTGTAAACTGGAAAGACTCGTTGAACAGAACATTATTTTCATGATGTTTTTTGTAAATTATGCTATTATGTATTTATATTCAAAATAAATTATTTTTTTTAGATGAATACTATAAATCAAAATACAAAAATGTTGGTAAAAATATTAAAAATAAATTCTTTGGTTGTGGAAAATAATCGAATTTATCATTTAGAAAACGAAACTTTAAATGATGATGAAATATTATCTTTGAAAATTTTGTTGAATGATGAGAATGATAGTGACTTTATGTTTAAATTACGAATGAATTTGGATTTTAAACTTATTTTTTTGATATTTTTTATCAAGTATACTTACATGTACTTTTATTCAAAATAAAAAAAATGTTTTGTAATATTTTTTGTAGTTTTTTTTCAGTAAATAATAAAACGTTATCTTTACAACAACAAAAAGCGCTTCAATGGTTTGATGAACGAAAGAATTTTTTTATTAATGGAGGTGCTGGATGTGGAAAAAGTTATATCATCATAGAAATTGCTCAAAGTATACAAATTTATAAAACAATACATATTACTGCAATTAGCTTTAAATGAAATACGTTTGGACAAGTTTCAGACCAAACGATTGCTTATTTTATGACGCGTTATTTTGAAAAAGATGAAAATTTGAACACTAAATTTAGGAGATTATTTTTTAGAAATATGGAAGTCGATGTTTATAATAATAATAAAATGGAGAGTATAAAATACGAAGGTTATTGGTTTTATGCTAAAGATGTTATTAAAAATCCAAACATTCAATATTCGTTTCAGATTCCAGCAGCTGTTTATCTTAAAATAGGTGCGATTGTTATGCTTGTGAGAAAAATCAATGTGGAGGAAGGTTTGTGCAATGGTACTATTGGTACAGTCATTTTAATATAAAATAATGCTATTTGGGTTAATAATGATAAAAATAAAGTCAAAATTGAATGTGTCAAAGAAGCAATTTTAGATTGCTCTAATGCTGTTGTAGGCTCAAGATTGGGTTTACATTTAAAATTAGCTTTTTCTTTTACTGTTCATAAAGCTCAAGGAAGAACAATGAATAAAGCAGTTGTTCAATATAATTCAAAGGCTTTTAATAATAGTCTTTATTATGTTTCTTTATCACGAGTTTGTAATATTATTGATATTTTTGTAATTATTAATAATAAATTAGAATTGCGAAAAATATTTAAAAGTATCACTGTCGATTCTGGTGTTTCGGAATTTTTTAAAAAATACATGTAATTTTTTTTTAGATAAAAAATGAAATTTGAATATCAAACTGAGGAAACTAAATTTAATAACAATAGTATATACACTGAACATTTTTTTTTCATCAAATATGATTATAAAGATGAAGATATTGTGGAAGAATCACAACTTTATTCAGAAACTCAGAGTCAAAATGAAATTGTTTATCACGTAGAACAGAAAACATTGGAAGGATTTGAAACGCAAATGAAAAACAGTATTCGTTTTGCTGACTTGTTTCAAATTTTTTTAATTGGTTATAATATTGTTACTTTATGTTGCAAATCTATAGAAAATGGTTATTGTAAAATAGTAAAACGTTGCTACAAATCGCCTGTTTATTTTATAAAACCTTTAGAACGACCAACTAATTTACGTTTTATTCAAGATGCCAATGTTTCTGCTGTTTTTAATATATTTTAGAAAACGATAGTGGACGGAAGTTGATACGGTTATGTAATATTAAAATCAAATTTCTATCCAATTTAACAAAAAGATCAATGATGAAATTACGAAATTTTGAACTGTCAGGTTTTAAAAGAAAAATGCTCTCGATAGATAAGCAAAATCAAAAAAAGAAAAAATACAACAAAACATATTACGACAAAATCAAAAAAAACTTTTGTTAAAACAACAAAAGAGGAGCAAAGAAAACAAAACAGATGAACAAATTTAAAAAAAGAAAAAAAACACAACAAAACATGTTACGAAAAACAAAAAAACTACTTTTATTTAAAAAACAACAAAAAACAAGCAAAGAAATTGATGTAGACGAATGGTTTGGTGAATGGTATACACCCCATTCTATAACACAATGGCAAAATTCACTAGAAGATCAATCTTATACTAAACTCTCTTATGAACAAAAAGAATAATGTTTTTAGATTATAGTGTTTTTTTTGAACCAGGAATATGTTATTATTCTGCATTTCTAATCCCTTTATTGATTCGCCAATGGAATGTGTGCACAATCTAAGAATGGAATAAAAAAGTTTTGGAAAAAAAAGTGACCGATTTATATTCGGAAGAAAATAATCTACAACTCCTTTTTGAAGATCAAGATGAGCAAAATATTCTAGCTTGGAAAAACGTTTTTCAAAATTTAAAAGAAAAATCTAAAAATATGTCATTTCAAACTTTGATTGATTTGTGTCATTGTTTTGCTTACGAAAATACTTTTGATCGTATTAACATTAAAATTTTTGCCGTTAACAAAAGTAATACCAAAATTCGTTTGTTGCATTCTAAATTAAAATCGCAATATAAAAGTACTCTTACAGAATTATTAAAAGTGGTATACAAAAGCGCAAACATTACCAAAGACGATCAAGATTCTCAAAGAGTTTTTATTAATGATGAGGAAAGAAATAAAGCCAATCAACGGAAAAATACAAAAAACACTATAAAAATACTTCACAAAACACACAGACGCATATTGTGGGAAAAGTTAAGTTCAACTCGTGAAAATAATGAAAATTTAAAAATAGAATTACGAGTTTACAATTTAATAACTTTAGCAGATACTTTGGTTCGATTTGCTTATGAAATATGTTTACCGCGTTTTCAAAATATAAATATATCATCTGAAGAAAGAATTTTAATATGGCAAAAAGAAAATCTTTTATGTTCTATTTGTAGATATCCTGCAGAAAAAATAACTCAATCTGATATTTATAAAAATAATTTTTCTCGCATGACTTCTCAACAAATAGAAAGATTAAATCATAACGATTTTCGTATTTATGACGACAAACGAATTCAAGTTGTTAATATTATGTTTCAAAGAGTAAGTCGTTTAGAATTGTTCATGTTACCTTTGAATGTTCAAAATTATTTAATCGACAACAATGCGGAAAAAATAAAACAAGATTTATTTCAAGTGTCAAATTTGTTTTACATATGTTGTTGATGGTGGGAAAAATTTGAATACCTACCAGCCACCAACGGTTTGTTAAATGATTATGTGAGAATAACGAGTGGAGCACTTGTAGATTGTATGAAACAATTGGCTTTCCTTATCATGACCGATCAACAACTCGAAATACACTTTGGTCAAGACAATATTGAATTGTTTAATGATCCCTACTTTTTAATCAAAATCTTTCGCAAATGTATCAACGCAGTAGGCAGTCAAAATACAGATAACCAATTATTTTTATTTCTCATAAGAAAGTTGAAGCAACCCGTCTACGAATTTTGGTATCATTGCATGTTGGTTTCTTTTAAAAAACAATTTGAAAAAAAAATTAGTTTATCCGATTTTATTCAAGATGAAAAAAATAGATAAAAAGTTTTAAAGAAATGTAATTTTTTTTCATCGCTTTTAAAGATTATTTAGTTATTGATCACGATCATTTTTCAGGACAAGTTTATGGATTAGCTCATGATTATTGCAACAAAAATTTAGGCAGATATAGTCAACATTTGTCTTGTCCTATTTTCGCTCACAACGCCACTTTTGATAACCGTATTATGATTGTAAGGGTTTAAATTTTTTTTTGGATATTCCGTTATACGGTCATTTAGCCGAATCTGAAACAACGCCTTTTAACGCTTTTATAAAATATAGCAGCATTGAAGATGTTTTTGTTATATCTAAAAATGTGAGCAAAGTGAATATTATCTGCAATAGTAAACATATTAAAATTGTGGATAGCTTGAAAATTTTAAATTGTTCCTTAGAACAAGCCAGTAGTATGTTATCTCAAAAAGCTCAAAATCAAATTGTCAACACTATGTTGGATTATTTACGACCTTTTCATCCTTAAATTAATAATTTAACTGACAATCGAGAGTTTAAAAACTGTTTTATTAAAAGAAAACAATATTTCCTTACTCACAAATAACAGACGAACTATTAAGCATTGAATATAAAACATTTCCGCCTATTGAATTATTTGTTCAAAACAAATTAATGAAGTCTAAAAATGAGCATGAAGAATTTAAAAAATCAAAGAAGCTTATGAAGGCGTTCAAAAATTGTGGAACTTTTTAAATTTAAAAACTTTAAAATCCATATTGCATATTTATACTGTGCTCGACACGGTAGTATTAGGTTCTGTTATGATTGACTTTGATGAAAGAACATTTGAATTTACAAAATTTCATATTCTCAATCATGTTAGCATTTTTAGTTATACAAGCAAATTAAATTCTGCCATCAGTTATATTCCTATTCATTTTCCTCCGACCAACGAACATCAAAAAATGATTAAAAAGAGTATTCGAGGTGGCATGTCAACCAGCGGTACACAAAAATACGCCATTGATACAGATTACTTTAAACCTAAAATAAAAGAACTCAAATTAAACAGTTTATTAAGAGGGTGTTTAATTTTTTATGGACGAAAATGGACAATACAGAGGTGCACAATTAAAACCTTTACCTTTTTCACATGAAATATTCTTTTGATTTGGAATGTACTACTTTAGACGATGTGATTCGAAAATATCATCGTGTTAATTTAAACGGACTTTCAACTAGTACTTTAGTCCATTGTCAAATTACCATGAAACCAGAGTATCAAGATCGAGTAGGAGGTTTTTTACCCATGGTAGAAAAAGAGTTTATATCGTTACAAGATTATTCTCCAACTAAAATTGCATCTAAACGTCATCTCAAAAACAACGGAAAATATACTATAGAAAAAGACAAAACCATTAAATTGGTCAGGTAATTAAGTTCCCATGAAACGTGTGAATTTTTAGACACTTTGATATGGTTAACTACGTGTTGTGGATGTGTTATTGAAAAAATTTACAAAGACTCCCTTTATGGCGTTATCCTTTATCTCAAAAAATGGTAAAAAGAAACATGGAAAAAAGAAAAGAAGCCGTTAAAAAGAAGGATAAAGTAGTCGATGCTTCTTGCAAACTACAAATTAACGGTCATTACGGAACATTAAGTCAACAAATTGCGCAAAAACTAAATACTTCTTTTATCAATCACGAAGAAAAAGTATTTTAAAACATCATTGAAAATTTTCAAAACATTCGGCATGTTTTAATTCGAGAAGGTCAAACGGATGAAAATATTAAGTTATTACTCCCATTTCATTTTCAAAATTTATTATATAACGAATCAGTGTTTTTTGGTGTTGAACCTGAAAGATATAAATTGGACGTTTTTGAAAAAAAAGAATGTTTAGATTATTACGACACTGTCGATGTTAATTACGACGATTATTTTAAAGAAAATCTTTTTAATTTGATGAGCGATGTCAAAACCAAAAGTATTTTATTTCACGATGAAAACAATCATTATGAAATGAAAGAAGTGTTTGAACTTTTAAAAACAAAAGATAATAAAATTGCTCTCATTTTGACAACCAGCAAAAATTGCAAACTCATTAATAAATCTTTACGTATTTTAGCTTCACAAATTTTATCTTATGCTAAACTTAACGTGGGGAGTTTTAGTTGGGAATTGGGACAAGTATTAAGAAATCATGGAGCATAAAAACATTTGGTAGTAACAGATACTGATTCTGGTTGTTTTTTCATTACGCAAAATAAAAACAAAAACAATGCACTTTCTTCATCGTTTCGCGAAAAAGTAGAAGAATGGATTTATTTTTCAAAATTTGGCGATCGTTGGATGGATTATTCCAACTATAAAAAAACTCATCCTTTTTATTTCACTCTTTACGCCTAAGATACAGATCATTTTCAAAACGAAATACCTCCTCCTTATTACATTACTCAGGCTTTTGCTATGGGACCTAAATATTATAGTGTTCACAGCGTCAACGGAGACGAACAAAAGGAAAACTATTACAAAAATAGAGCTAAAGGAATACCCAATTCTAAACTCTTATTTTCAAATTATGTTAACAGCTTTGTTAATCTTTGCTGCAAAAAGATTGTGTAGACCACTTCCTTTTCCAGTTGTAAAAGAAAATCAACCTATTGAACAAAATAGAATGAGTGTCAATTACAAACAAGTTAAAATACAAACGCACACTATTGTTTTTTTAAAAAGATTTACACAAAAAAATTATGTTTTTGATGACGGAGTCATAACTGAAACTCGAGATCATTATCTTTTCAAACCGATACGAGAAGCCAATTTAAAAGTTTTACCTGATATGGAGAAATTTTGTAGCGATGAACACATTCAAAATTTACTTGAAATTGTAAAAAAAATATTATAAAGCAATCCGAACGTTATCAAACAATGGCTATGTTTAATCGAAAGGTTTTGATCCCTTTATTTTACGATCTTAAAAAGAATATAAATTTGTAAATTTTTTAATAAAAAATAAATAGAGTTTTGTTTTTTTGATCAAAAATTAACAACACAACAACTTGAAAACAAATTTAAAAAAATTGTTTTTAAAAACTTTTATTTAGTAGAAAATACAGAAAACGAAGTTCATTGTTTTAAAAATAAAGTTTTTATACTTCACGTTTGATTCTCATCACTCTTAACGGACGCGAATTAATTCATGAAGGATTTTTAAGTTGTTGTATCGGTTGTTTGATTGATTATTTACATTTCGCGTGTCACGTAGGATGGTATGAAGAAGATTGTGTTCATTGTGAAAATTACAATAGAGTTCATTATTGCACTTATTGCATTTATTGCATTTATTGCACTTTACTTTTAGAAAAAAAAGGATTGTTAATATATTATTATCAGAAATTGCAAAACGATTAAATCGAGATTGGAAAACGTGTGGAAGATATTTAAAAGTAAGCGGATGCGAACAGGATCTTATTGATGCAGATTACAGATATATTGAAGAAAAAGCTTTTCAAATGTTAAAAATATGGACTCGTATTAAAACCAAAGAACAATTACTTGATGCGATGAACAACATACCAAGAATGGACATTAAAAAAATTATTTTAGACCACTTTTGTAAATTTTTTTTATAAAAAATTTTTTTTTTTTTTTATTAATAGTAAAAAATGGAAGAAAAGGAAGAAAAACCTCTTGAACAAAAACTCGAAACTGTAGAACAACTTACAGAAAAACCACTAGAAAAAAAAGATGCTAGATCTATAACCGAAATATTAAACGAGAAAGGTTTTCATGATTTTTATTTAAAAGGAACATCAAAAGAAACTAAACTCAAAGACGAAGAAACCAATTCAGAAATTAAATTTAATATTTTTAAACCTACTTAAGATGTATATCCTGAAAATACAATTATTACAGGACCTACAAACAGTGGAAAATTGACAATGGCCAGAGAATTATTACATGGTAGAAAAAATTCCTGATGCTGAAATGTTGTTTGTACTACAAATGAGAGAACCTAGCGAATGTCAACACAAAACATGGAAAAATATTATCGAATCTTCTACAAATAAATTAGAGGCTTATTATATTATAACAGTCAACAGTCCATAAAAATTAGATTCAGTAATACAGAGAGCCATTAGTTTTCAAAAGATAAATACGGTATTCAAAATAGCGGTCATCGACGATTAAAAACAATACTTTTATTCGATGATATTAGCGCTTTTTGTTTAAAAAGTCAACAATATACTAGCGCATGTTCTAGCGGATCTTATCACGGAGTAGGTACCATTACCATTTTTCATTCGGTGCCTTCTAAAGCAAGGCAATGTTCGAACAATTTAGTGTCTCATTACAAATGTATTATTTCTTTTGATAACAACAGTAAGATTGAAAAAATATTTAAAAACGATTTTCATTCAACCGGTAAAATGCATCATCACGTTATAAGCGATTTGTTAAATAAAGAAACTACTAATCAACACGGACATTTGGCTTTATTTAAATGAAAATCTTCGGTTGCACGCTTGAGAACACAGATTACGAGTAAAGAACAAAAAGTATTTATTCCAGTAGATGCTCAAGGTAAATTAGACTTTGATTATAAAGACATAAGCGTGAACAAAAAATTGTTAGTTTTCAATCCTTTCCCTATGTGAAAGCGGTAAATTTAAAAAATCATTATCTCATTACAACAACTATAATCAAAAGAAGGAGAATTGACCCGACGAGGAAAATAAAACGATATAAATAGGGAAAAAGAAAATCCACTAAAAAAAAAGAAAATGGAGTGAAAGCGAAAGAGCAACACAACTACTCGAAGAAATCAAAAGACAAAAACAATATGGATTGTGTGAATCTTCAGACGAATCTACAGACGAATCTTCAGACGGTGGACCCAGTTCTGATTCTAAATGATTAAGAGAGAGAAGAATTTTTAAGAGTTTTACAAAACGATTACAAATTATGCAACCCTTCAAACAAAGCGAGTAAACGTCAAGCCATGAGACAAAAGTTGGCTGTTCGAGGACAAATTTTTATCCCCAAAATGAATAGAAGAAAAGACATTGACGAAAACAAAATTAAAATATGGATGAAAAAAATTTTGACACGTTTTAATTCTGTAAAAATGTTAAAATGCGAACATTTATCAGATCACGAAAGACAATTAATAAAAAACGCTTTTCAAGAATACGTATGTATAGAAATTAAACTCTTTGTCAAAGAATATTTATATCCGTATCTAAAATTTAACGAAAACGGAAAAGTCATCATGAAAAAATAAAAAATAAAAGATAAAAATCAAGCTATATCAGACTATAATTATAACAATTACGGCGTTTTAAAAGAATATTTCAACTCTACTCGTTTTAAACTTTATCACGAAATTATAAATTATTATGCTAATAAATTAATCTCATTCGTCACTATACAACCTAAAAAAACTGTGATCGATTTATTAAGACAACAGTGTGACGTTGATTATTGTCAAAAAGAACTGTATTTACAAAATAATTTGTATTTTTATGAAACATGAATAGATATAGACCTTATCACGAGTCTCCTTTATTAACTTTACGTAAAGTATTCTAGATGTTATGCTTATCAGCGATCTAGCTACAAGTTTAATCAGCGATCAAGAAAAATGAAAAACATATCTCAACGAAGGAGGAGATGCTTACGCTTTTAAAACCATTTTAAATTTAAATAAACAAAGCGAAATCAATGATCAAATCGAACAAAGAAACATAAGCGAATCTTTAAGAATGATGAGAAATTTAAAAAGATTTCCTATTCAAGACAGCTCTCTTACTACTTTACCTCCTTCCTCTATTCAATCTACATAAAACACTTTACCGCGTTCTACTACTTTAAATACTATTCCATCGACTCATAAAAGAATTGAAACTTTGACACCTCTTAATAAACTTTTAATTTTTCACAAAACAGCCAATTCGAGCAAAATTTTAGAACAGCTTTATAAAAACGAATCTGTAAAAAAAATTCCCAACTTACCTAAACATCTTGTCGACATGTGTAAAAATCAAGTAAATTGTCGCTTTGGATGTCATCAAATTTCTTTACACGTTTACAAACCGAGAAACGAAAAAGACACTCTGAACAATTTTAAAATTTATATTTTATATCATGCCAATGTCGTAGATGTAGAAGAATCCGTAGCCAGTATTATTAACAACGTCACCAACTTTGCTTTTGAAAAAATAAACGATCCAAAACAATATTCCTTTTATGCTTACGAATTTTTAACTTTACTAACCTCTTCTCACGCTGTAGCTAGCATGAGAATAGCAGCCAATTATTACCAAATAAGACAACTTACTTTAGCGAAATTGTGGAGTTTTATTAAAAAATACAGCATACCCTTTGGAAACGAAACTAAATTAACATCCGAAGGTGTATATGCTGGCGCTCTAGCTCGAGATCCTTACACTCTCATGACTTCTAGTTTTATAGAGAGCGAATCCATAACCGATAAAAAATTTTGGTGGAAAGAGAGCTTTTGAAATATTATCAGAAACAAAAGACGTTATTCAACAAAGATTTATACAATATGGCGAAATGTTTCAAGGTTTCAAATATAAAATTTTGAGAAAATACATTCAAGTGAACAGTTATTTACTACCCAATAAAGATATTTATGTTCGAATGTTAAATAACTATGACGAAAATGCATTAGCCAACAGACCCATCAGAGAAACCATGCTCTATTTAACATTCAAAACTTTTTTCAACCCTGTACCTTCTTTACCTTTTAGAGATGTAACAGATGTAGTTCTATTAAAAGAAGATGTAGAGCAAACTTGTGCTAAAAGAGGAGCGTTGGGATTATTGCAACATATTAAATCCAACTCAAATCAATTTTATAGCACAGAAAAGACAACCAAAGAAAAAGTTTACTCGAAATATTGATGATAATGGGTACAATGTATAATTCTCAACTTGGTCGTTTAAATTCACTTTTAATATCTTATAAAAAATGTTTTGAAAAGGATTCTAATAATATTGAAAATTTTGCCAACTACTTACCAATTTTAAAAAGAAAAATTTATTCACTCATCCGTTAACAAGGTTAGCAAATACAATACTAAAAAAAAAAAAAAACAAAAAAAAAAAAAAAGACAAAACAAGGTCTTTCTTATTAGAAATTCCTACACCTAAAAAAGAACCACGAACACGAGCATCCGATCCCTATTTAGCACCAACAGAAACTAAAAAAGAAGAAAAACCTACTGAAACAACTAAAACAGAACCTACTGAAACACCTGAAACTGCTCCTGAATTATTAGGTGCTACTGCATTACCAGAACCATCAGGTGCTAGTGCAACTGATGCAAGTGAAAGTGCCATAACTACGAAAGAACGACTAGAATTAAGAAGAAAGCCAATAGAAACGAGATCAATGAGAAAAAGAGCATAGGAACGAAAGCCATTCTAACAAAAATTTTTAAAAAAAAATGGACAACAACTTGAGAAATGCTATTGACAACCTTGTAGAAGATTAACTGACTAAATTATTGAGTCGTTTGTTTGCTTTGACAGACGTACCCAAAATTAAAAAAGTTTTGCTACAATTAGACACTTGAAAAAAAAATCCAACCAATTTGAAATATTATAAACAATTAAGAACGCTTTTAGAAAGTTTCATTTATGCCAAATGGAACGGTCTCATAACAGCTTGGTCGCACGTCACTTTACTTTTTAAAAAAACAACAGATGTCAACGTTAAAAAACAAGCGCCTCGGAAACCTTACGTTTACGAAACACTTCAATATTCGTACGATAGACCTCGGCAATATTTTCAAGCTGATTTGGCCGAATGAACAGTTTTAATTTAAAGTTAACTCCTCATCGACCTGAATTTTGTTTTGTTGTGGTAGATGGAGTATCTAAAGAAGTGTATTTGAGAGTCATCAGTAAAAAAACTGCCGATAAAGTGCTGAACATATTTTTGAAGATATTAAAAGAGACTATAAATCTTTTATCTACTTGCAAAGTGATCAAGGTGGAGAATTTTTTAACAACAAAATGAATGGTGTTATGAACAAAATATTTATCATTTTAGTTCTAAAAATTATGGAAAAGCTTACTTGGCCGAATCAACAATAGGTCGTTTAAAACAACTTTATCAAAAATTAAGAAAACAAGGCGAACTTCAAAAAAAAAATTGGAGTTTTTATATCGAGGACATGGAACAAAAACTCAACGAAAAAGAAAGAGTCACAAGTGGAATCGCTCCTGAAGATTTGGATGTCAACGACGCCAAAGGTAAAGCTCTTCGTTTTGTTGATCAATACCGCGACAACAAAAGACGAGGTCTTCATTTTTCTTCCAACATGTTACATCGAGAAGAAAAAGAATACAAAACGAAAAATTAAAAATATACAAACCTCTCTCCGTTGGAACCAAATGTTATTTGAAAAAATATAAAATAGATCCCAAAGACACCTTTAGCAAATCGACTAATCGTAATCAACCCTATTGGGACACTACCAAAAAAGTATTTATTGACTAACTCTCTAAACGCTCTAACCCTTCAGTAGAAGGTTATTTACCCGTTTATAATTATAAAGTAGGAATAGCAGGCGATTTAAATTCTACATTTAAAGTAAAACGAGAAGATTTATTACCTATTAACGAAGAAGATAAAGGCATTTATTATAAAAACTTTAACGAATATGTTAACACTTTTTTAAAACCTTTAAAGAAAAGACTGCAAGAAAAAAAGAAAAAAGAAAAAATGAACAATTTAACGTTTGACGATGTTTTAGATTTAAATAATTATGATTGTAGTACGTATTATTTTAGCGAAATTAAAAATAAAAATGAACCTAGCGAGCATTATAATGTGTTAAACGATTTTAGTTTACCCTTGACTCCTAACGATATCGACAAACCTACATTAAAAATAATACCATCATACATTTAACAAGCATGGATGTTCCTACCAATTTAACTCGAGTAAATGAAAGCCTATCCTACTTAGAAAACAATTATGGTTTAAGAATGGAATCCAAACTTTCTATCAAACAAATGTTAACAGACATTTAAAATGATATCATTAGCAACCCCACTAGAAAAATTCCATTTTATCTCATAACAAAAAATGTTGTTTTATACACCAATCTTCAAACTTTACCAGGTGACACATTTTTAAATTTTGATATTTTGTATATGGAAAAAATGTCATCGTTTCATCAAGAAGCAATGGCGAGTATATTAACTTCATCAAAAATTTTTGGTAATGGTAGTCCAAGTCCTTATCAAGACGATTTTTTAATTAGACGTTTAGAACTTATTAATACTTCTTTAAATAGAAAACTTTATTTTACTGACTTTTTTCCAAGTTATCAAAATAAAAATAATGCTATATCCAATCGAAAATATTTAAATTTGAAATATTTATTCGATTCCAATACACACTTCCGTTATGTAACTAACAATGAAAATACTATCATTTCAAAATTAAATATAGATTCAAACATGAACATCAAACAATATATACAAGCCTATTCATACATTAGCATTCCTAATTATAATTGTTTTTTGGTATTATAAACCAAAAACAAATGAATTTCTCAGTAATCTTTCTTATCTTTACCCTATAAGATCGGGTATTAGAAGCAAAACGAACGAAAGAGGACTATCCTATTTTTTTTTTTTTTTAAACAGAACAACCGCAGATCAATAGACTGTTTAAGATTTTACATCTTTACAGCAATATGATTATCTTTCTCACAAATCAAGATATGATAATTTATATAACTTCACTTTATCAACTCGAGCTAGCTAAAATTTTCTCTTTTACATAAATCAACCAGAAGTAGCTACAGGTGATATAGCAAATCTAACTTTACCTTAAAGAGAAATCATTTTAAACAATGTAGAAGAAACTTTTGTGCGTCCTTTTATTCATGTCATGGTAACACCGAAATATGGTGGAGCACTTGTTCAAAACTATTCAACAAGTCCTATTGTTCCAGACACACGCGAGGCTAATATTTTAAGCGTTGATTTAGATATTTATATTAATAATCTTTTACCTACTACAGAAAGCGAATAACTACTAAACTGAAATATGTTGTAGCATGGAATATTGCTTTTTTTTTATTAAAAATAACGACCAACTCAAAGTCAATAAAATCTGAAGGTAATATATATAATATAGGAACTGAACTCGTTGATATTCCTATCAAAATTAAATCTTTATGGAAAATTTGGAACGATCATATCAATGTTAAAGAAACAAACGGAAACTATACGCAAGAAAAAATGACCTTAGAAGGTTTTGTAGAAATTTTTAGACTTGCCATTATAGTAGCGTATGGAAATATAGCAACAAAATTCCTTTACGTTTATGGAACAGGTATAGGTGTTGAACCTACGGAAATCTTTACAAGTTTTTATGAAATATTTTTTCCGAATACAAGTCAAAGAAAATATTATCGATTTACTTTAAACAGCATACCATTATCATCTTTACCAATACCTTTTTTTAACGTGGAGCAAATCATATGGCCTGAACAAGAATTAAAAATGTTAGATATTTTGACTGAAAATATAAACTATCAACTATCAAACAATTTACTTAAATTAAATTTAAACAATATCACTTTTTCTGATTTTGTCTATGAAGGATCTTATCGTTATACTTACAATAAATTAATTACAAGTCAAGAATATCAAATCTCCTCTTGTATTTCTAAAGACGGGTTAAATAATTTTTACACTTTTTGGTGTTTGTCATCCTTTGAAAGACAATTCGTCACCGATACAAATAAGTAAAGCCTTAGTTAATTCAAATAATTCTTTTTATTTTGAAATGAAAGCAAATGAAATTTCTCCATATCATCAACAATTTGGAACATCTATTACTTTTCAAACTTTACCTTCCAATTTACCTGACGATATTTATAAATTAACTTCAGCAGATTTGAGTTTAATTGCAAAATACAAAGCGGAAACATTTATTGAAATTTTGCTATATTGCGAACAAACCAAACCTATCTTTTCAAATACCATCAAAGTACCTCTTGTCACTACAAGTAGTTTATAAAGAGCTGCTCCACCGAGTCATAAAACATGGATAAATAGTGTCAAAGCTATATTACAAGAAAATAATATGACATAATTAATATTTTATTGCACCTCACTTAATGGTCAATTCATTTATCAAAAAAAAGAGCGATGGTACTATTGTACAAACTTGGACAGACAGTTTACTATTAAAAAATAGAATTTTAAAAATGTATCAACCTGTTGGAAACAATCCTATAACTTATACTTTACTTTTACAAAGAGATCAATACAGTTTAACTTAACAAATCAATCCTTTTATTATGCAAGTAGATCAAAATATGACCAACGCCATGTCACTAGATTTTAAAATTTAAAAAAAAGACTAGCTTTCTTAAGATGTGCTCTCGTACAAATTAGTAACTTTAATAACACCGTTTCCAATTCTCCTTCAACTACAGACACTTACATTTTTATTAAATGTGATCAAGCTGTGCAATGTGGAATGTATATGAACAAAATTAAATGTGCCTGGAACTGCTGCTTTTTTCAATTTATTAGACTATACTAATTCTACTCAAGTCACCATTAATATTGATTTTACAAAAAATCGTAATACTTCTATTCAAGAACAATTATCCACCTTTGATATCAACAAGGTAGACGATTGGAAACAAACAAGATGGTCTTTCTCAATTCAAAATCTGAACCGCTCACCTTTAGTAATCTTAGTTCTAACGTTTTTTTTAATCGTACATTAAAGATTCAAATGGTTCCGTTTTACAATTAACTAGTTTGATTAGTATAAAATAATGTATTTTATTTTTTATTATGAATAAGAAAATATAAAAAGAAAAAAAAAAGTTGTTATTTTTTTTCTCTCACTCTCTATTTTACAAAAATGAGTCTCTTTTGCGCCAATGGAAGATATTATAAAAATTTAGTCAATATAGAAGAAAAAATGATGCAATAGTCAAAAATAAATCCTAAAGATCAAATGAATCCAATTAAAAATCACATGCAACAATTACAAAATTAACTCACTCAATATTCTACTAAATCTGATTTGCTAAACATGAAATCCGAATTGGACGAAATCAAAAAAATGAAAAATAAAAAAGAAGAAATACAAGACGAAAAACCTCCCAAGAAAATGAAAAAAAATGTATAAATCAAATCCAAACCTAAAAAACGAAAGTATTCAGAATCTGAAACCGAAAGTTACGAAGAAGAAGGAATTGTTGAAAAAAAACCTAAAAGCAAATCTACTCCTTTACACATATGTTCACAATGCTTTCAAGAAGTCAAAGCAGTTGACAAAATAAACGGTTTATGTAAAAACTGTATTATTAATCTAAGAGCCATTTTGTCAAATT
The DNA here is from genome assembly GCF_038396675.1 of Hydra vulgaris. Taxonomy (NCBI): domain Eukaryota; kingdom Metazoa; phylum Cnidaria; class Hydrozoa; order Anthoathecata; family Hydridae; genus Hydra; species Hydra vulgaris. Next base: position 14,918,775 of record NC_088932.1, on the reverse strand, counting down.
CACTGCTGCAGAATAACAACGAAAAAAAGGAAAAAAAATTAAATAAAAAATTTTTAATTGAACTTGGTTACACTCGTCCTTTAAAAGACGTAAAAAACAAAAACATACCATTTAAAAAAAACACTTCAGAATCAGAAGATGAATAAATAAAAAAAAATTATTTTTTTCTTTTTTTAAAAAAATGGGTTCGTTAGCTAAATATATGAGAGACGGTGACGGCAATCGCTATACACCCAATACAAACGATCATGTTACTATTGAAGATGTTTTAGCGCAAGCCGACCACGAAAATCATTTATTGCAAGAAGCAACAAGTGGTAATATTAGCGCAGAATATAAAGCTATATTAAATGAAAAATATCCTGGTTTTCCAACAGCTCAAGCTCAAGATGAAGTCATTGCTGTTAATAATCAAAAATTTTCTTACGATCTTACTTCCGACATGGCTAAGTTAATTACTTTTACCACTAAACTTAATGAATGGACATATCCACAAGATTGGTATTTGGATTTTGATTTTTTTATTTATAAAAATTTGACCACGCAAACAAGATTTACACCTACAACAGACGATGTTTTACTCAAAAAAATTTGTCTTTGCAACAACTTTATTCATGTTTTATTTAAAACTGTCAAGTTTTATCCCAATTATCAAAAAAACAACACTACTTGCGCTAACAATGCTATCGTTAATCGCTCTTATGATCGATTTAAAACAATGTTGATAAAAAAAAGTTATACAAAAGCTTTTAGAGAATTGATGATTAATCCTAACTTGGGATTAATAGAAGAAGCTGATACTACTGCTAACGCCGTCACTTTTGCCGAAACCAAAACACTGGTACAAGCAGCTGACCCTAATGGAGTCGTCAGAGCTCTCAATTCAGCAACACCCCCTCCTATCAAATAGTTCTAAGAGATAGATATAATGCTTTCTTGAATGGGGATAAAGGTTATAAATTTAGAGTACCTTTGAGTTTATTGTGCGAAGTTTTTCAAATGAAAGAATATTTTGGAAAAAATAAACAAATTAGATTGGAATTTTATATTGAAAATGATATGAATCAACTATTAGAGTGGATAAGACCTATTACCGACGCCAAAATAACATCACTTGCCAATGTGGGAGTAGCTATTAAAAACCCAATGATTTATTGCAATACGTATAGACTCAAACCCAGTTTACCCTTGGAAAAATCTTTTTATCTCAACAGTAAAAAAGACGAGATGTATACATTACTATGTATCGCTCACTACGAACAAGTTGTAACCAATGTAGAAAATGTCGCAGAAGTTACTGTCAATTTAGGAAGTATAAAAACAGCAGATCTTGTACCCCACAATATTATATTTTTAGTTAATTCAAAAAAAGAAAGCGATCATTAAAACAAAAATTGTTGTACACCCGTCGAAATGTCATGCAACATTATTAAAAAAGTCACCCTTTATAATTACAAAAGAACATTTGTTAATTCGGCGGGTGATACTACTGAATACGATATGACAAAGCAAGACGATCAATGGTCGATTTGGAGAAGTTATGCTTCCTGGTGTAAAGGAAATACACCCTCTACTTTTAAAATTAACAATTTTGCAGATTTTTATAACAGTGACGCGATGATAGTTTTTTGAGACATCCTAGTCGATATTTTAGTACTACTAACACTTCAGAACCTTTAGTCATTGACACTACCAGCGATTTTAATTTCATCAACGACAAACCTCCTGCTACAATTGCTGGAAATAATTCGTTTCAAATCAATGTTTAATGTACAGAACAATTAAGAGGAACACTTACTATGTATTTGCAATATCCAGCTCAACTTGTAGAAAGCGGGGTAGGAGACGAATATGAAGTCAACTATATTCCTACCAAAGTTAAATCGTCTTAATTTGTTAAAAAAAGATTTTTACTTTTATTAAACGAACCCTATTTGTATTCATTATTTTATAAGCAAACGACCATTTATTTCTAGAAAAAATCTTAAAAATCATAAATCTTGTTTTTTTTTTTAATTTCTTGTGTTAATGGCTCGCAGGCGTACAAGAAGATGCATCCACCGTCGTCGTCATCATAGAGGTAGCGCATGTCATCATAGAGGGAAAGGAAAATTATTTACCAATGTTCAAAATTTTGCTAAACGTCTACTAAAATCAAACGTAGGAGGTTACGCTTTGGATTATCTTTAAAAGCAACGCAATGCGTAAAAAAATTTGTTGCACCGCTTGTAAAATAAAAAAAAGTTCATGTAAAAAAAGAGGGAGGGGAAGAGTTTATTTATTTCCTTAAAAAGGTGCTGGTAGAAAGCGCTTAAGAAGACGAAGAAATTTACGAGGAGGAGATTTAGCAAACTCTTTAAGAAAATTTAAAGTTTACCCTTGGTATGTAGCTTAAAAGAAACAAATGCAAAAAACTAAATTTAATCATGTTAAAAAAACACAACTTTACAATATAAATTTACTTTAACCGACCTTAAACATGTTGTAATGCATAGAAAAAGAGGAAGAGGAAGAGTTTATTTACCTCCGTTAAAAGGCGCAGGTAGAAAATGTTTAAGAAGACATTTAAGAAAACGCATGCGTGGTAAATTTCTTCCCTTGTTAGCTGCAGTTTTAGTACCGACTTTATTAACATCTATTTTACCACGATAAAAAAATGTATAAAAGAAGACTTAAAAAAAGACATTATAAAAGACATTATAAAAAACATAGAACAAGACGTATGCGTGGAAAATATATAGGACCCTTATTAGCTACACTAGGAAGTCGTCTTATACCTCTTTTACCTACGATTGGAAAAGCTGTTTTGGGTGGCGCTATTTCTGGAGGAATTTCTTACGGAATTAGAAACTTTAAACCTTAATTTTATTATAATATACAACAAAAAAATTTACAATTTATTTTTTATTATTTTATTACAAATATATAGTCCCAACATTGTTCCAAGTAATATAAAAGCTGCCAATAACGCTCCAAATAAATATCCTTCCACTACAATTACAATAAACAAGCTTGAAAGTGCAAATATTGTTACTATTTTTTCTTTATTAATACACTTCAAAATATCGAATACGATCCCCATGCGAGTCGTGTGTACCACCATTATCTATTGGAAAATCAGGTTTATAAGGTTGAACTTCTGGCACTGTCATTGTAGTTTGAAGTTGTTGTAACGGTTTTTTTTCGATTCCATTAATTATGAAGCTATTTTTATTTTTTTTCACTCTTTATATACTTTTTTTCACGCTTCATTAAGCAAATTAAAATTCCTGAAAATAAAATTTTTTGTCAATACGCATTAGTTTTTTAACGACAATAAAAATTTTTCTTAAATCGTAAAAAATGGGTTCTTAAATCTTGACACACTTTTCCAACATTCATATAACATCATCACCATATATATATATATAAATATATATATATATATATATATATATATATATATATATATATATATATATATATATATGTATATGTATATATATATATATACATATATATATATATATACATACATACATACATACATACATACATATATACATACATACATACATACATACATACATACATACATACATACATACATACATACATACATACATACATACATACATACATACATACATACATACATACATACATACACATATTCATTAGGCCATGCCAAAATATCGCGATTTTCAGAAAATGAAAGGTCGCGGTATAAATACCTGTTTTATACATAAAATGAAGTATATAAACCAAATTTGACCTCTCTAGAACCATATTTAGTGCTAGAAGATGATTTTAGGTTTTTACGCAAATAGGAGAAATCATTGTTTTTTTCTGAAAAAAATATCCTTTTTAAAAAGAAGAAAAAAATAAGTTAGAAAAGGTATTTTTTAGTTTAAAATCAAACATTGTTACTATAACAGACTCTTTTCAATTTGGCCAGTGCACTTTGGTCAGCTTCTAATGATATCAACACCCCGTGCTCTCTGACAACTAGCAGCATATTTTGCCTTTTGTCCTCCTTTAACGCGCTACTGATATATCTTTGTATTAGATTGATATTCCGCTCTGCTGGGTCATTTGTAACATTTAGAGATTTATTAGAATTTTTTTAGTTTACTTTAACTTATCAAGTGAAGAATTTTGAAAAACTTTGCTTAAAAATTTGTGTTTAAACACTTTGTAAAAGTTTTAGCTCATTCGATTTTGCCTAGAACAATAAGCAGAGCCCAACCTTCCTCTGTAATCAACTCTATTACCTCAGAGGTAGGTAAAACTAGGACAGCATCAGGTTTACCATTGAGATTGATCTTGATATCTGGTACCTCAAAGGTCAACAGCTTATCTAGAACTGCAAGCTTCTCTTCAAAATCTTGATCTACCAGAATTAACACAGCAACCTTTGGGGCAAGGTACCAAGACTGCTGCTGAAAAAATTTCAGAAAAGTATTGCCAATTTTGACATCAAACTCTTGTATAACATAAGCTGACTTGAATGACAGGTAATCATTCTTAACAGCATATTCTGCATTAAATGAATGTAAATACCATGGAGCATAAAAAACTGCACATATAAAAGCTGACTTTTCCAGGTGAGGTAACTGATCTTTAGGCAAAAAATCTCTTATACCTAATGTCATAACAATAGCTAAATTGTAAAGACTGTCAGCCATGAAATGAGCATTGTGATTGGCTCCTGGTTGATGAATTTTAAAACCATTCAGCTTTGGTTATGAGACATTTAAATAAAATGCAGCATACTTGACAAGATAATTATAATCATCTCTTGGAAACACTTTGTAATTAAGAGCAAACCTCAGATATTCCTGAGCTTCCAGGTAAAGTTTATGAAGTTCAGATCCAACTTCCAGCTTCTCATCAAGTTTCTTAAAGTCAGGCAGGTTAGCTTTTGAATTATAGCATGGTATACTTCCTAGTCTTTCTTGAAAATTTTATAGAACTGTCTATCTAGTGCAGCAGTAACTCCAAGGATAGTTACAATTGCCTAATGTTTTGCTATTTTAAACATGTGATGTCTGTATAACAGCCAGAGAACATATAGCTCAACCTGGTTATAATTATATATATATATTAGGGATATGACTTTTTTGCAACCTACTAGGCCTGTATCGTAATTCAATGAACTTTTATGTAAAAAGAACGAATAGATGTTTCATTTTGACATATTTTGAAAAAAGGTCACCCCAAAACCAAAAAATCGAATTTTTAATAGGTACACTTTTGTACAGTAAATGAATATTAAAGGCTGAAGATGTTGTAAGAGTCATACTCCTGTTGTTATTTTATTTATTTATGCAACATGTACTGTGATATAACAAAAAACATTATGTGATATATAATTATACAAGTATTACAAAATTAACAGTATCAAAGCGTCTAGTACAACAATATACATAACTGTCTGTGTCTATAGGCCTACTGTGTTTAGTACATGGGTCACATGATGCTCACGTCTCATAAAGAGTCTAGCGCTTATTACTTAGAATGAATCGAAGTTGCAGTTTGTCTTTCTTTCTGCAGGAAGCATACAGGTCTTGCATCACCTTGATTGCACGTTCAGCTATCTGATTACTTCGTGGTATGTCGATGACGGATGGCTCTTTCTTCCAGTGATTTTTGAATGACTGCAATGCCTTTTTTTAAGGCTTCAATACATCAGATAAATTCTTGAAGTCATTGTCATTGTACTTTTGACTACTAAGCCAATGTTCTGCCCACTCATATGAAATGAACCTGCAAACCTTCTCCAAATTCTTTCTCGCTTCAGGCATAAGAATGAACGCCAGAATGGCGAGAATGGCTCTTGAGTTCCATCTGGCATTGCTCATATTAGGAATGTTCTGAAAGTGAATCAGAGGGAAGTTTCTTTGTTCTTCATAGAACCTAAACACTCTTGTTAAATGGTACAAAAACTTCATATCGTCTCTCCACCCTGATTTATCAAGAATTTCTACAGTTCCATTCACAAACTTATCGTTCAGTTCATCATACTTATTCAACAGTTCAGACACAAATGGGTATTCAATGTTTGGAGATTTGGTATCACCCCCAAGTTCTTCGTCCATCACCAGACGGAGAATCCTGTCTAGTACGTGATGCTGACAACCGATAAATTGTGGTATTGTGACACCCTTTAATTTAAACATACGTTGCAACTTCACAACAACTCCATTTCTCTTCCCAGTATTGACGTTTGTTGTATCAGTAATGATCATCTTAATTGAATTCCACAAATTGTATTCATCAATAAGTTTGGCAATTTTTTCAGCAACAGTTTCAGCTTTGCCATCTTTTAAACGCAGTGCATCAAGTTTCACGTCAGTTCTTTCATTCTGAAGTACAACTACCTGATATTCCTTATCATCTATTCGTTTGCCGTCAAAGTGTAAGGACCACTGTTCCATTTGAAGTTGTTGTATCATTTCTTTTTTTAATTTACCTGCCTCTTTGAATATGGACTTGTAAATTGCTGATTGACTTGGAGTTGGAATATCAATACCTTGTTGTGATAATACATTGCATATTTTAGCAGCTTTCTTTGTGGAAACTCCACTTGATGTAACCATACTTACAGCAAATTTACTTTTGTAGTGCTTTCTAGTTTTTTTCTGAGTGTCCTCATCATCGTCTTTATCACCGTCGTCGTCTTCATCATCTTCACTCTTACTTTTGCAGTTTTCAGATTCAGTACCACTGTCTGTGGTAGACAGGACTTGTGATGTGGAAGGTATTGCTGTTCCAGACTGGACTTTCCTTCTCTTGGAAGGGTGAATGGTTTCTTTACTTGCCACTTGTCCTGTTGAGTACCCCACCTGTCCTTTACTTTCTTTTTGTAGGTGGTATAGACGTTTATCTTCCGAGGATAACCACTGGCCATTCACTTTCGTGATGTCAAATAATGCATTGAGAACATCATATTTTCCACGCTTGACACATTCATCATAGACCTTCAGCACCTTCATAAGCTTTGCTCTTATCACTTGATGAGACACACGTGGAAAATTCAGTTTATTGTCCCACAATTTTGTAATTTCCTTAGAAATTTGGTCTATTCGTTCTTTTCTTCCTTTAACATATGCTCCGAGAAACTGGTATCTTCCTACGATCTGCAATTGAAGTGGTATTCTGGATTTTTCATCGAGTGAATGTTCTTCTACAGCCACGCTTCCTCTTCTTCTGTGTGACTCTTGAAATCTCACCAAATTTTTAGTCCGAGTCTTCTTGTTCTTTGTTACTGTGGTATGACTTTTCTTGTGAGACATCATATAATATTGTTACGACTTTACGGATAGCTGAGCGTAAATATCCGTTTAATAAAGTCGTTTAATTAATAAAATACTTTAACTGTATAGTAATCCAATTATAGTTCGATAATCCAGTCAATGTTGATAACAGTTCGATAATCCAGTCCGTATCCTAACGATAATGCTACAACTACTTATACTTCGTACACTTACAGCGTCTTTAGTTCGCTACAGTAGTTCCTTATTAGCTCAGTTACACGCAGAGTACTTCATAGAACTATTCACATTATCAACACTGAGCTCTGACAGCAGCTCGCTTATATAATTATTTAGAGCTTCCAGAATGTTCTACTAAGTTCTATAATCTTCTACAGTCTGTTACAGTCGTCTATATCACCGTGGTAACACAATGACGTCATCACATAACAATTCCAAGTATTTGCCGGTACACGGCCGTTTCGTTGCCATGGTAACGTGTGGCGTTATATTTATAAATTCATAACAAAATAATGAAATAAATAGAATTAAGCTGAGAATTAAGCTTAAGATTAAAACATCGGTCAAAAATGAATGTATAAAAATGGTAAATCAAATTTTTATTTTGGGGTGACCTTTTTTTGTTGCAGAAAGCTATTTGGGCCTTTTTTCATGATTTTAGGTAAAAGTTCATCGATTTATGATACAGGAAACATTTTATTTGAAAAAAAATTAAAAAGTCATATCCCTAATATATATATATATATATCAGGGGCTTTTCTAGGAAAATAATTTGGGAGGCGGTCCCCCCTGTGCTGGCACCTGCCTTTAGGAAGTTTAGCGGAAACACTCGCTAAAAATACAAAAAAAACAATATCAGCCATAAACACAGTTAAAAAACAAAATTATCAATTAAATATACAAATTTATCCTTAAGCCATTAGACAAGTTCTTCATTCATATCATATTTCCAATATTGATTTTGTTACTTTATGGTTGACTGGTAATGAGAGAAACAAAGAAATTTTCACATCTTCAAAATTCTGTGATAGTGACGACTCTGAGTACATGAATATTGCTACAGAATTTGTCTCCACAGCTGTTTTCTCAATGCGAGTGCAGCAGGTCAGAGATTTAAATCTCTCAAAGGAGACAGCTGAGTTCTTAGGTTTAAGACTAAAAAAACTTGCTGGCTCAAGGAAAAACATTTCATTTTACAGAAGTCAAGAAAAATAATTACTACCACTATTTCAACAAGATGTTGATTTTGTATTCTGTAGTGACATTTGATCTCTGATTCAGGAAATGGGCTATTGCTATAACTCATTTGACTGGAGCTTTTATAAATATTATATATTACTATTGAAGATTACATTTACTAATAAATATAATTTTTATAACTTTAAATATTTTTTTTGCTCTAGCCGAAGCCTCTCTCTCTCTTTCTCTCTCTCTCTCTCTCTCTCTCTATATATATATATATATATATACATATACATATACACATATATATATATATATATATATATATATAATATATATATATATATATATATATATATAGATATATAGATAAATATATGTATATATATATATATATATATATATATATATATATATATATATATATATATATATATATATATATATATATATATATATATATGTATATATGTATATATATATATATATGTATGTATATATATATATGTATATATGTATGTGTGTATATATATACATACATAAATACATATATAAATATATATATATATATATATATATATACATATATATATATATTGTTGTTTTGATTATGTTACAATTTTTTCGATTTGAGAGTGATCAATATAAAGTAAAATAATCACAAAATAGATCAATGAATAAATAAAACAGTAAGATGATAAAAAATAATTTTTTTACGGTACTTAAAGTTTCATGCCGTTTGCGGCACTCTTTAGCCATATATTTAAATCAAGAAAAAACCGTTCAAAAATACAATTAAAAAACCGTTACAAAATTAAATAAAACAAAGGAATGAGTTTTGACGTCAAATAATAATAATAGTAATAATAATGACAATAATAATAATAAATTTAATGATAATTTGGAAAAACATCTTTTTTAATCGCCAGTGTCATATTTGGAAAGAAGGAATCTGTTTCTATGTCTACACTTAGAAACACCTTTTATTCAATAAATTAGTATTTTTATAATATAGAATTTCATATTCTTCGATGAGACATAATTTGCATGATTTGGATGTTGGATTATATGCTTTACATCGCCTGAGAATTTTCCACTTAACTATAGGGGCTAAATTAGCTTCTTTTAACTTCCATACATGTTTTAAGAGTTCAGTATCATTTTTGTATTTAGAGATGTTAAATGATTTAACGTGATTAGCGTATCTTAATTTAAAAGGAGTCTCACTTATACCAATGTAGGATTTTTCATTAGGAGATGAATCAAGGTTATCTGTTGTAACAGTTGCTTGATATACAATGTTGCTTGTTAAACATTTATTAAACATTGGACAGAGATTTTTATTATAGCAGTTACAGTCCTGTTGATTAAGGTTTGTATTGTTGCATAAAATGTATTTGTTGTGCGAATTTATAATAGATTTTACACTTGGCATACAACTGTAGCTAACTTTGACTGTGTTCCTGTTAAAGATTTTATGCAGTTTATTATTATTAGGAAAATGTTTGTCAATAAGTTTCAAAAAACATTTTCCCACATTGGTGCTAACGTTTTTACTAAATGGAGGGTTAAACCAAATGATATTGTGGGCTCTGTTCCGTTTTGGAGTTGATATTATTATAGGATTATATGTTAGACTACATTTATAACCAGACTTTAATTAAGCTTCATTATATAGAGGAATAGTATTTTGAAATATTTCTTTGTTAGATGAATTTAGAAAAATTGTTTAGCTATGTATTATAAAAGACATTTTAACAAATTTTTATCAATTTTTTTTAAAGCCAAGAATATTTAGGCATATATATTTTCTTATCGATCAAATTATGCATATCTCAAATTTTTTAACTTATTTGTTTCTGTTTTACATAGTTTATACATCTCTCATTCACATAGAAAAGTTATTTTTTTAAAGTCATTTTTTATAAATGTATCTTTTCAATATTTTTCTGATCTAAAATTTTCGTATTTTTTTGATTGCATTTTTACAATTAATAAGCTTTCTGAATCATGCAATTCGATAAAAATTAAGAAAAAATAGAACAATATTTCAAAGATATTTATCGTTTTACTTGCAGTAACAGTTTATAAAAAATATACTTATCAAAACTTAGGTATTTAATTGTACAATGTTTGACAAGCATTCTTAAAAAATATTTCAAAACTTAATGCTTTGTTATAAGTGTATTTTATATATATATACATATATATGAGGAGCCCATATGCAAAAGGCGCTAAGTCCGAGTAAATTGAATTTAAGAAAACAACGAAAAACTGTACTCCTTATAGTTGCGCATCAAAAGAAATTGATATATTTCCATTGTCTGTTTTAGAACAAAAAAACTTTCAAGTGGTCTAATATTTAAATAGAAGATAAATTTTAGTATATATATAAATATATATATATATATATATATATATATATATATATATATATACATATATATATATATATATATATACATATGAAAATTTATATATATATAAATATATATATATATATATAAATATATATATATATATATATACATACATTATATATTAGTGACGGATCCAGGAGTTATTTTTTCTGGGGTGGGGGATGTTGAAATATTTTTGTATTTTGTCTCATCTATATAAGTATATACAAAAATTTTTGTATTTATATATATCTAACTTTTATATGTATATATATAAAACTTTAATAGTAAATATATAAAAATTTTATATGTTTATATATATATATATACAGTATCGGACAAAACGAGTGCAACCAAATAATGCTAATTTAGTTTCTTTATATTAAAGTGCTGCATTTTTTCAATTTAGAGAAATAACTATGTAACTGTATAGAGACAACGTTCTTCGAGTTTTATTCATCACAAAGTTCATTACTTGTGCACGAAAATTAATAGATTAATCAAAAGTATTAAAAAAGTCGATTTTCTTCTGGACAAAACAAATGCAACTCTAAAAAATGTTGACCAAGCTGTATTTCGCAATCAATATTTCGTGGCGAATCCTTTGTTGTAGATCACAGCCTTGCATCTTCGAGGCATAGATTTGATCAGGTAATCAATGAAACTTTGTGGAATCGCTGCCCATGCCTTTTAGATTTGTTCAAACAGTTGATCCTTATTACGAACACCTTCACGATAAATTTTGCGGTTGACGATCTCCCACAGGCTCTCAATGGGGTTGAGATCCGGAGATTGAGGCGGCCGATCCATCACCGATAGGTGGTTGTTTTGAAACCACTGCTTGATTACTTTTGCAGTATGTTTCGGAACGTTGTCTTGCTGAAAAACCCGTTTTATTGGCATATTCCATTCAACATGAGGTAACATAACATCTTTTAGGATATTTTTATACATAAAACGGTACATTATTCCATCGTTTTAATGTATTGGACCTAGACCGTTAGCATAAAAACTCCCCCAGACCATAAGATTGCCTCCACCATGCTTCACGGTCTTATGACAGTAACGTAAGTCGAGGCGTTTTCCGGCCGGTCGATGTACAAGGCAAATGCCATCGCTCCCAATGATATTGAACTTCGATTCATCACTGAGCAGGACAGTTCGCCATTTCTGCACATTGCAGTCAATATGAGATGTAGCAAACAGGAGTCTTTTCTTTTGGTTTTTTAGTGAAATCAGCGGTTTCTTTACAGTGCGTCGAGAAAACAATCCGGCTTCAACAGCACATCCTCTGATTGTTCGGTCCGATACAGGCAGCTCTAATTGCTTTTATATCTCGACTGATGATATCCAGTGACCCTTCTTGACGGATCTGACGCTCATAGAATTCTCTCTAGAAGTGGTGGAACGCGGTCTTCTACCTTTGTTATCTGCTGCCAACTTCCCCGTAGAACGATATTTGAAACATAGTCTTGATACGGTCCATTTTTTCACGCGATATTTATTACAAATACTTTTTTGTGACATTCCACTTACGTAATTGCCAATACTTTTCTTTCTTATTTCCGATCGAAGACTGTCGGGAGCCATTTTTGCACTTGAAGTCAAAAAAATAATAAAAATCAATAATCACGCTTCTCAAGGCTTACCGTGTTACATTTACCTTGTGATGATACAATAATGCTCTGTGGAACACAACGTCTTGATTGGATGTGGACTGTATTGATGTAATGAAACACTTGTCGTATTTCAGTTCTTGTATTGATGTTCTTCAATAAAACACTTTGATAAAACTCACTTCGATAAACTGTCTTGATAATACTGACTGATTGACTTCCATATACTGACTGAATTACATCTCGATTAACATGTCTCTTATACAGTAAAATGAACCTGTGTAAACCTGTTCTGGAAGCTTCTGGATGCGTCTGGATGCTTCTGAATGTTTCTGGATATTTCTGGATGCTACTGGATGCTTCCAGATGTTTCTTCTGGAAACTTCTGGAATCTTCTGGAAGCGTCTGGAAACTTTTAGATACTTCCTTTAGTTATTAAAAAACTTCCGTGACGTTGACACGGACCAGACCTAAGAAAATAAAACAAACCAAAAAAGTTGCACTTGTTTTGTTCGCTGCAAAATAGCACTTGTCAATGAAATTCTGCCTGTGTGCTGTCACCTGTCAGCTGATTGCTCATGTCATAGCATGCTATGACTCCAGACTCCTGAACTGTTTGCTGTGGTAGTATAGTTCGTTTCGTTTTTAAGTCATGTAAAATTAGGAACACTTTTTAGCATTGTTCGATGTTGGTTGCAAATGTTTTGTCCAATAGTGTATATATATTTATCCTAATTTAAATTTTGTTGTTATTAATTTAGCATTTGTGAAACCAAATGGATTTCATAATCTATTTTGGTTGGTTTGGTTGTGGCTACTCATTCTAGGTGTTGAAATACTGTTTTTGTTAAGGCTTAATGAGTGTCATAAGAAACAAAGTTCACTAATTTATTTGACTCAATAGTCAGTCAATACATGAAAAAAAAGACAGTATACTTGTATAGTGTATACGACGGTATACGACTTTATTAAACAACAAGAATTGGAGTTTCAAAGTAAAAAGTTTGACAGTAAACCAACCCGTGCAAAGTTTATTAGAAAGAATTCAACTTGACTTGAAAATGATTTTAATACCACATTAATGAAGGATAGTAAAAATAAACAATTCGGCAGACCTACATTATTATTTCAAGAACAATCATCAAAAACAAAGAAAAGAAAAGTTGCAGCTTCGTCAGACTTAAATTCTTGTGAGTTATTGTTTGCTGAGCTTGTACTACTTCGAGCATACAATGTCAAAGATTTTTGGTGAATGTAAATGCAAAATAACAACCATACAAGTTTTAAAAATTCTGTAGACGCTCGTAAAATCTGCTAATTCGAAAAACTAGTTACTTAAGCTAGAATATAGTTTTTTTTTACAGGAAAACAACTTTATCTAGTAACGAGTAATGGCACGTGAAATAACGTTAGTTAATCATATTAAACTTAAATAAGTTTTGCTTTTCACGAGCGAGGATCTCATAATAAAATACGTATTAAATAGTGTACATAGCACAAATAAAATCGTAGTGGACGCCGAGATGCAAAAACACCACGCACAATTATTATTAAGCTGTTAGACTACAAAAATAAGGTAGAAATTTTAAAAAATTCTTCTAAATTAAAGGGTAAAAATATCTACATAAACGAAGATTTTTGCTTCGAAACGAACTTAATAAGAAAAGATCTTAGAGAAAAAATGAAAATTGAGCGGTAGCTGGGAAAATTTGCATACATATCATATGATAAGCTGATTGTACGCGAGTGGGTGTCTAAGAAAACGAAAGAAATCCCGAAACCGTGTCAGTAAGAGTTTGGTTTATTACTTTTCTTTTAACTATTCCTAACTATTTTATTAACTATTTTTGCGTTTAATTATATATGTGTTACTTTAAAATGGAGGAAAACTTTATAATTGAATTTCTAGATAAAAATGTCGCACTCAGTGACGATGATGACTCTAATAACTTTAATCAAAAAATTGAAAGCCAATACTATACAGTTATTGAATCTTCTCAATATCTTCAAAAAAATAAAAATAGTTTTTCAATTTTAAACATTAATATTCGAAGTTTAAATAAAAATTTTGAAAATCTAAGGTTTTTGTTGGATGAATTAAAACACGATTTTAAAATTATTTGTCTAACGGAAACTTGGTGTAAGCGTGGTGAAACAAATGCCCAATTTGAACTAATTAATTACTCATCAGTTCATCAACCACGTGGTTTTGGTGTTGGTGGGGGTGTATGTATTTTTGTTCACAACTCAATTAGTTATAATTTACGTCACGATCTCTGTGTAAATGAAAAAGATTGTGAGTCATTATGCATTGAAATAATAAATAAAACCACAAAAAAAAATAATTATAAATGCCACATATAGACCTCCATCTTCTAGCTTAAAAAAATTTAAAACTCATCTTAAACCATTCTTAACAAATATTAATAAAACCCGAAGTCATGCCTACTTAGTTGGGGATTTTAACATAGACCTAATAAACCATGCTTCAAATAATAATGTTAACAATTTTATTAATACTCTTCTTCAATATAATTTAATTCCGTCAATAAACAAGCCAACGAGAGTGACTAACAACTCTTCTACACTTCTTGATAATATAATAACTAATAACCATCTTAATAACAGTCTTTACACAGGCATAATCAAAACTGACTTATCAGATCATTTCCCAACATTTCTAGTTACTAACAATATATTATTTAACAGTATTCTTTCTCAATCCATTATATTTAGGCGACAGATCAATGAAAACTCGGTAAAAAAATTTCAAAATCTTTTAAAAGACAACGTTGATTGGAATTTGGTATTGCAGTCACATGACGTTAACAACGCATATGATCTATTTTTAAATCAATTCTGCAAGCAATATGATAAAGCATTTCCTGAAAAAAAAATAACTGTAAAAACCAAAACTGTTTTAACTCCATGGATGTCTAACGGGTTACTAAAATCTTCAAAAAGAAAACAAAAGTTTTATGATAAATACTTGAAAAAAAAAAACTTATAAAAACGAAATGACATATAAAAATTATAAAAGTATATTTGAAAAAACAAAAAGGAACTCAAAAAAGCTTTGTTATGCAAAGCTAATAAGCAAAGCCACCGGAAACACTAAAAAAACATGGAGTGTAATTAAAGAAATAATAGGAAAAAATATTTATGCGAGAAACATTCTGCCAAAAAAAATAACAATTGCTAAAAACACAATTTATGATAAATCAATTATTGCTGAAAAACTAAACAGCTTCTTTACTAATACTGGTCCGAATTTGGCATTAAAAATTCCTATGAATTCAACACCATTTGAATCTTATTTAAAAAGTTACGATAAAGTCATGGATGAACCTAATTTAAAACTAATTGAATTGCAAACCGCCTTTTTTTGCCTTACAACTAACAAAACTGCTGGATTTGATAAAATTAACGTTAATGTTGTAAAATCAGTATAAAATATAATAGAACCCTCGTTATTTCACATATTTAATCTTTCACTTAAAACAGGTATCGTCCCTGAAAAGCTAAAAATTGCACGAATCACGCCGATATTTAAGTCCGGAGATGACTCAAATATTTCTAATTATAGGCCAATATCTATTTTACCTTATTTTTCAAAATTACTTGAGAGAATAATGTACAATAGACTTTTTAATCACTTATCAGAAAACGACATGCTGTATTCAAAACAATTTGGTTTCAAAAAAAAAAAATTCAACGGAGCATGCAGTGATTGAACTAGTAAATCAAATATCAAGTGCATTCAGTAGTAACTACTTTACCTTAGGAGTTTTCATTGATTTGTCAAAAGCTTTCGATACCGTTAATCATAATATACTAATAAAAAAACTTGAACACTATGGTGTAAAAAATAACAATTTACTTTGGTTCAAAAGTTATTTGGCCGATAGAAAACAATTTATAGTTTATGAACAAATACAAACATTTCCGACTGCCGTAACTTGTGGGGTTCCCCAGGGCTCTATTTTAGGACCACTGTTGTTCCTAGTGTATTTTAATGATTTAAATTTAGCAACAGGCCCATTAAATTGTATTCTTTTTGCAGATAACTCCAATCTTTTTTACTCCCACAGTGATATTAATACACTATTTGAAACAACAAACGAACAATTATTGAAAGTTAATGAGTGGTTCAAAAGTAATAAACTTTCTCTAAATGTGGATAAAACCAAATTTATTTTGTTCCACAAAGTTAATAAATCAAAAAATATTCCCATCAAATTGCCTAATCTAATAATAAATAACACTAACATTAAAAGAGAAAACTCAGTAAATTTTCTAGGCGTAATCTTAGACGAACATTTACGTTGGAGTTTACATATAAAAAGTATTGAAAATAAAATATCAAAAAATTTAGCAATGATATATAGGGCTAAACCATTTTTAAGCAGTAGTTCTTTGAAAAGTTTATATTTCTCTTTTATTCATTGTTATTTAACTTACTGCAATATTGCATGGGCAAGTACAAACCATACAAAATTAAAAAAATTGTACCGTAAACAAAAACACGCGTGCAGAATAATTTTTGGAGCTAATAGAACACTACCTTGTGAGCCTCTTCTGCGTATACTTGGAGCATTAAATATATATAAAATCAACTTACACCAAGTTTTAATGTTCATGTATAAAACAAATTTAGGATTATCTCCTAAAATATTTCAATCCTATTTTGACAAAATAGTTCATAAATATCCAACAAAATTTTCAAGTAACAACTTTGTTGTCCCAAAATATAATTCAAAACTAACTTCATATTCATTTCTTTATTGTGGACCCTACTTGTGGAAAATGTTTCCCAAAATTGTAAATACACATAAAACTAGTATAGAGCAGTTTAAAAATGAATCAAAACAAGCATTCTTACTTATGGATTTTAATATATCCGATTTTAAATGTTTTTCTTAATTAAAACTCAAATACATAAAATAATTAATACAAAATGTCACTGAGTGTATCAACATTTTTTTTTTTTTTTTTTCATTATGGTATTACCTCTATGACGTTTGCTAATTTATATACGTTATTTCTATGAAGTTGACTAATTTATTTTTGTTATTTCTATGGTGTATATTAATTTATTTACTTTTTATTTTTAAATCTTACTTTAAATTTTTTATTCTTAAATAAATGATAATATCTTACTTATTTTTTCTTATTCTGAAAAAATGATCTTACTCTTTCCTTAAAGTTTTATTCTTTAAGTTTTTTTTAAATGATAAGGAATTGTTATATATTTTACTTTTTTACTTTTATTTATAATTTTTTTTTTTTATAAATAGTTTGTTAACTATAGATATTTAAATATTACGGTTTTTGTAAATACGTGAGAATAGGGCTCGGTGATAAGGCTAAATTAGTCTTCTTCTTGCCCTGCCAATATTTATTTTTATTTATGTGCTTCGGAACTGTATGTATTATTTAACGGCAAAAAAACAAAAAAAAAACATATATAACTAATAAAAGTTAGCTGTTGCTAAGCAAAATTAGGTATCCATAGCAACTAAATAAAAAATATTTTCATTTTTTTAAAAAGCGCGACCTTATTTAGTACTTATGTAAAATTTGGTAAGCATAGCACTCGTAAAAGTATCTGCAAATACCAAACCAGAATTTTGCTATTCAAAATTTGGTATCCATAGCAACGAATTAAAAAAAAAATAACACCTTCTTATGAAGCGCACACATCATAATATTACTCATCCTTATTGTAGTCAAAATAGCCCTAATATTAAACTAGTTATAAATTTTGTCTAGTAAAAGTGAATTCTGGCCCACTGTGCATTGGAATTAGCAAAAGCTCGCACAACCTCAGATATAAGATCACATAAGATCTTTTAATTTCTGAAAAAGTCTAGAAACTTAAGAAAACAGGTACCCATGCAGCACAAAACATTGGGGCAGCATTGGCCTAACATTTCCAACAATGTTCTGATATTAGTCCAACGTAATTTACTGCTCGGGTATTGTACCCAAAATTGATAAAGTTGTAACTTTTGACATTTTTTTTAACGGTTTTTAAATGATATGGCTGAATGATTGTTGAATACCATCAAACTTTAAATTCTATAAAAAGTAGTATTATATATTTATATACATTTACTTGTATATTATATATATACATATATATATATATATATATATATATATATATATATATATATATATATATATATATATATATATATATATATATATATATGTATATATATAGTATACAAGTAAATGTATATAAATAAATAATACAACTTTTTATAGAATTTAAAGTTTGATGGTATTCAACAATCATATATATATAAATATATATATATATATATATATATATATATATATATATATATATATATATATATATATATATATATATATATATATATATATATATATACTTTATATATATATATATATATGTTATATATATATATATATATATATATATATATATACTTTATATATATATATAGTTTTAAAATTTATACAATTTAATATTGTATATTTACAGTAGTTAAGACATTTTCGACCTCCTGTAATTTTTATTTTTAGTATAAATTGAAGTTTTATTAATTTGATCATTTATTTCTGATGAGTCTTCATTGATGAAACACAGTGTTAAATGAGAAAATTTTTTGTTAAGTGATTTTCTACTAATTTATATTTGATTAAATCTTTCTTTCAGAGTTTGAGTTAAGCGACAAAAACTTCGGAAAATTATTAGATATATCTAGTTTTAGGATACCTGTTTGGACACCATTGTCGGATATATCTGTTGTAATAAAAATTCGATCAAAAACGTTTTTATTATTTTGGTTGTCCGATCGATCGAGGAAATAGCTCCAGCTTAAAAAAAAATCGTTAAAGTTTTTAATTTTATTATCTTCATTGTATAGAAAGCAATTCATACTTAAGTCCCAAAAAATGAAATTCTTTTTTATTTCCATAATACCTTTTTCAAAAATACGTTCAAAAAATTGCTCAAGTTCTCGCTCACGAGAGATGATCTTGTCGACCTCAAGTGGTCACTAAGAACAGCTCAATAGTATGTTTTTTGATTCATTTTCTATAATTTCAATAGGTAAAGTTTCTTTATCACCATCAGAAGTACTTAAACCATATATAAAAACACTTTTGAGCAAAATTAATTTAAAATGAGGAATATAAAATTTGAAAGTATTATTTAAATGATTCGAAGTATACGTTTTAGTAACACAAACTATATTAAAATGTTTTTTGTTTCCTCAAACAAGCTATGTGCAAACAATTTTAAAAAGATATCCTTCTAATTTACCTAGAGGTTTGATTATTTGATACCAGCAATTCTTAAGCGTGTCGTGGAAGAAATATATATTTAGGTTTATATTTTCATTAGTATTTATTTCAGGAAATTTAAAACTTATGGATTCAAAATTTCTTTTAAAAACCTAATGTTTAAGATAGGGTTTCTAAATTCTCTGCAAAAAAATAATATTTTGTAACACCATACTTCTCTTCTTTGTGTAGATTTTTTACTTCCCTCCATAACATTTAAAATTCCAAATAGTTTCCTTCGCATAATCTTTGTTAATAGACACACCGGTTTATCTATTTTCGTCACGTCATTAATTTGTATTAATGACCGTGTTAATTACTTTTAATGACTTTTAGTGTTCAAAAATAATGACAATAGGAAAATTGGGCCTTTTCGCCCTTGTATTTTGGAGTTTTTTAAGAGTGTAATCTTTGGTTAAACTCAAATCTATTTCTTAATTTCAACTGAATCCTAATGTTAAAATTTCTGATTATCGGTATTGTAGTTACCAGGCTTCGAGCAGCAAGGTAAAATGTAAAAAATTTAATCTAGGCATGAACATACTTAAGTTTGAAGGCACAATTTGCAAAAGTGACGTTATCTAAAAACTTCCACAATTTCTGCATGTCCAAAAGTGTCATAATCTAAACATTAAAAACTTCCGCCAATGCCTATGAAAACTGGACCAAAACTTAAATATGTGTCTCAAAATATCTTGCGACGAAAACATCAGTTTAGAAGACAATAACCATACATCATTGATGTATAAAATTGTTTTAAAAATAAGGTTTGTTAGATTAAAATGATGTTTCAATGTAAATAAACCTCTTTTCTCTACTGTAGTTAATAAAAATTATTGTCAACATAACAGTTTGCTTAAAAATATTTATTTGCTTTTGTACTTATTAACTTAGTGTATTCAATTATTTTGTGCCATGGCTGCAAAAATTGATTTAAGTGAAGAAGCATACGTATTGCTTTTAGTTAAGAGGTATTGGAATTGAATTAAGTGAGGTAAACGCATTGATTTTATATCAAAAAAAGATCAATGCATTTATTATTTATAGAACAGTGATTTTTGTGTTGATTTTAGTCAAACGATGAATTAATGAAAGAATTTACTAAAATTTTTAAAATAATTATAACAACTTTAATATAGTAAACTAATATAATATTTATTAGTTATTTATTAAACATTGTTAAATAATATCATTATATATAAAAATTAATTATTAAATATTTTTTTAATAGTACTAATAATAATGTTGCACGTAATTTAAAGTTTGAATTTTTTTTCAGGTTGAAATGTATTTTTATGTGCGAATGGTAATTTTTATCAATGGATTTAAATGCAATCTTATATTTGAGGTTGAAAGCATGTACGGGAATGATAACATTAATTGCTTAAATGGTAAAAAACCATGCAAAGCTTAAACTATGTGTTTACAAACATCAAAAATATGAGCTATTTAACTTTAAAGATTTTAAAAGGAGTACACGAAATTTCTACAGACATTCGGGTAAATGATTCAGTTTCCATGGAGATAGTGTCTTTTGACAATGCATTGCTCAAATGCGTTAATTCATCTGGTTTAACATTTATTTTTTCAACGAACATTACAATACGAGGAGTTACAATAAAAAATTGCGGTGCAAAACATAATAAGATTGAATACAAAAAAGAAGGAAACTTTTATCACTCCTTCATGAGCACTGCAATTTGTTTTATTAAATGCAAAGATGTTTTTATAGATGATGTTATATTTCAAGAAAATGAAGGTGTTGCTCTTGCCTTCTTTGACGTTGGCAGTTCTGTGCAAATTTACCAATCATCTTTCGAATCAAATGTAAATTATATTACAAGAGAAAACATTTCAGTTGGCGGTGGGATGTATGTGACTATTACCAATTATACAAGTTTAAACTCTTTAATAAATGAAGGTACCAAATACCTTATTAAAAAATGTAATTTTTCAAATAATTTCTTGGCCAGTGGATTAAAACAAGCTGATATGTCCATCAAAGTCCAACGGAAAACTTATGCTAGAGGCGCTGGTCTCTTCATTGTATTAAAAGCCGATGCAAGAAGGAATTTTTTTAACATTGTTGAATGTTTGTTCATAAATAACACCTCCCTTTAAGGAGATAGTATGTTTGTATTACTAGCAGAAGCATCTGAAAATAACTCTATAATAGTCAATGGTTGTATATTTAAAGCAAATAAAGCCTTTTTAGTTGGTGGTGGCATTCGTGTTTATGATGAATCCAAGCAAAAAATATCAACGAACAAAAATAGTATTAAACTAGAAAAAGTCTGGTTCATTAAAAACATAGCTATATGGTGAGGAGCAATATTTATTAAAGGTGCCATGCAGGCCTCATACAAAAATGAGCATTGGATTTGTTATAAATAATTGTTTATTTTATAAGAATCAAATGACATTGACTGAAGATGAAAAAGTCAGAGGTCAAGGTTGTATTTACTTCAAAGAAGCATTCCTAGTACTTACTGGCAACAATAATTTCACATATAATCAAGGAACAGCTATTGTGTTGGAATCCGAATCTTTAACATTTGGTAACTTTAGCACTTCTGTGTTTCAAAATATTTCGGGGACAGAAGTAGGTGCAATTGCTTTGTATGGAACGTCATGGTTAGAACTACAAAAAAATTGTAACGTTATTTTTGATCGAAACTCAGCATTGCGAAGAGGGGGTGCATTATTTGTCAAACGTAGTGGTCCACATCAAGTTAAGTTCCAAAATACAGAATTACAGTCTTCTCTTTGTTTTCTACGTTGTAACAATATAGATACATATGATTGGCCTGATAACATAACTTTCCGAGACAACAATGCCCAACCAAGTTCAGGAAATTCTATATACGCTTCAACGCTACAATATTGTCGCTCCGAAGGTGAGAGTCGCATTAACTCAACAGCTTTAGTTTGGCCTTTTATAAAATACGAGAGTTCAAGTCAAAATCCAGAAATTGTAACAAGTCCTATAGAACTAAACTTTAATAAAGAACAATGGAACGTTTCACCGTACTTTCCTTTTTCAACATATGTCCGTCAAATTGATGAACGTGGACAACGTCTTTCGGTTCAGTAAAAATAATTATAACTAGCAAAAACCAACCGGTAAAATTAGATCCTCCATATTATGATTTTCTTGTGCGAGATAAATCTCTAAACTAAAGCTAGTAGGGAAGGCTCTAGCAAAGTTTTCTGTGACATTATTAACTATTAAGGATCAACTAGTTGTTTCGCCTACATATAATGTTTCTTTAAGTTTTCGTTTATTAGGCTTCCGTCATAAAGAAAATAAATGTGTTTGCATGGATTCCGAAGTCGGAGATGTTGTTCATTGTTTAGAAAATGGTACGGTGTATATTTTACGTGGCAGGTGGGGTTATGTACGTAATAAAACCAGTTTGCTTAAAACGATAGTGTGCCCAAAATCTTACTGTAAATGCTATAGTGATATCGAAGAATATCTATGCCAGTTTGATGTAAAAGTGCAATGTTCTCAAAATCGACAAGGAAGACTTTGTAGTCAATGTTCTGAAGGATATAGTGTGGCTGTACTCAACGAAGATTGCAAAATCTGTACAACAAATGGGATGCAAATTGCTTTAATACTTTTACTTATTTTATGTTTGCTGCTATTTTATTTCATCCTGTTAGTTGCTCTCTTATATTTTGATGTAGATTTTTGTGGATATTTTAATGTTTTCTTTTATTGGTACCAAACAACTGATTTAGTTATTCCCGCAAATATACAGCTTACCCGAGGTACACTGTTTTTAGTTGATTTTTCATCATTAACTGGAACAGGTGGAAACACAGGCTTTTGTTTATATAATGGACAAGATAACTTAACAAAACTTGTATTGAATTACATACCTCCAGATTTGTTTATAATTACTGCTGTTATGTTGCATTTTGATTGCATATGGAGACTATTTCGTCAATTTAAATTTAAAAAGTTATCGATAAAGGAATATAGTGATCAACAAAAAATCTATTTCGGAAAAGCATTGGGCTTTGTAATTGTCGTAACATTTTTTCAGATTATTACAGGTTCGTTTAAACTTCTTGACCCTATTGAAATTGATGGTGAGTTATATGTATACAACGCAGCGTTTGCTAAATACTTTCGACCTCCGCATATATTTTGCGGATTACTTGCGGTGTGTTTTTTATTTATAATTGTGTTTAAAAAAGTTTATAAGAAGTCATAAATATATAAGGAAACAATATTTTCGATATATTGTCCCTGTTTTTGATGCGTAAAAATCTTGCTCCAACAAATCAAAGTTAATTGGTAAAGATACAGCCAACAGGAAAGAGTAATAAAAATAAAGTCAAAGCATTAGCGAATGTTTGCCGCTTTTTATTTTGTGTGCAGAGTTGTAATGATAATGATTTTTGTTATTATTAATAACGAAATTATTAAACATATGTTTCTCTCTTCAGCATCTGTTATAATTTTGACAATTTTCGCTACTTATCAGCCTTATAGAGAACCTAGTTTTAACTATTGGGATATTTTAACTTTAACTAGTATGTGCATTGCTAGCTTAATTAGTTTGATTCTTAGTGTTCCATATGCTGCAAGTCATGCTAACTTTAATGGTATTTTAGTGTTTTTGGAAATCCTTATATGGCTGCCAATATTAGTTTTACTTGTAAGTCTTGGTAGAACTATTTGTATATGGTTTATAATAAAGTGCGGTTTGAAAGATTCCTACAAAGATGATATGTTATGTTTTGATTGTATATGTTTTTTAAATATTTATTGCTTGTTCCTTTTTTTATGTGTTTTTTTTTTTAACTTTTGTGCAACTGTCGACTTAGTATAAAAACACAGCTTTATATGATCATGGCTAAATTAGAATAAAATAAATATTCTAGAAGTTAGTAACAAAACTAGAAAAAAATCTATGTAATGCAATCTTCTGTTGCACCAAAAATAGCTAGTATGGTGCCATACTGAACTCTCACATATGAGAGACTAGTTCTATCCATATCAGTTTCTGTTAATTGCTTTGATCACAACTGCTGATTTATGAGGAGTAGTAAAGTTTTTTTCTACTTATAATTATTTAATTTTGTCTTAAATCAAATTGATTTTTAATAGAATTCTATAAAAATAAAGACTAATAAAACAAAGAAATTACCAGAGTAACAGCATATATGCTTTCACTTAAATGATTTCTTTGTTTTATTAGTCAATATTTTTTACAACATATTTTAATGATATACATTATTTTGTTTGTGGAATTTGTTGCATGATTTAGCTTAACATAGCTATGAAAAGTAATCCCATCAGTACGATCTCTTGTAGTACATCCATAAGTAAAACAAGATGGCATGTCAAGTTTAACCTTTTTATCGTTCTTATAGATTACACTCAGTATAAATCATGTAAAGCTAAAAAAATGAATTATTTAATATATATGTATTTAGTTGTTTATATATATATATATATATATATAAACAACTATATATATATATATAAATATATATATAAACAACAAAATATATATATATATATATATACTTGTTCATATATTTACTTGTTTATATATATATATATATATATATATATATATATATATATATATATATATATATATATATATATATATATATAGAGAGAGAGAGAGAGAGAGAGAGAGAGAGAGAGAGAGAGAGAGAGAGAAAGAGAGAGAGGCATCCCGAGGAAGGGGTGTAGGGTGGTATCTAGACCCTAAAAAAATTTATTAGTCGGCAATGTGGACGCTGCACAGTGGGCCAGAATTCACTTTTACTGGACAAAAATTATAACTAATTTAATATTAGGACTAGGGTTGAAAATCTCCGGGAAATTTGGCTCAAAATTCCGGAAACTTTGAAAAAAATTTTATAGCAATAAACTTCATAGTTATATAGTTATATAAAATTCACTTCTTTATTTCAAAATTATGTGCTTTAACATCGTGGTATTTAGGTATTCTTTAAATATTTCAATAAAAATTATAAAATAATAAAGACCCTCAAGCAAAAAATACATCTTTTAATAATTACGCATTTTTTTTAAAATTAATCAAATTAACGCTTAAGTTGTTATATTTTACTTCTGTTGTTACATTACTTCTGTACTTACATTACTTTTGTAAAACAAGTAGATGTTTTCCGCGTTAGCTTGTCTTTTAAGTTGCTTATAACGTATTCACTTCTCTCAGCTACGATGTAAAATATTTATAAAAAACACAAAGAATGCTGTCTTTTTTTTTGAGAATAATAAATTTTATTGCGTATTTTTTTTGTAGAGTGTTTCAAAGAAACAAAGATTTTTCATGCGTACATATTTTTTTATTTTTTAGGTGCTCCCAGATGTCCTTACGGTCTTATCACGGAGCACCGCGGGAGAGCATTTAACAAGTCCACGCCTCCTTCCTTAGCAATGTCACTTATCGGGCTTGAGCCGGGATCGAACCCGGGACTTCTTGTTCTGAGCCAGAAATCTTACCAATGCGCCACGGCTAACTCAAATATTGCATACAAAGACGATTTTAAGGGGAGGGTGTGTTGGGGAAGGGGATGTTTTACCCCCTCAAAAAAAGTGATTTTTAAGTTATAGTCGGTTTATTGACGAATTTAGTTGGGTATTTGACACGATTCAGTCGGGTGAATTTTAGTTTAGTTTAAAAACCTCTTATTTTTATTTTTAAAAATAAGTCATTATAAGTTTTATTTCAAAGTATAAACATAATGCTAGGACACTTTGTTTAAACTACGTTTTTAATAAAGAATTCAAGATAAACTTGCGTAAGTTTCATTATTTAACAAGAAAAACCTATAACCACGGTTAAGCGCGGATTTTTTTTACATTAAAACCGAAACCGCGGTTATTTATAAACGCGATTTTTTGGAAACCCTATGTAAAACTAAAATTATAATTTTGTAAAAAGTAGCAAAACAGCTTTACTTGCTAAATAAAAGAGGTAAAAGAAGAAAAACTTTGCAAAACTCGATTTTTACACCTTATTAAAAATTAACCTTCAGAGAGTAACACAAAAATGGTGTAAATTTAGAACTTTTGCTTACATAACTTTTAAAAAGCACCGTTTGAAGTTATATTAACACCAAAACGGTCTAATTTTACACCTTTTATTTTAGAGTGAGCTGTCGCAGATAAGTACAAAAAACATTAAGACTGAAAGTTTTGGACGCAATTTAAACTAGTACTGAATTAGATGACACTTAACCCTTTCGTGACGAGTGACCCGTATGGCGGTTCATAAAATTTGTTTCTAAATGACGAGTGACCCGCATGGCGGTGTATAAACAATTTTGAATATTTCAAATCATCTATAGCAATTGGGGAAAACTTTAAACTTATTTTTGAAATGTGAATAATTTCTTAATGAATAGTAAATAAGTTAATGCTTCAAACCGTTTGTTAACTGCTTTTATAGATCGCTCAAAAATTTATTTTAAAAAACGACAAAAACAGATAAAAAGTCTACTGTCATGAATGAGATCCTTGATATTTTTTTCAGTAATAGTGGTGAAGATTTTTTTTGTTTGATCACCAAAATAAATGTATCATTTATTTAAATTCAAAAACGGTATGTTTATGTATTTCTTCTTTATTTGTTAAAGGTTACATATAGAAACTATATATTTTTGTTAATTTCAACATGATATATTTTGATAACGTTACTAAGATAATAATTTTTTTTTTTAGTTTTTTAATTTCATGAAAGCCAATTCTTTGACAAAAAAAACAAGGTCTTATTTGTAAAATTCTGACTAGTAATTTTTATTTTATACTCTTTTAATTGATCATGATCCTAGATCGTTATTTTACTCGCAGTCATAAAGCTGTTTTTAAGTCAGTCGCGAAAGGGTTAATTATGGGTAAAAAATTAAAAACAATTTTAAGCGCTAACATAAAATAAGTTAGCCCCCAAAATGATATAACTACATATTACCTTAGTAATATATATAAACTATATATATGCATAATAGTATAACTAACCTATTAATTAATCAGTTTTGAAATAAAACCTCCTTCAAGTATGAAAAGACATGTTAGTGAACTTTTACATGACGCACCCAAACTCGGTAAGATTCGTTTTTAAAACCAAAGTATTAGGAAGGCAATTATTTCTGGGAGTCCGCCGACTAGACTTTTGTTTCTTATTGAGATTCTTATTTTTGCAGCAATATAGTTTTACCAAATTTAAATTTTTTTTAAAAAACTGTTTATGCTTTATTCAAACTGAAAGCTAAAAAATATATTTTTAATAGAAATTCTGCTTTTTTTATTTATTTATTTTTTTAAGTTTCTTTTATCATTTTTTGTACATTGTTCTGTTCAAGAATTTGTTACTATTACTTATATTAGTAAGTTACACGTAAATTTAGTTTTAAAATACCCCCTTTATTTTTATTTTTAAGAAACGGTTCTTTTTACAACTCCCCCTACCCCCTCATTTTTAATATATTGATTTATAAAGTCAAAAATCTCCTTGCAAAATTGTGGCGAGTGAGACTTTTTTTTTTTTTTTTATTGGCGCCCCAAGATGTCCTTACGGTCTCATCACAGAACACCGCGGAAGCACATTTGATAGAAAGTTTACGCCCCCTTCCTTACCAATGTTGTAAAACTTGCCCTGAGGTGGCATGGAACAATGAATCTGTAGCTTTTAAGGCTAGCGCGATTACCGCTGCGCTACGGCTTAAACGCACTTATTTAAACATAGTGGTGGACTTAAGAATTAAAAATCACTAGTTTTTTATTTTCATCGCTAACTTTATATTTAAATAGTTCAAATTTAGAAAAAATATTTTCCATACTTTTGGCCTTTCATTAAATCAATAACGTCTTTAAATCAAGAAAAAATTGTAAAATACTGCAAATATTGATATCAAATCTTTTTATATATAATTTTACAGTTTTCAGTAATTTATCGTTAAATTTAATAAATATTGACAAATACTGCAATGAACATCAATATGCACAGCAAATAATAGGATAAAACCGTTTTAGAAAATTTTGAAAACAAATGATTATAGTTGCTACTTATAGTTATAATGAAAAAACTCAAAAAAATTCCAATAAAAGTGTTTTTCAAAGGGGGTTTTTTAAAATTTGTATGATCTACTTCACAATATTTTACAATAAAATTGTACATAACTGCCTAACTAAGACATAAAACTTTACCCATTAATTAGAAAATAACTTATCTTTTTTGAAAGTTCAAAATTTCCAAAATTTCCCGAGTTAAAAATTTCCGGAACTTTTGCAACTCCAATTAGGGCTATATTCACTAGAATTAGCAAGAGTACTAAATTGATGTCTACGCTTTTTATGAAGGTAGAATTCTTTTATTTCGTTGTTATGAATACCTTTATTTTGCTTAGCTACAACCTATTTTTGGTATTTGCAGTTATTTTACGGGTATAATATATCTGTAAGTATAGTAAATATAGCTATATTACGATATTTGACATGAATATGAGATCACACTTATAAAAGTGATAATTTTTTTTAAAGATAATTTAGTTGCTATGGATACTCATATTGCTTAGTTAATAGTTACTTTCGTTAGTTACATTGAAGTAAATTGATTTTTGAATATATTTTTTCGGATTTTCGACCCACCTATTTTGAATAACAATTAAGTATTTAGCTAAATAATGTTTTGGCAATAATAAAAACAAAAACTAGTACAAGAAAACAATTTTAAAATACATCAAAAATTTATAAAACAATAATACCGTTTGAAGGTTGTTTGAGTAATTGTAAAATATCTGAAGGAAATGTTTTATGATTTGTTCGGTCAGTCTTTTTCCTTTCCTAATGAGCTTCTCTGACATAAGTCCGATGGGTTATGTAAGGCTTTTATTTATGTCATGTCCATGTATCAATACTTTGTGCACAGATTGAGCCACGTACTACCGTGGATAAGAGACACATATAGTTCTAACAGAGTCAGAAAAATAATAATTGAATTTTAAGCAGTCTATTTTATATCCTGAATAGAGTGTTACCAAGGCAATGTAAAATCTGAATATAAGGTTTCGATCATCACCTAGAGTTTCAGCTGTTTGTTCATATGTTGCAAAAGCAGGTCTTGAAGTATTGCCATCATTGCTTGTTCTAAAAACACCACTTCGAGGGAAATGAACAACAAGTCCAATTTTGTTTGTAAAATAAATCTGAATCATTTGTTTAGCGACAGATACCTTTTCTTTGTATTCTTTAAATCTTGCTTGCCACTTTCTTGTTTCTTTTTTATACGCAATGTGCAAAATTATCCCAAAAAATCGAATCAATGCATGGACAATGGAAAGACTATGTTTGAACTTTCTGTTAGTATGATTCATATTAAGGATATAAAAACTATTCGTATTTTTTGGAGAGAAACCACACACTAAACAGCATTGGTATGAGTTTTTCCCCATGATATTGTTTGAACCTTCCCATCAATCATTGTAAGTTCAATAATAAAAATCACTTCAACAAAAGATCCGCAAGCCTCACATAGAATTATACCCAAGTTTTCTATCTCACTTTTAATGTACTGATCTTCTTCAATTACAAGTTCCTTGGATTCCGTTTTGTATGCAAACCTAATGGGTCCAAAATAGGCTGTGGATGACAATTTTTGATTTATCCAAATAGGTAGATTTTCGTTGCTATTTTTAAATCCTGTCAAATACAATGGGATTAGACAAGTAATAAATAATGATTCTTCTCGTTTTAAATTTTTTTAAATTTCAGATTCTGATAAAGCTTGTAAATAAATGCTTTCGCCAGTAGCACCATCAAAACGATGATGGTTTTCTTCTTTTAATTTGTAAAGACTCCAATAGTCACATGCTTGGCCTGGGTATTTACATTCGTAAGAATTCACCTATTTGTTAGAAACTTGGTTTGAATTCACAGACTATTCTTTTATACGCTTTTGTTTAGCACCACTTCACTTTACCACCTTTCTCTTTGTTCTATATCGCTATCCTTCATTTCAAGACTACACTGTTTTTGATGTTATTTCTGATCAAATTAACCAAGCCCTCTCTCTTTATCCATCAGCCAATATTTTTGTTTTTGGTGACTTTAATGCTCATCACACAGAATGACTTGGCTCTAGAGTCAATGATTCTACAGGCGTTACAGCCCACATTTTGCCTTTCTCAATCCCTTACTCAAATAGTAAACTTTCTTACTCGCTTTCCAGACAACCCGAATTGTTTACCTCTCTACTCGACTTATGTCTTGTTTTTGTTCCTAGTCAGTGCTCAGTTTTTCCAAATTCACCCTTAGGTGGTTCTGATCAAGGTTTGATCTCTTTAAAAGCATTATTTCATTCTTTTTCATCATCAGAAATCCCTTATCATTGCAGCTCTTATTTAACTATCTTGAAGTTGACTGGGACTATTTCTGTGACTTTCTTCGTGATGGCCCATGGGTTGAATTCTTTTGTCTTGCTGCTGACAAATGTACTTTTTCTTTAACAAATTGAATTCAGGTTGGCATAGAATTTTTTATTTTCTCTCGACAATTCCAAGTCAAGCCTCACTCTTCTTCATGGTTTTCCTTTCATTGTGTTTTTGCAATTTCCATTCAAAACCATTACCTCCAAATCTATAAGCAAGACAATTCTCCTGAAACAGACGTCTTTTTGATATTGCTAGAAACCATTATAAAAAGATTTTGTCTAACGCCAAAACCCGCTATTCTCAGGTCATGAAATCTCGTGTTTTATCACAAAATTAGGCTCTCGCGATTTCTGGAGAATCTTTCACAGTATCAATACTAAGGGCAAATTGGTTATTCCACCTCTTTTGTATGGTTCAGACTTTGTCACCTCACCTTAAGACAAAGGTGAATTGTTAACTTAGAATTTTTCATCAATATCATCTCTTGAGTCCATTAGCTGCATTCTACCTGATATAGCCGTCAAACAGGTTGATCCATTGCTTGACATTCATATCACTCCAGCTTCTGTATCTTAAGTGATTTTCTGCTTAGATTCTTCTACAGCTTGTGGCCCGGACAACATACCTGTTATAGTCTTTCAGAAGTGTTCTCCTTAAGCTGTTGTCTATACTTTCAAAACTATTTAACAAGTGCTTATCAGAGTCTTGTTTCCAGCCTGCTGGAAAGCGGCATCTGTTATCCCTATTTTCAAACATTCTGGAGAGCGGTCTGATTCGTTTAACTATTGTCCATTTTGGCATTTTGAATGCTGGTCTTCTCTATAAGATTTGTTCTTACGGTGTATTAGGTAACATCTTCAAGATCATAGAATCCTTCCTTTTTAATCGTAGCATATAATTTATCCTCGATGGACAGCAGTCTTTGTCATATCCTGTAACTTCAGGGGTTCCTTAAGGTTTAAATCTTGGCCCTATAGCTTTTTTTAATTTACATTAACAATCTTCCAGATAATCTCACACGCTACAATTTCTTCTTGTCATGATAAGAAGCCAATACTCTCTGATTGCTTAAAGGGGGCATTTGAGCATAAAAAGGATTTCACTTCTGTTACAGCATGGGGATCACAGTGGCTGGTGAATTTTAATTCAGATAAAACTCAATTTTTTTAGTCAATCGTTTTCGCAATAATTTAGATCTTCCTATATTTATAAACGGTAATGTACTCAATGAGTCATCTACCCTTTATCTTCCAGGTTTAAATCTTACTTCCAATCTTTCTGGGAACTGTTTATCAAATCCATTGCAAAAATAGTATCTGCTAAGGTTGCATCTCTTTATCGAGCTCAATACTTATTCCGGATTCTATTCTTTATCTCTATCTCAAATCCATTTTTGTATGGAATATTGTTGTCATATCTGCGGCGCATATTCTAATTATGCCCTTTCTCTTATAGATAAGGTGCAAAAATGCATTGTAAACATAGTTGGACCTGTTCTTGCAGCTAATCTCCAATCATTATCACATTTTCGTAATGTTGTTTCTCTTTCTTTTTTTTTGCAAATACTATAATGGGTACTGTTCTAAAGAGCTAGCATCTCTTATGGCATCTACAAAAATTCATTCTCGTGATACTCGTCATTCAAATTAGACTCCTCCTTTCACTGTGACTGTTCCTAAGTGCTATAAAAACTTTTATTTGTCTATTTGTTTTCCTCAAACATTAGTTCTTTGGAATTCGCCTCCTTCATCTTGCTTTCCTGATTTATATAATTTGCAATTTTTAAATCGTCTGTCAAACCTTATCTTGCTCTACAATCTTTATCTTTTCTCTTCCAGTAACTTCCAACTCTAATAGTGGTTGCTTGCAGCCTTGTTGGAAACGAAGATTAAAAAAAACAAAATATTGCGGACAGTTTGACTCGAGTTTAATATGTGTTTTTGAGGTTTTAAAGTCAAATTTAAATGTCGCATGCTTTTATTAGTGGTTTCACATTTCCTACGGAATTATATTATAATATAATACTACGTTTTTGTAACAGTGAAACCATTAGTATTTTGACTGGTATTTATGGTAAATAGTAATAGTTAATTTCACAGAATGAAAACCATTCTTGACACGTGTTATTCTTTTTGTTTTATAACTTAACAGAAACCAAGCGTAACTTTTTTCTGAGTTGTGCTGACTGGGATGTCACTATTTCATAATTCACTTGAGATTTATGCTTTTATACCTAATTTATTTTACAACGTTTTTTTATAATTCAACAGATTCTTAAAAAAATTATATATGGAATAAAATAATTGAACATTTTATTACAACAACTACTGCAAGTTAAATACTCAATTTTTGTAGCAATACTTTTTTTGTGGTAATAATTTTTTGTAGTTGAAAACCTTTTGAACTGATGCTACCTAATTAAAATATTATCCTATCAAAAAAAAAAAATACATGCAAAGATACTTTTATAGTAACGTGAAAAAAAGATTAATTGTCGTTGATATTCTAAGCTAATGGAACATATCACAAAATTAAACTTTAGTAATTTCATTTACAATATCTCTAACATCTTAATAAAATGTTTTTTGAATTTTTCATTGATATAATTTTAATAAAAATTTTATTCAAATAATTTCAATAAAAACTTTATTCAAATTATTTCAATAAAAATTTTATTCATATAATTTCAATAAAAATTTTATTCAAATAATTTCAATAAAAATTTTATTCAAATAATTTCAATAAAAGCTTTATTCAAATTATTTCAATAAAAATTTTATTCATATAATTTCAATAAAAATTTTATTCAAATAATTTCAATAAAAATTTTATTCAAATAATTTCAATAAAAATTTTATTCAAATAATTTCAATAAAAATTTTATTCAAATAATTTCAATAAAAATTTTATTCAAATAATTTCAATAAAAATTTTATTCAAATAATTTCAATAAAAATTTTATTCAAATAATTTCAATAAAAATTTTATTCAAATAATTTCAATAAAAATTTTATTCAAATAATTTCAATAAAAATTTTATTCAAATAATTTCTTTCAAATATTTCAATAAAATTTTTATTGTTCAACAAGCTATTTCGGCGAAAGTGTCGACTAAAGTTGATTTAAAGTTAATTCCGGAGTTTAGGGGGTAATGATCAACAATCAGTTGCAGAATGGCTGGAAAAAGGTGAACTGGTACGCAAACTAATTGATATAACTGATCTGGCGAGTGCTGTTCCCCTTCGTCTCTTGAGTTTTTTTTACAGTATATCAACAGTTAGCAGAAACTGATAAAGAAGATTTTGACCGGATAAAAGAAGCGTTGCTAAAAGTATTTGTCTTTGATGCATTTACAGCTTCGAACAATTCATTAGGAGAAGGTTAAAGCATGGAGTGGCAGTTGATATTTATTAGGCGAAACTGCGAAGATTTTTTACGCTAATTGGTGAGCAACCAGACCGAACAATTGCATGTGCTTTTGTTTCTGTGCTCCCTGAGGAAGTTTGATGGATGCTGAGATCAAGTTCTCGCATGAATGATCTTACTACTATACAAATACTTGCACGAGCACTCATGATTGAAGAACGAAACGATGGAGCGAATAAAAATTTTGGTGCTGCAACAAGAAGACGTGCTGAGCCGAGGTCGTTTAATAATGAAATACAACAAGTTTGCTATGAATGTCAATTCCCTAATTATTTTGCAAGAGATTTTCATCTACGAAGAAATAGTAATCAAAACAAGTCGGGTCTAAGAAGGGAGAAAAGCGACGTTTTGTGTTACTTGTTTTAAGAGAAAGGACACATATCAAAAATGTGTCCAAAAAACGTATCGAGGAAGATGTTTGCGCCAGCTCTCTCCCTAAACAATTAATAATGACGTTACCTACTATACGCTTGGACATTAACGGCGTTCTTCAGTATGTGTTGATCGACTCAGGATGTACCTGCTGCATTATTTATAAAAAATGTAAACAAAAAATTACGAAGAAAGTAGTTAGCGTGGTAACTGTAAATGGACAATAACAACAATGCGATGGCGTTAGCTGAACTCGAATTTTCACACTGAATGAAGTTTTTGTGGAAGCAATTGTATTTGACTTTAAACCTCATGGTTATTGTTTTTGATGGGTATTGATGGAATAGTGGCTTTTGGTGGAGTATCAGTATCTGTAACTTGTGATCTTTGTTTTATGCGAAGAAACAAACTATGTTTACTTGGACTAAGAAGTGATAGACCAAAAGATGTCAGTAATTTAAATATAATAGCTCGGGATTTCTCCCAGCTTCGTTTGAGAAACAAAATTGAGAATAGATAATGGTAAGGAAATGGAATAATGATTCTCATCCTGAAACTCTAGTGAATAAGATTGCTGAATACACTATCCCTATTGGCATAAAACACGATTACAAAAAAGAAATTGAAGGGTGGATAGAGAAAAAATGGCTGCAAAAAAACAATGCAAAGAAACACGGTCCAATAAAGGGTTTGGCTCCTCTCATGGCAGTGGTTCAGCAAAAAAAAAGGAAAGGAACAGCCGGTATTAGACTACTGGGAGCTCAACACGTTTATTAAAGCATTCACTGCGAACACAGATGCGTGTGCTGGCAAACTTCGAAACTTGAGACGGTTTGGAGAAAATGTTTCAGTAATTGATTTATCTTCAGCTTACATGCAACTTAAAATTGATGAGAAACTCTGAGCTTACCAAACTGTTGTGTTCCTTCAAAAGATTTTGTTTAACTTATTTTGGGATTTGGACTAAACGTTACGCCAGTCATAATGAAGGCGGTTTTGGAGAAAGTGCTATCGTAAGACAATACAATCTGGAAAGGAACGTCATCATACTTTGATGATAGTTTTGTCAATTAAGACATACTTTGATGATAGTTTTGTCAATTAACACCTTGTCACACAATTATCTGAAAAAAATGCTGAATGATATTGTTAGAAGAACACGGAATGACAATCCTGGAATTTGGAGTGTTTATAGTAACGAAACAACAATTTGGGGAGATGCTAGTTCAATAACACTAAGCGTGATTGTCGAGGTTGATGGTAATATAATCAAAGACGCTTGTTGGTTAAGAAAAGATGACAAAACACATATAAACATGTCCGAGCTCGATGCAGTAATTAAAGTACTGACTATGGGCCTTAACTGGATAATGGAAGTTTTGCATATCTGCACTAATTCAAAAGCGGTATTCCATTGGGTTACCGACGCCCACACTAAAAAATCTAGA
Organism: Hydra vulgaris; assembly: GCF_038396675.1. Classification (NCBI taxonomy): domain Eukaryota; kingdom Metazoa; phylum Cnidaria; class Hydrozoa; order Anthoathecata; family Hydridae; genus Hydra; species Hydra vulgaris. The sequence continues at coordinate 14,882,332 of NC_088932.1, read as the reverse complement.
TTGAGGACAACACTTCAAACAAAATGCTGAGAAGAAGAAGACTCCAGAATATTGAAAACATAATGGAAGAATACCAACTCTATCTTACTCTAATCGACTGTGGACTAACACAGTTTGCAATATGGCACAGTTTGCAAACCAGTGCATGTGTTATTCAAAAATTAAGTGCAATATTTCTCGAACCAGGAGTTCCAGATGAGATTCTGACGGTCAATGATACTGCATTTCGAAGCACATTGTTTTTGCAGTTTGTAAATCAATGGAGCGTTAAATTTTGATTCAGGTGTGCTTATGTACCTTCTGGAAATGGAATTGCATAACAATGTCATCAAAATATCAAAATAATGGTGAAGAGAGTTCCGTGCAGCATACTGAAGGCAGTTTATTGGTATAACATTAGTCCAAAAAATAGTTGTAGGTCTTCTACTGCACCTACAAATAAGTTATATCAATGCTAAATTAGAGTAAGAGGATTTGACAACAATAAGAACGCACATGATCCTTATAAGAAGATAACTAATAAATTTAAAGTTGGCGATAAAGTATGGCTTAAATCCCCGGATGACAGATGTCACTCTCAATACAAGATTGGTATAATTACATGGATAATCTCGGAGCAAATGGTAGAATTGGATAAAATGTATTGCCATGTACAAGATCTAAGAGAATTAGTTTGTATATAAATTATGTTGAATTGCATTAAGATAGATGAGGCGTTTAACGCTTAAATTATAAAATTATTCTTGATGTGAAAAGCATTTTTTGGTGTTGGAGGTTGCTAACTTTCAAATATGGAACAAACTCCAAATATCTATATATTTATTCTTATGTCAAACAATGATGTTTTGTAAAAAATTACGATAGTAGGAGGCTGGGAACAAAAAAGTCCATAAATTTTATCCCCTACCCCATCCCATACGACAACAAGTTGATAAATTAATTTTTGGTACTATTCAACTAGACTTATATTCATTGATAAATTATAAGTTTTATAGTATTATTTCCACGCATTCAAAAATTATAAAAGTTATTATACAAAGTTAAAACGTCTCAATTTGAGGGTGTTACAAATTTGTTCAAACAACATAAATAGCACTAATGTAAAATTTATTCCTAATTCTTTTTATTTTTCAAACTTTTATATTTGAACTCTATGCAATAATTTTTGACTGCCAAACTGTTTATAAGAAAGTATCGACTCAAACGGAATTGAGTCGACTCAAACGGAAAATATGTCAATTATTTTTATTTATTGGTACATTTAGACAGGCTTATAGAGACAGAGGTGGTTCGACGAATAAAATAAGGTGGGGGGGGGGGGCAGTGAAGCATTAGAAAGTAACCCCTTCCCATCCATCCCCCACCCACACACACACCTTAAAATTTTCTGTGTAAACGTTCAATAATTTAATAAAGAAGTTATTTACTAATACAAACAATAATTTATCAATTACAAAACTAAATTAGGTACTTGAAAATAAAAAAAAACGTAAAAATTGTGCACATTTTCGGTGTAGTTAAGGCGACTTACAAATTATTTGAATTCTTTTATTTGAAATTAGCATGATTTTAGCAACATATTATGTCCAAACAAGAGCATTTTTGCAAAACCCAAAATTTCAAATCCGTCTTGAAAAAATATTTTTAAGATGGATTTAAAATTTTGCATATGCTAGCAACAGCTATAAGAAACCATAAGCGCAGTGAAGTGTACATACAACAATTGATACAACTAGCTATGGGCGCTGTAGTGTGTACATACATTAACTGAGGGTTTTTGGCATCTATTTAGTATTACAATACATCTAGTACAATATGTTAGTAGTACAATCTATTTAGTATTGTTTAAAAGATACTTTTCCCAATACGTATAAAATAATGTAAAAAAGCAACTTTACAGCTCTTAAAAGTCAACTTATTTATACAATCATATTAGCTTTTAGTATGAATAATCAATATTAAGTTAATTAAGTTGTTAAAAAATAAATAACAATATTAAAAACTTTTTGATAGTCAGTTTTCACGGAAACTAGCAAAAACCATTCCTTAATAGTCGTGAACTTTCACTGAAAAATAGTCGTTTCTTAACATCCGTAAATTTTTACGGGAAATAACACCAAGCCAGTTAATATCAATGTTATTTGCTACCCAGCTAAGGCAATTTTTTAAAGGCTGGCTATCCAAGAATAGAACTTTATTGTACTTTAATGAATTCGCTGTCATAGGCTAGTCATTATCGGTACAGTATATCCTTGCTGTCTGGGTTATTCTTTTTTATTGTTGTTCTTTAGTAGTAGTAATTTATTCTTTATTTTTCACAATTTATTCTTTCTTATTTTGTTTTGTTTATTTCTACCTTTTGACTGTAGGTTTCTATTTGTATTAGAAAATATTAGAAAATGCGAATAGTCATTAGTAAAATAAAAATGTAATCTTTATAAACATTTCTAAACAAATAAATTATAAAATTTAAAAAATATAATATAAAAAGCATAAAAATAAAATATCTGAAGCATTTAATGTTAATATTTCATTTTAGATAACATGTCGATTAACAAAGCACCAATACAGGCATGGAATGTATACCTAATTAAAAAGTTGAGGAAAACCAGTTATAAAATTGTCCAAAATTCATGAACTTTTTTTATATGTATTATTTTAAATGTATCAATTTAACAAAATATATGTTTATAATTTTGTACGTTTTAAATTTTTTTTGTAAAAAGATTTAAATAAAAAAATTTTAACTTCATAATTTTTTACAACTTGTGGGGTTCGGCAACATTATTAACTAAAAATTGAGTGGAGCAAGACATCTTTAGGCAGGAAGTCCCAAGATGCATTGTTGAAAGCTAGGTAAAAAGTTTTATTTAATTTTTGATTGTATTATTTTTATCTTTATAATTGGGAAAAATGGGTAAACACAAAAAGTGAGGTAATTTTCGAATTAAGACATGCAACAGTGTGCGCAATATTTTAATCTAAACTAAAGGCAACGAATAAACAAATAAAATTTTAAACACTGATATTAAAAGTAAAATATTTGTTACTTTTGACTGATTTTTGTGAAAGTGGCATAAATTACATATTTGCGAAAAACTAAACTATATAAAATGATTATACAAGACCGTTCTGATTATGCAAGACTGTTGTAAATGAATCATATTCTCCAGGAAACCCATCCCCGCTGTCAAAGTTCTCATTTTTACAAGAAAAAGTTTTCGAAAGCCAAAGCAAAAAAGCAATGGTGTCTAACTTTTTTGTTATTTCTCAAACCACAGGTCTGAACTTTTAACTATTTTATACTGGTCAAAAGAATTTTTGTAAGAATTTCGGAGTATAATGTCAAATATTTTTAAAGCTATTTTTCTCGCCGTGCAAAGAAGTATATCGCCGTGCAAAGAAGTATTTCAAACAGAGTCGGTATACCCTGTAAGTATAAATAATGGGCAACTCTCCTTCGTAACTAAGTCTTTTAACCTACTATCAATGCAGAAAATAACAGCAGAAAGAGCTTCTACAAAAACCTTTGATAACTCATCATTAGAAAAACTTTAAGAGCTTCTCAATAAATAAAAACGTAGATTCTGCTTACAATTCAGGATCACTTAACAATAGTAAGATTATCTTAGGAGACAAACACCATGTGTAGTTATCAAGCTTTTCTAAATCGAGTTTCCAATTTTATGGTCTCATTCTATTTGAGCTGTTTTAGCAATTTTAAATGCATTTAAATTATTAATACATTTAACACTTTGTTGGATTTAAGTAAGGCAGGTGCATAGTAAACGGCTAAAATAAATGCTACCGTAGAGACAAAACCTATCTTTTTAGGAGTCAGATATTCAACAAATGTGGATATCATATCAAACATTAGAAAGTGTATGGCATAGGTCATAAACCATGCTTTGTGAAAGGCGTTAAGCTTATAGATGCGACTAAATATAAACAACACACCATGAGATAAATATATTTAAGTACACACCCTTCTTATATATTCATATTCAAAATCTCGCACCAAAATATTTTGAAACAAAACTTATGACTTCTCCAACTAATAGCTATTCTCTTAGATGGAAGGCTTATATATACACTACCTCGTAAACTAACTAAATATAATGAATACAGCACAACATATCGAAACCGAAGATATTGAATAGAAAATAATCATTTCAGTATGGTGAATTGAGTAAATCTATTTATGTTCAAATAAAAAGAGAACTTTTGAAACGAAATTACAATTTTAAAGTTTAATATGTACATTATTTTATAAAAACATTTTTTTTTTATTCTGAGTTTAATGTTCATAAAGAATATTGGCTTACTTTATTGAGCAAAATCTTTTTTTTTAGATCCAATTTGATTAAAATTTTCAATTTCCATTCATTACAATGAATGGACATGAAAGTAAAAAACGACAATTGTCATTTTAAATACGTAAATGTTGCTTGTTACAAGTAAAAGTAAAAAACAAAAACTATTATGTCAAATAATAGTATGATACCGCAAGATTGCAAGATTCCACTATTATAAGTGGAATCTTGCAATCTTGCGGTATCATACGTTGTTTTGGTGCATACGAGATCCCGCATTAACTAATGCGGGATCTGAATAATCTGCGGGATTTAAATTACACAATTTATTTAAACAAAAAAAACATAAAATAATCAAGATAAAGTAATTTAAATTTAACAAACTTAAATGTAACTTAAATTTGAACAAGCGTATGGAGGCTAAATACATTAATTTTGGACTGATTTGGATCCATTTGTCGTGGAACGCAGAATGTTGCGTCAAGTTAGTGGCAGAAAGGGTAAATAGTTTTGATATTGACTTCTTAAAAACCATAACCACTAAAAGAGTAAGTGTGATGGCGAAAGTCGGTATATTGATGTCGTCCTATCAATAAACTATGCTATGCTTAATACTATATGGAATACAACTGTTGTCTATATAAAATATTTGGGAAGAAGATGAACAAGATAAGTCTGATGGTGATGAAGTTTTAGATAAAGACTGCAACTTGACCATAACTTTGGATCAACCATTTGCTGAATTAGTTAGTAATTACTAAGATCTTATTAAAAAGGGAAAAAGTTATAAAAATCTTTAGAAACTCTCCTGTTAAAAATAATAAATATTTACATAAGTATGTCCAAAATGAACAAGGTCAAAAATTAAGTCAATTTTTTATTGAAAGACGACGCGTAACAGTCTGCTCGATATGGTAAAACAATTTTAGAAATTAATGTTACATATCGAAAAAGCTCTAATTGACATTGCATTAGAATATCGTTTCATAAGTAAAGAGTCGTCTGAAATCAATGATTTAATTTTTTGCCTGGTACAACTGAAACTGCCTCTTGAAGTATTATGCAGAAGAGAACCGAATTCTCGTCACTGTGGAAGCAAACTTTTGATTTATTTTAGATAAATTAGATATGCAATATTCAATTTAGAGCATTGATATAGCCAATGCACTGGGTAATAGAATTACACAACGTCATAGTAATAACTTAACTGGTCTACTAATTTACTTACAAAATCATTCAAAATACATCAAGAAATTAAAAAAACTAAAAAAAATATTTACAATATATTTAAAGAAAACTGTTATGCATCAAAAAAGACCGAGCTAGCTTTTTTAGCTGCTTGTTATATATGAAGTCCTTTGAGATGTAGATTGGGAGACGATACTTTGAGTCTGTTTATTAAGATGATACTTTGAGTCTGTTTATTAAGATTACGTTTTTTGTAATGTTATTCTCATATTTGATATGTAAATAAATATTTTTTTTTTTTTGTTTTATAAAAGTTTCGAACTATATTTTTTTAAAAATGAAATGCTTTATTTTTATTTAAAACATCTTTAAAAATCTTTTTAAAAGTATCAATTTTTATGCTTATTATTTAATATAGTATTTTAAAATAATAAAAGTTTCCACATGTTTCTTTCCTTTAAACCTATGTGAGTTAACTATTAATTATCTCAATTAATTGTTGTAACACTTTATTTTTATAAAATCTAACAAAAAGTAGTTAATCCATATAACAATAACAGGCGATTGTTTTTGTATGCCATGTAAATAAGAGCATCCCGTACTTTTCAAAAAACATATTTTTTCATAAAAACTTAGCCCCAAACATTTTTTTGCCTGAACATATATACATTTTAGTTCAGTTTAAAAAAAGTTTATTTAAAAAAGTCTTCATTTTCAAAAATTGGCCTTTTGTTGACCAAAAAGTTAACTTTAGACAAAAACAGATATTTAACGGAAGCAACGAAAAGCTCAAGAAACTTCTTCATAAAATATCAAACACTTAGGAATGTTTGGGGTAGAGTTGTTAACCGGAATGTTTCGTACAATTCCGGAAAAATAAAGTTCTTTCGGAAGGATATTGAGAATAAGGAATTTTCTTTTTTCGTACCGAATTTTAAGAAACAAAAAAAACCGCCGATGTTCATTTCGCAAATGCTTCTTACGAAATGTTGTCTTCCGCAAGTTGAATTACGAAACAAAACTATTTTGCAACACACGAAAATAGGGCTTACGGAAGTCGCACTTGCGAAATGAGCTATTTCGCTAAACGACGTTTCGGAGTCTATAACAAAATTTTGTTGGCCAAACTGATATAATTGTAAAAATTAAATTTTTTATATACCAAAATGTTTATAATAAAATTTTATTTTCAGTATTGCAACATATGAACATTTTAAGGTTTTATTTTTTGAAATAATGATAAAAAACCAAATTTCTTTCGAAACGAAACTCTTTCGCACTGAAACTTGCGAAACAACTTCATTACGGAAAAACACTTACGAAACGCGGCATATTAAAAATATTTAAATACGTTTTATGAATCAAATACGTATGATTAGCTAGGTAACTAAAATACTAATTATTATAATAATTATTGATATGTTTCAGTTAGTAAATTTTTATAAATAAACCTAGACTTTCATAAGATATACTAAAAATGTCTTTCAATGAACAAGAGTTAAATAGTGAACATAACTTGAACAACATAAACTTTCCCATTTTGAGGGAAAAAAGAAAATTTAGAGCATGTAACTCATTTGTTTGGGATCATGTAGATTTGCCTCAAATAGTAAATCGGTTAAAAAAAAAGGGTCGTTATAGAACTAATTTTTAATGTAAACTTGTCGTTGCATAACTCAAAGGCAGTTTTTCTTTTCAGTTAATGGAAAAAAAGAAACGGTTTTATACGAATAAAATTGCGTGATTGGGAAACAATGCTGTCGTTGAAATCAAAAAAAGATATAGGTCATGTAGTCAAACCTAAAAAATAACTACTCCATAAAGTACGTACGCTTTAAATTTGATCCTCCCCTCCCCCGCAATTTTCAACATCCCAACGTTATTGGAACTATACAACCGCTGAAAGTTTTAAAGCTCTGGCTAATTTGGAGAGCAGTAAAAATTTAGTTGCAAGATTTTGCAGCAAAAAAGCGGGTACGTAAAATACAACCCGTCCCGAGTCTTTGCCCCGGAAAAAAATTTAAACATAGAAGCTCACCAGGATTATACAAGCGCTGAAAGTTTTAGAGCTGTAGATAGTCTAAAAATTAGTGATAAATTGACATAAAATGTAATGGAACCAAATATTTTACTAAGTTTTTATGTATAAGAATATAAATAGTAAACCTCCATTTCTGAAAAGCCAAAGACAATAAACAACCGAATGTCGGAAGTGAACCAAAGTCGGTACTTGATAAATATTAATGCATGTAAACACTGGTATAGGGACAAGTTGCGGAGGAAGCGTTGCCCTTTCCCTCAAAACTAACTTAAAGTTTCAGTTTTTTCTATTTAAATTTTAGCTGCGTAACTTTCTTAACCTTTCTTGGTCACTGTATATATATATATATATATATATATATATATATATATATATATATATATATATATATATATATATATATATATATATATATATATATATATATATATATATATATATATATATACAAGTATATATATATATATATATATATATATATATATATATATATATTATATATATATATATATATATATATATATATATATATATATATATATATATATATATATATATATATATATATATATTGTCCTTTCCGTCAAACTAACTCAAATTTCAGTTATTTTTATTTAGATTGGAGTTGCGTTAGGCCCCCCTTATATTCTGTTTCAGCAACTCTTTCCCCCTCCCCCCCTCCCTCCCCCACCTTCGTCCTAACTTTCTTAATCTTTCAAGATCACTGTATATATATATATATATATATATAATATATATATATATATATATATATATATATATATATATATATACACACTATAAAATAAAGGTAGAAACTTTTAGTTAGGGTAGGATATGAGATATACCCTTAGTAAGGTATAATTTTTTACCTTATAAGGTAGAAAATTATACCTTTAAGTTAGAAAATTGTATGACAAATAATTGTTTTTAATATAATTTTCTACCCTAAATGGTAGAAAATTATACCTTACTAAAGGTATATCACATATTTTATCCTAAGGTAGAAATTTCTACTTTTTTTTTTAGTGTGTGTGTGTATATATATATATATATATATATATATATATATATATATATATATATATATATATATATATATATATATATATATATATATATATATATAGATATATATATATATATATATATATATATATATATATATATATATATATATATATATATATATATATATATATATATATATATATATATATATATATATATATATAGATATATAGATATATAGATATATATGTAAAAACTATTGAAGAATCATTTAACAACATTAATTTATTTAAATAGTAAATAATAATTTTTTTTTGTATAACAGTTTAATGAATACTTTCGAGTTAATTCCGTAAGCGCTCATTCCGAAACGCTCCTTCCGTAAGGAACTGTTTCGCAAATAATTTTTCGAAATGATTTGTTTCGCAAGTTTCTTTTCGTAAAGAGCTATTACGGAATAATTATTATTTATTTTTTTCGTATAACGCATTACGGAAGGTGAATTTGCGAAAGAACAACTTCCGCAATAACAAATTGAAATACGGAAGATAAAAATGCGAAATTTTCGTAAGTTTTTGTTTATGGCGAACAACCCTAGTTTGGGCAATATAAATTATTTTAAATATTTGTTTTAAAGCGTTTTTCAATATTTTATTTTAATATTCAGTCATATAGTCATATAGTCTTAATAAAAAATATATATTCAGAAATGAGTAGTATAAAAACAAGAAAAAAAGCAAGCACAGTAATGTCCAATTTAATAGATAATAAAATTGTTGTGATTATAACATTTTCTTTATATTATTAATATTATTTTAATAGTATTACAAAAATAATATATATAATGCAAATATAATATTATATTCACAACAATTATATCATATAATGTTATTAATTTATTTTATTACAATTATCATGAGTATTAATTTATATTTCATTGTATAAAATTTTATCAACAACAATATTATAAACAGTAACCATTTGATCAGCAGAAATAGTAAGAGAAACAATAATAATAAATTAAAAACTTTATATAATGTGATAATATTTTATCTCCAGGAAAAGGAGGAGACATTATTCCATGTGAGCTACCACCTCTTGGTGCTGTTCTTCGTAAAGCTTTACTGTTTAAAGATCCATTGGATGATTTGATTAGGGAGACAAGATTGGGAGTTGTTAATCAATGGAAAAAATCAAATTCAGATTTTTCATCTCCAGTAATATTTACAGATAAGTCCATTGACAGAAAGATCAAAAAAAGTTATTGTTATGTTCATGATATTTGTAAAAAAATATTAACCAAAAGAGAAAAAAATGACAGCATAATGGGTTTAATGTCACAACTTTTTGATATAACTAAATGTAAAGGTGCACTTCTTTACTGTAATGAATCAAATTGCCTGGGATATAAACAAAAAGTTCAAATTAACTGTAAATGTGAAAAATCAGCAATTATTCCCTTGATAGAGATCGATTTATTCAATCACAGAGAAACAAAAAGGGGGGGCAAAGCTCAAGTTGTGATAGGATCAAAAGATTATAAAAAAGTTAAAAGGAAGCATAAAGCAATTGAGCGAAGCAGTAAAAAGAATGTGATCTGAAAAAGTTTAAAGAAAAGGAGATGATATATAGTTACTTTTTGAAAAAAGCATATGATGAGTTTTTGAAAAGTTTTAAGGACGAAAAAGAATGGTCAGTAGGGTGGAGTGAATTTTAGTTTTTTTTTACAATTCGTTTAGCCTGGGTGTGCAAAAGTTGTCTATTCATTTCAGAAATACTCTGGAAAAATATCAATGCTCTAGGAAATTATCTTGAGGTTCCTCAAGACCTTTAAAATTTTGATGAGTCCCTAATATTATGTAAAAAAAAGGTTTTCAAAAGTATGTCATGTTGGGTCTCAAAAGAAGCAAAATTTTATAAAGATTCCAAAACTAATATTCATTTTATAAAAAAATTATTATTTAAGATTTTTTTGAAATTATAATAAAAAAAAATAAACTTTTTTCATAATTAGCTTAAAAGGTCATTTTTTCTGCAATAAACTATAAAATAGCAATTTTTTTTCTAAAAATAATTGTTATTTTTGAAATTTTTATAAAATTTTGCTTCTTTTGAGACCCAACATGACATAATTTTGAAAACCTTTTTTTTACATAATATTAGGGACCCATCAAAATTTTAAAGGTCTTGAGGAACCTCAAGATAATTTCCTGGAGCATTGATATTTTTCCAGAGTATTTCTGAAATGAATAGACAACTTTTGCACACCCAGGCTAAACGAATTGTAAAAAAAAAACTAAAATTCACTCCACCCTAATGGTCAGATAGTGAGTTAGAGTGTTCTGATATCTAAAAAATCAAAAATCAAACCTGCTGAACATATTGCAAACAAAATATTTCAGTGGTGTAATTTGCATGGGGTAGATGATAGCTTACAGGGTTTATGCGAAATATATAACAATTTTTTTAGAAAATATAAAACATTCTTTAAGAAAATATAAAACATTTTTTAAGAATTTATAAAACATTTTTTTAGAAAATACAAAACAAATTGTAAGAAAATAAAAAACAAATTTATAAAATTATAAAACATCAAAAATATATATCTAAAACAATTTTTAAGAAAATATAAAACATTGTAGTTATTTAAGAGTGCATTTATGATATATAAAGTTATTCATAAATTTCTAAAGAATAAAGTGTATTTTTTAAATATAACTATAACTCATTATATTTAAAGATATAATATAAATAAAAAAGTATCCACTTTAATAAAATTCTTGCCTTGCTATGCCTTTCAAAACCCATCTTCTCATATTACATCACCAACCACAAGAGTCAATGCCAATTAACGGTATAAACAAACTTAAAGTAGCCTTAACTTCATTGCTAATTTTTGGAAACGGCCTTATAGAAGTATAATTAGCTTTAAGACAACTAAAGTTTTCCTCAATCAGGTTTAATTGCGGTGAATAAGGTGGCAAAATGTAAACTGAAACATTGGATTGGCATGGCAAATTGATTACATCTCTTCGACGATTAAATGCACAGTTATCTAATACTAGTACAGAATGAGGATTCGTTTGGAAATACGGTCTTAAATTGTTGGTTATAAAATCACAAAAAATATCGCCAATGTAGACACTATCCACTATCTTAAAGCTTAGAATACCATTAACTGTTATCGCGGCCATTAGACTTACATTCGCGGCCATTAGACTTACATTCGCGGCCATTAGACTTACATTCTTTCCACGATTTGCTGGCACTGTAACAAAACATTTTGTATTCATTATAGAATAGCCATATTGTTTAGAAGTATGTAAGTTAAAGCCTGTTTCACCAAGAAATACTAAGTTATTGTCAGGAGTCGAATTAATAGTCCTGCAAAAACTTTGTCTTGAATCAACGTTTTGTTGCGAGTTAATTTCTTTTGGTACTAATGTAAGTCGTTTTCTAGTCAACTCCATCGACTTCAAATACTTAGATATTGTTGGTATAGATGCATTAATATTCCCTTCAATCAAAATGTTTCTCAATGATGCTAAAGTATGAAATGGATCATGCTCAATCAACAATCGAGTTTCAGATATAAGTGTCTCGTCATAAGCTCCTGCGCCTTCCTTTTTTTACTGATGTGATTTCATCATAACTAAGTCTTTTACTGATTTTATCAGAATTAGAACGTGTTGCAGAAACTTCAACTTCCTCCGCTATTTCTTTTAACTTCATTTCTTTAAGAATTGACTTTTTTATGGTTCTTACAATATCCTTTGTAATAAGAGTTATTTTGTTCCTTTCTCTCTACTTTTTCATTTATCAACTAAAACAACAAAATAAAGCGTGAATAATATATTTTAATTATAAGCATAGTAAGACAAGATTGCATACGTATCGCATTTAAAAAGTTTTCTCTGGATAAAAAAAAGCATTTGTTTAATATGGATATAGTAATTTTTCTATTTTTCATTGTACTTGATATAAACTTAAAACTATAACGAACATTACTCAGCATATTAAATCTTTTAAGTTTTAGAATAAAAGTTTTATATCTTATAACTATAAAACTTTTATTCCATACTTAAAATTCTGATTCCAAACTTTAAGGTTTATTTTTTATAGTTTTCTTCTTTGTCATAAATAAACCTCATAAATTCCAAAGTGTTATAGAGTAATTACGTAATTAAATGTTTTATATTTTCGTAAAAAACGTTTTATATTTTGCATAAACCCTGTAAAATTCATTAGTTGTGATTGCACGGCAACAAATACAGGTCAAATTGGAAGTGTTATCCATTGTTTAGAAACTAGATTAGAAAAAAAATTAGGATGGCTGATATGTTCACACAAATTAACTTTGTATTCGACATTTAATAGAAGAGCTTTAAGGTAAGACAACCTCAAAGACAAGATTTTCTGGACCCATTGGGAAGTTGCTTACAAAGATTACTAAAATGAAAAGAAATTACAGTTTTAAGCCAATATCTATAGATCCTGGCCTAATTGAACTTCGTGAAGAAATAGTAAGAGTTATCGGTAAGAGTTCTATTAATTACTGTCTGGCATATTTTATAGGCATATTTCTGATCTGAAAAAGGTTTGCCTAACCAAAAACCAGGTACTTTAGTCCATTCAAGGTGGCTCAATCCAGATTCATAGGTTCTCAATCTACAGCTTTTAGGTTATCCCCCTCCAACCATGCAAGCATGGGTTAGAGGGGGACAAAAATCTAAAATTAATTGTTAAGTTTCTTGTATCAGTTTACTTTCCTATGTGGTTCCAAATTAAAGTAAAGCATAGTTGGATAGAAGAGCCACGACACATCTTGAACCAACTCACCCTAATAAAACTTCAAGATGAAAATGTACAAATGATTATTGAAAAGTATACAAAATCTTCTGCATGGAGTTCTCATTCCGAAATTTTATTTCAAATATTTCTCTGCAGCGAAAATAAAATTGAAAGAGAATTTGCTGTTAATAAAATTCTGGAAATTAGAAAAAATTTGGAAATGGGAAATCAAGCTACCATAACATACAAGCTTCCTTATTCAAACTTGGATGCAACCATATTAACTGAGCTTTTAACATGGGAAGAGGCCTATGAACCTATATTAACCTGTCAAATGAACATAAGTGAGCTAGAAATGATTATGGGTTGTCCTATGGTAATTCCGTATTTCCCTGTTCACACACAAGGAGTTGAGAGGGCAGTTAAAGGGTAAAGGGTTTTTCCTTATACTTAATAATATGTTAAATAATAGAAACTTTCAAAAAATCTTCTTAAAACATGTTTTATTTAAGGTAACTGCAGCTTCTGAAACAGTGTTTGGTTTTGAGAGGCGAGATGGATTTATTCATGCAAGAGCAGATAATTAAGCATTAACAGCAAGCTGAACCTTATTTTAGTTTAGCATATTATTTTTATCATTTTTAGTATCTCTAATATAATAAATTAGAAAGATAGAGACATGAGTTTTATTTTTGGCAATTTTACCCGGTATAGCTTTTATGGTGTAAAACAAGTAGGGCTAGCAAAACCGGTATACCGGTTTACCGGTTTACTAGTAAATTGGTTAAAAATTATGTTTAAATTTACCGGTAATTTTCAAATAATTTAGGGGTAATTCGGTAAAATTTTATGGAAATTCTGAATAAATTATTAGTAGTATTTTTTTCTAACTAAAAAGAAAAATTTTACAAAAAGCTAACTTTTTTACATATTATAAAAAAACAGTTAAAATCGCAAAAAATTAAGAACTTTATAATGAAAAAGAATTTTGTTTTCTTACAATATTACAATATGAATTTCTTAAAAAAAAAAATAAAGCCTACTTGATTGATTTTTCTTAAATTTTTGTTTTTTAATAGAGAAAGAAAAATATTTACATACAATTAGGATTTGTTTATGTAGTTTATTTATAATTACATTCTGTTTATTTTGTGCTCGCGTCCCATCTGGTTACAGTTACAGGTGACATTTTATTTAATTTAAATAGTGCGTTAGTGAGTTTTTTTTTAATTATTTGGCTTTTTGCACTGAATGATAAAATTATTAAGTATCATAAAAAAAATTGAAAATAAACTCAAAACATAACTTTGAAAATAAAGCGAATATTCTATATTTTTATTGTGTTGAGTAAGTATTTCACAAAAAGTCTTTAAACTTATATTATAGAATATACTTGTATTGTGTTCCAAAATTTACATATTGAATTTTTTTAAAAAAAATAGCCTTATCTATGATGTCTACTGGATCCAGACAAAATCAATTGTGGAATCATTTTCTACGTACGAAAGCTGGCGATTCAGCTATATGCAATGTATGCAAAAAAAATATAAAATGCTCTGGCGGCAGCACAAGTGTTTGCACAATCACCTTATCAGAAAACATAAAATTAATCTGCTAAAAAGAGTTCAACATGATGATGCAGAAGCTAGCTGTTCTAATATCAATACCACAACTTTCGTTACGAATGATACAAATTCTAGATCAAAAATTTCTGATTATTTCAACATTATTAAATTGATTGATGACTCATTTCCAGCTGTTTTAGCACAACTGACAGCACGAGATTGTTTATCATTTGAAAAGATTTGAACATCATACGATCTTCAGCAATTATTTAAATCCAAAGGATATGATTGCCCAAAGTCTTCAAAAACAATTAAGAAAATGGTGTTGCAGTACGGTGACAAAATCCGAAAACAAATCGTTACAGAATTATCAGAAAGAATAGCCTGTGGTGAATTATTCAGCTTGACTTACGTTGAATGGACATCTCTCAAAAATCAAAGGTTTATGAATGTGAATGTCCACTCGTATGATAATGTATTTTGGAATCTCGGATTTGTTAGGATTAAAGGATCGATGCTTGCTGAAAAATGAATAATGTATCTTCAAAATACACTTAAAGAATTTAGTATTGCGATAGAAAATATAATTTCCATTACTACGGATGGGGCCGCCGTAATGAAAAAGGTAGGCAGATTACTGGACGTAAATCATCAACTTTGTTTAGCCCACGGCATCCAGTTATCAGTAGTTAAGGTGCTGTATAAAAGATCTGTTTCGGATAATATTTCCGTAGAAAATCAAGAAGTGGCTATTACTGAATTTGAACATGTTGAAGATGAAAAGGACAATGTAATAGAGATATTGGGGTTTTGACGATATTGAGGATAAATTAACTACTGATTCATCAATTCAACATGAAAGTATAGGTCCAATAATAAAAAAAATTCGAAAAATTGTTGTCATGTTCCGTAGATCACCAACAAAAAATGACATCCTCTAAAAACATGTTAAAGATGAATTTAAAAAAGAACTTACGCTAATCCTTGACACAAAAACACGGTGGAGCAGTATGTTGATAATGTTGGAAAGAATTTATGAGATTAAAATTATGTTCGTAAGAGTCTAATCGATATCAAATCCGATATAGATTTATCAGAAAATGATCTCAATGTTGTATCAAATATAATAATGGCTTTGCAACCTGTTAAAGTAGCTGCGGAAGCTCTCTGTTCAAGGGACACGAATCTATATGTTGCAGATTTGACAAATAGGTTCATGTTGGATGAAACGAGTAACCAAAATAATTTCTTAAGTAATAAATTGAAACAAGATTTAATATTTCGAATAAGTGAGAGAATAACCGTATATTCTGATATATATTCATATCTTCATGAACCGTGTCCACGTACAGCTTTAAATAATGAAAATAATTATGGCGTGTTTAATACAACAAGTAAATTGGTTATGGAAAAAAATATTATAAAAATCATTCAACAATTTTTAAAAAACGATTCCGAAACTACTGATCTGAAGTTGTGCAAGTGTATGAAACTGAATCAACTAGTGAATCTACGGTTTTATCAGCAGTGGCGACATCAAGTCAAGCAATGCCAATGAAGGAAAAACTTGATTTAGTAAAAAAAAAAAAAAAATGATAACTATTGCTCACGAAGAGATTAGTGATCCGAAGACAACATCCGGTGTTTTAAATATATAGTCAGGAAAGAAATGGCGTATTTCAAGAAACAAAATATTAAAGAAAATTATTTAAACAAACTCCAAAAGTATATTTCACCAGTTCGCCCAACCAATGTAGAGTCGTAAAGAGCTTTTTCTGCAGCAGGTTTAATTGGCACAAGGTACAGAACAAGTTTAAGCGACGAAACATTAAAATAATATATTTTATATTAAATATATTTTATTTTATAAAAAAAATCTTTTTGATTGTGTAATTTATTTATTTTTAACTAGGATTGACCTGTAAACTGATGCTATTTTACTAGTATATTCATTTGTTATGCTTTTTGTTGTTTTCAGTTTTTAGATAATTACTATTTAAGCCTTTAGAAAAAAACCCGGTAAATTACCGGTAACCCGGTAATAATTTTATTTTTACTGAATTACCGGTTTTTTAAAATATCGGTAAATTTACTAGCACTAAAAACAAGCATTTAAGCAATTTTTTTATATATAGTAAAAGGGAGGATGAGGGGGAGTGTGCATCAATTCTATATTTTAGAACTGTTTTCTATTTACTTTAATGAAAAAATGTTAAAACAAAAAATTTTTTTTTCCATCTATATAGGATATTCTAAGACATGTGATTTTTGGTCCCCCTCCCCATTTTAATAAAATTTTGAAAAATTAAGGTCTGCTTTTGCAAATGATGCATATGTTCTGGTAAAAAATTTATCTTTTCTTAATTTGTATCTAATGGCAAAAAAATCCTAAGGGTCGACTTTTTTAATAAATGTTGAAAAGTACTGGATGCCGTAATGTATATGTTAATGGTGTTTCTTTTATTTAGATATAAAACTTTTTAACATTTTTCATAAAAAAATTTTTTTTTTTTTATAAAGATGAAAATAAAAATTCAATAATGTATTTTATAAATTGTAATAAATTTTGATATATAAGATACAAAAACAATGATTTTATAGAATTTTTAAATAAAAAATTTAAGAGAATGGCTTTTTACGATTGGCTTTAAAATATTTTGTATTTAGTGAAGAATAAGAAAGATATTCGCTTATTGCACCCAGTGTATAAATTGATGTAAAGTAAGTATATTTATTTTTTACTGCAAATTTTGTTTTATTTTATAATTTTAACAACTGCCTCAAATTAAGCACTTATTTTTAATTTAACAACCTTAACGGTTTTACAATCTTTTCACGTTACTGGCAAATACGAGGTAATTAAAATTACAACTTATTTTTGATTTACATTCTTCGCTATTAATTACCTAAAGCAAATTAGTTGTTTTTAAAATTTTAAAATAGATTTTTAGTTGGCAAGGATGTAGTCATTTTAATCTATAATTTCTGCTTCTAATCTACTTTGTATAGATTTTATTTAATTCCACTCTCATTATATAGTAGTGGTGCTGCATAAATGTAAACAAGCAAAAACTTTCAGATACCACTTAAATTTACACTTAAAAAGGTGCCTAGGATTTTTTTTAAAACTAATTCACTTTCTGGGAAGCTGAAAGCAAACACTGTTTAGGTTGGGAGTTAGAGAAAACATTGAGTTAAGGTAAACACCTAGAAAGTGGTTAACAGAAGACTGCAGATTCGTAGTTAACAGAAGACTGTAGATTCAGGAAAAAATGAAGACAGATGAAGATTGAGTTTAGGTTGATGAAACAAGAGATGATAATTTGTTTATTGATTGCGCCACCATGATAGAACTTGTAAAAAAGGATGTAACTTTACAACTATGGGACATAGGCTGAAGTTTGGCAGCTAGAGCATGTCTAACTACATTTACAATGCGTTTTTAGATCCAGTCTGCAAAAGAAAGGGCATTATTAGAAGAACCAACCCTAATCAACAACAGTATTTTATACAAAGATGAGTAAGAAATTTATGGAGGCAGAGAATGGAATCAGGAGTAGGAAAATTGTACGAAAGAGGACCTAACTTTAATTCAAAAAAAAACTTAGTTGCTAATAATCATTAACCTTATCATGCATCTTAGCAGATCCTAACTTTGCAATGGACTGTATATGAGGTTTCTATACGAGGCCGTAACTAAAAGAAAATCTGCAATAACGTAAAATAAAAGACAGTAAGAATTTTGTTATTCATCAATAAAGAAATATCAACAACATAGCTATATTTCAATAGTTAACAGCGGTAAACAACTGAGTTTTGTTTGGATTTAATTTGACAGCCAGTTCAAGTTTCAAGTTACTGAAACAAGATTAGCTGCCTGTTCTAAGTAATCAAAAAAGATGACTTTTTGTCAAGACTAAAGTTGTGTTGCTAACAAGTAAAGTTGTGAGTTGTATTGTAAGCAAATAAAGCCACATTAAGTGTAAGATTATCATTAAGATCATTATTAGAAAAAACAAAGGAATACGATTGGAATCTTGTGGCACTCAAGAAGTTACTGGAGTAACTTCACGATTTTATTTGTATAAACTCGTCAAACTAGTCATTATAAGTATTATTATAACAACTTTCTTGTACCTAAACCTGTACAAATGAGTAAATGTGAACAGGCCTTTTAAATTCTTAAAAACGTTCAATTTCTAACAATATTAATATAATGATAATAAATAAAATAAAGAAAAAAATGGTTAAAAGTTGAATGTTATACTTTAACAATTTGATGTTAATTGTACTCTTATAACGTCACATTGACATTATTTAGTATTTAATTAATTTGCTAATTTATATTTAATAATTCTCAAATGAGATTTCGCAAATTAGGTTTTGGTTATTAAGTATAAAATATAAAAAAAATTCAAATTCATGTCTTTAAGATTAGATCTAAGTTATTTTGATCTATTATAAGTAAAAGTTAAAATTAAAAAAAACTACTTTTAGTTTAGGTTGATTGAAGGTTATTATGCAGAATTGTATTCTTTAATATTTATTTTTTCTATTTTCAGAGAATCTCTGAGAACACTAAAAGAATATAAAAGTTCTGGTATTGAACGAGTTAAGGTAGTTTACTTAATAAACTTAAGATATGAAAAATGGCCTGCAAATTCATTCGTTTTTAAATAATTTTTTTTCATTTTTGAAAAATTTTGTTATATTAGTTTATGGTAAATCTCACAAGAGCTATAGGTAGAAAACGCCACATATATGGAAGATCTAATATTGACTATTTTTATACCATTTGGATTTAAATATACATGGCATTTATATAAAATATGTGGTAATTTTCACCTACAAAATATTAATCCCTACAAAATAATAATCCCCACAAGTGCTACATGCCGTAAAAAAATACGTATATAACCCATGTAGCATTTACCACCAATGTACTAAGTGGGATTTCCCACAAAGAATATTGGTGGTAAACCCTACAAAATCCATTAAGGTCTTTAAAATATGTGTTAATTACCACCTATATCCCATGTGAGATTTAACATTAAATCCATGTGATACAAAATAATAATCCCCTCAAATGTTACATGCGGTAAAACACATGTGTATCCCATATAGAAATTGCCATATACAACCCATGCAGGATTTACCACCAATGTTCTATGTGGGATAAACCACATGAAACACACGTGGAACAAAATAACAATCTCCATATGGGTTGCATGTGGAAAAAACTATGCTTATATTATGTGATATTTTTCACTGGGAAAACGCTGTTAGTTTAAATCTAAAATACCATTATGTAAATCCGGCAGAAATACTAGCAGTTCTTATCTAGACATTAATTTAATTCTAATCTAGAAATTTATTATTAGTTGTTTCAAAAATCACAATACCTAAAATAACAATAAACTCTAAATATTTACAAGTTTGTACTTTTTATTTGCAACGCCCTAATTGCTTAAGTCGTTTTCAACAATATTATTGAACAGTTTTTTAAAAGTGGATTGTGATTAGTTTATATTTTTACTCTAGCTATATTATATATTATATAATATATTATAACTCTATGCTTACATTTATCTATGCTTACATATATGTCTACATAACTCTATGCTTATGTTACATGCTTCTACATAACATACATACTCTATGCTTTTGTTACAACTCTATACATATGTTACATAAATCTATGCTTACATTTGTCTATGCTTTCATGTCTATAACTCTTAACTTACATTTAGCTATATTATAAATATTATAAATATTATAAATATTTTAAATATTATAAATATTTTAAATATTATAAATATTATAAATATTATAAATATTTTAAATATTATAAATATTGTAAATATTATAAATATTATAAATATTATAAATATTATAAATATTATAAATATTATAAATATTATAAATATTATAAATATTATAAATATTATAAATATTATAAATATTATAAATATTATTAATATTATTAATATTATTAATGTTATTAATATTATTAATATTATTAATATTATTAATATTATAAATATTATTTTTTTTTTTTTTTTTTTTTTTTTTTTCCAACCAACTAGAGTGACCTGAAGCTGAAACCAGACTTATACAGGGCCCTAGAAGGCGGTGTTATTTGGGAGCCGAGACTCCGTATTTTGGCCCATTTAAGGGTTATTTGGCCCATTTAAGGGTTTAGTTGCCACTCAGCCGAAACTGAGCAGCGCCAACTTAATGGTTTATCTCCATTTCACGTCCGGAGTGGACGGACCGCTTTGAGATTTCCGGACGTAGAAGTAGACACTGGAAAAGCGACTACGCCAAGAACCTCTATCGACTGTCACGGTTTTGATCTTGTGCTGCTTCTGTTTTCTAACAACACCGAAACCAATTGAGAGATGGTTCGGAGCCGAAATAAGAACAGATACTACACTTGATCTTAGCCATTAGGCCGAGAAGCGATAAATATTATAACTTCATTATTTTTGCCAAAGAGTTGTTTGTATAAAATCATTAATGGCAATGTTGTCAAATAAATTTGCTCTGGTTTTGTAACACTTGTGGGTTTATTAATAGTTGATGAGATATTTAAAAAAATTTAAAAGTATATCTTAGAATAATTTAGTCACCGAGAATATATGGGCTAATATTTTCTTTATTATTTTTGTAATAGATTTTTTAATAAAAATTTCGAATGAATTAATTTTACCTCATTGTGGACAATAAACGCAACGGAAATATTTATTTCTGCATTTTTATTTTCGATGAAAAGGCTTTTAAGGTTAGTATTTAATAAACGCAATAAAATTTTATTTTGTAAGCATATTCATCTAAGACATAAACCCCCAATCCTCCACCTTTTTTTTGCTGGTTCTTGCTTGGCCAATTAGTTTATTAAAAAGATAATTGTATACAGACTTAATTATGAAGGACTTTCTGAATCATACAAAGTCTCTAGGGCCATGGCAAAAAACACATACGACACCCCCTACCCCTCTATGAAAGACCTCTTCAGACGGCCTTGCAAGTCTCTATAGAGATATGATGTCGAACGCATAATCTAACGTAATTTAAAGACATATTCAAATGATATAATCATTCCAATTATTTTTTAAATATAAAACCAAAAATATTGTAAAAAAAAATTTGTAGCTTTACAAATTTTTTAATTTAACCACCTTACAAAAACATGTCCGATCACTTCATAGTTTTGAGTATTATCCTTAGATTAAACCTAAATTAAAGTCTAGCACATGCTTTAGATTTCTGTCAAGAATATGATGTTGACATGCAATGAACTGTGGCTGATGAAATTTTTTCTCACAAATTAATTTTGTAATTTTACAACATGTTCATTGGTTCTTCCTATAATATCTACATCACTGACAATATTTAAGTTCTTTCACAAATCAAATTAAACCATTGTAATTCATTAGAAATATCCTGTGACAATTTAATGTTATACTTTGCGATACATAGTTTCAATTCTCTAATTGAAATCGTCAAACATACCACATAATACTCGTGATTAGCTGTTATTATTGAAATAAATGCAGACCTGAATTTTTTCTTTAAATATTTAAATTTAATATTTTGCAATTAAATTATATTTTTTATACTTATTTTTTTATTTTTGCAAACCAAATAAAATCTTTTAATATCTAAAGATGTCTGGAAACTTAAGCAAGCACGTACCCATGCAGATTTTAACGTTGTTCTGACGTTGGTCTAACGTATTAAACGCATGATGGATAACTTTCCGTTTTTATTATTGGCAACACTATTCCGGTTTTTTGTTTTCAACGCTTTTTCTTAATTTCACTTGCGAAATTATTCCGTTTTTTTCCTTTTCGACACTATTCATTTATTTTTATTTTTTTTATTTTTTTAAATTTCGTCATTAAAAAATAAGCTTTTACAATGTTTTTACAACATAAAAATATAACATTAAAGTTTCGGAGCCGGCAGAAGACATGGTCTTATCATCCAGCCCCGTTAATATAACTAAAAAATTCGATAAAAATGAAAAAGGAAAATAGAAACTAAAGAGAAAACTGATTTAACATTCAATTTACTATTTGCAGAAAAAAAAGAAAAAAAAAAAAAAATTTAATTATTTTTTAAAATCATTATTTTTTCTTCAATTCTCTATTTTATTCTACTCTTATTTTTATTATACACGCACGCACACACACACATACATACAAATATATGTCCGTTCATATATACATGCAAAAATAAATTCTGTTTTATATTCCATCTACAAATGGCGTAAGTTATAATAAATATTGCCTTTTCAAATTGCGTTATTATTATAATATAGAATAATATCAAACATGTTTTAAGTACCATACAATATAATTAACATGTTGCGTCAATTTATTAGATATTAAATAATTAACATTATCAAAATTTTTAATAAAAAGATAGTAATTGCTTTGTATCAAAATCAAATAAGTGTTGTTTTGTTGCACGTTTATGTTGTTGAGTTGAAGTTAAAGTTTTTATATTACTCGTTAAAACCAAGTTCCATTACCGCGGCCCTCGGCAAGATATCGAAAAATCAGCTTGTTTTAATAATGTTTTTGGTATAAAAAAATTATTTATTGAGTAAATAGTTTCGTATTTGTGGTTTAAAGAAAAAAGTAAGTTTGGAAAATGCTTGGTAGCATACCATTTTTAAACTTAAACATAAAAATAAGTATATTAAGAATATTTATTTTATAGACATTAGGCACTCCAATTTCTTTTAGTAGTGGTCTGGCACTAGCGTATTTATTTGCATTTAATATCAAGCGACTTGCTCGTTTTTGTTTTTTGTAGATTGTATTTAACTTTGAAGGATAAGTACTTGCCCAGATAACGTTGCAGTAGCTGATGTAGCTATGAACAAATGCAAAATAAATATTTTTTAAACAATTTGTGTTCAGGAGATGTTTTGTTTTATACATAATACCAATATTTTTAGATATTTTCTATTACTTTGATATGATTACTCCAGCTAATATGTTCATTAAGAATTACGCCTAAAAACTTGATTAAGTATTCTCGTTTAAGTTTTGTTTTATCAATTAGTAAATCAGGCATTTTTAAGGGGAGGGTTTCAGATTTTGATAATTTTGTAAAAAGAATATATTTACTTTTTCGTCATTTAAAGAGAGTTTGTTAGCCTTAAACCATTCGTTCAGGTTCTCAATTTCTTGATTAACAGTGTTATATAATAGGCTAATGTTTGTGTGGCTAAAGAATACTTGCGCATTGTCAGCAAAAAGCACAAAGTTAAGTATGTTAGAAGATAAGTAGATATCGTTAATGTAAACGAGGAATAACAATGGGCCAAGAATTGATTCTTGTGGGACCCCACAAGTAATGCTTTCAAGTCGTGTTACAGTGTTGTCATATGATAAAACTTGTTTCCGATTATTAAGGTAAGAGCAAAACCATTTTAAATTGTTATTTCTTATTCCATAATTATACAGTTTATAAAGAAGAATCTCATGGTCGTCTGTGTCAAGCGCTTTTGAAAGATCGAGAAAAACTCTAAAAGTGTATTTATTTTTGTCAAACCCATTTAAAATTTTGTTGACAAGTTTGGCTACAGCGTGTTCTGTAGAATGTTTTTTTTGAAAACCATATTGGTTATTATTTAGCAGGTGGTGGTTTATCATGTAGTTATAAAGTCTATTGTGCATTATACGCTCTAATCAGGTCTAGATGACATTAGCGTGAACATTGTAAAAAATGTCTACCATATTATTGAATATTTTTGAAATGCATGATAAAATAGAAATAGGCCTGTAGTTAGGAGCTATAGAATCATCTCCGCTTTCAAATATAGGAACAACTTTTGCTAGCTTTAGCTGATTAGGAAATACCCCATTTTTCAAAGACAGATTACAGATATGCAGAAGGGGATATTCAATAATATCGTAGACATTTTTTAAAACGTTCACGCTAATGTCATCTTGACCTGGAGTTTTGTTTTTTTGTATAGTATTAAATGCATTTTTAAGCTCATCCGGAATTATATCAAGCTCGTTCATAACTGACGTTTTTTTTCTAAATACGATTTATAATATTTTTTTCCAGGAGTTATTTTGTTAGCTAGTTTTTCCCCAATTTTTATGAAATAATTATTAAATTTCTCTGCAGTATCTATTGCCTTATTAGCTACTATATCATTCTTATCTGTTTTTAAGTATTGCGGAAATACTTTGGTGGCATCTTTTTTTTCCTTGTTACCTCTTTAATGACGCCCCAAGTTTTTTTGGTGTTACCGCAAAAATTTTCTAGGAAATTGCAATAATAGTATTTTTTTGAATGCTTTTTTTAATTTTTCAAATAGATTTTTGTATTGTTTATATATTTTTTCGTTTTATAAGTCTTTTTTTTTTTAAACTTTTCATAAAGTTTTTTTTTTCTTTTTGAAGATTTAATAAGACCTTTTGTCATCCAGGACTTTTAAGGTTTTTGAGTTTAGTTAACTGCTCAAGCTTCGGAAACGCTTTTTCGGACAAACTTGTAAAAGTGAGTTTAAAAATATTGTAAGCTGTGTTAGTATCTTTGCAATTAACAACCTGATCCCAGTTTTCCATTGCTAAGTTGCTTCGGAACTTTGTTATATTTTTTTGATTTATATGCTTTTTGTTATAATCATTGTTTTGTTTTCTTTTTTGTTGTTGAAATTGTTAAGTAGAAAAAATATTGGAAAAAAGTCACTTATGTCAGATTTTATTAATTCGCTTTGAATGTTAAATTTTATAGTACTATTTGTAAATATGTTATCGATGAGGATAGCGGTTTGGAGAGTTACTCAAGTCGGTTTATTTATTACGGGTACTACGCCGTGCTGTGAGAGATTATTTAAAAAGCATTTGACATTGCTATTAGTTTTTATTTTTAAAAGATCCAAATTATTATCTCCCATTATACATAAGTGCTTATTTTTAGCCAGTTTTAGGTACTTAATTATATGTTTTTAAAAATATATCTGGTGGTCTATATATGCCAGTTATTTGCGCATTTGCTTTACTCTGGTTTGTTAATTCAACCGTGAAAAGTTTACTGTTTGCGTTCAGTATGCTGAGACTTTCTGCTTTTTTAAAGTGTATTGTAATATTTATCTAGAAACATATTCCTCCGCTAGTACCTCTACTACTAGTTTGACGGAGAGCTTTATATCCTTGTAATTGAAAATTTGATTTTATGGTACTTCCGTCTTTGCATCATGTTTCTAAAAGGCATATTACCGTAAATTCGTGACTTATGTCTTTTAGCATATCTTTAAAGTTTTCAAAGTTTTTACTCATTAAATTCATTTGCGACATTATTCCTTATTCTGTTATTCGACAATCAATATTGCGACAATTTGCAATACTATTCCTTTTTCACATTTTTGACAATCAAATTTGCGACAATCAAAATTTGAGATAATTAAAATTTTGCGACACTCCTGAAGTTTTCTTTTTAAAGCAGTATACAATAAATTGAAACTTTATTGGGAACACAAATAGGAAAAGATTCAGAGGTAAGACAGATAATTGGTCTGACATAATGTAATCTTCAGTAATCTTAGAGCTAAAAACTATTTGTTGTTAAATTTCATGTAAACTTTCTAAATTTAATTAAAACCTTCCACAGATAAAATTTACGTTGCGATTTTTGATAAATTCAATTTTAAGGCCAATTTAAACCTAAGTCTTGTCAATATACATTAAAACATTTTGTATAACATATAATGCCCTAAAATGCCCTAATTGGGCATTGATTCCGAAAACCAGTTTACAAGCAACAGCGTTCAATACGTTATATTCTTTGTTAAATTTTATTGTATTGCAATCAAAAAAGTCTCGTGTGACGTTTAATCAACAGTTTTACGTTAAAGCATAAAAAATTTCTTTTTTTTTTACACTTTAACGTTGTTAAGTACATGTACTAAACAAGTATGACAAGAAAATAGAAATTTTCACGTGAATGATTTGACATTAATGATATTATTGATAGTCTACTACCATGGATTGAGAGTATACCATCAAATACGTATTGAGATATGCCTAAGCAACTGTGACCTTGATCTGCTTTATTATTATGGATGGAAATTAATGGCTTGGTAGCTCAGTTATTTAGAGCGTCAAACTATTTGTTAAAACAACTTTTTGGTTTACAAAACGAATTGTTAGTGCAGCCGGGGCGCAGTGGTTAGAGATCTGGCTCAAAACCAAGAGGTCCGAGGTTCGGCACCGGGCTCAAGCCCAATAAGCTATATTGGTAAGGAAGAAAGCGTAAACATCTTAATCAAAAGCTCCTCCGCGGTGCTCTGTGATAAAATCGATAGGACTTTTGGGAGCGCCTTCATATCCACTAAAAAAAACCCGATCTGTTGTGAAAGATGAGTTCAAATCCAGTCACTGCCAACTCATCGTAAGAGAATTTGAGATGTATTATAAATCGTAAATATTAAAAAAAAGTTTTGTTTCAGTTTCATAAAAAGTTTATTTAGTTAATAAAAGAAACCCAGCGGGCACGGGTACGTTCATTGTACGTCCGGACGGAACGTACAACTTTAGATCAATTTTTTGTTCAGATTGGAAATACTGAATGACGTCAAAATCTGAACGTACAATGTACATTCAAATTGGACGTTCACTTTCGGTCCAAATTGGACGTACATTTTAAGTAGGATTTTGATTCATATTGGAAATACTGAACCATTCTTGTATTACATTTTATTTATTATATTTGTAACGTATTACATATTTGGGTGAAGAACCTTACTTGACTTTTTACTTTTTCTTTTTCTTGACTTATGTAAAATAACTGACACAAATATAAACAAATAAAACAACTCATGTGGGGTCATAAAGATTTATTATGAAAAAAATCTTCCTTTTCAACAGCTTTACCACCACCACGACCACCACCATCTTTTCTGTCAGCAGCACGTTTCAGAATATTGCCAATAGAATGGTGTACTTCATGTATAGTATACTTCATCATAGATTCTAAAATATAAAACTACTACATACTAACTACTAGAAGCTAATTTTACTACATCAGAATGTTCATTATCAAACTTTTCAAATTCTTCTAAATCATCAAATTTTTTCACATGTTATAAAGAATGTTCTGGTTCATAATGTGCCCTAATCTTACACTGCTCTTCAAGAATTTGTGTGAGCAAATGAATTACTTTGTATTGGAACGCTAAAAATAAACATCAAATTGTCCTATAAATGTTTATTATATTAATATTAATCACATAAACATCATAAAAACTATCTTTTCTGACAAATATTATCAGATTGAATCAAGAAATACTAAGAAAATATTAAAATGTTTGGTTATAACTGCATTTCAGAAAGTCTCTTTTGCCATTAAAAAAATTATTATGGTATTTTAACTATTTACGAGTGTTTGTCATAACAATATGTAATTTGTTTAAATATTTTATGTTCCTAACATTTTGATCTTTCCATATAAAATTGTAATTAAACAAGGTTGAATAAAAACAATTTAACAATAAAACGAGTAACAGCTTAATGGCTTATTTTTATATAATAATTTACAATAACTCATTTGTTTATTAAATTTTTTTCAAAATTGAGATAAACTAAAAAATGAAAACTTACTAGCTTCAGGAAGAGGAAATTTAGACATGAATATTTTTGGAGAGACTGACACTTTGGTGGAGACACTTTCTTTAGGATTGGAATTTTAGATACAGTAGGTGATGTAAAGTTAGGACAAGAGCTTGAAGATGAAGGCATCAAAACTGCTTCTGTGGAGGTATTTGAAGCAAAAGATTTTATCGCTAGTTGAGTAGAACCTGAAGCAAGTTTTGAAATAGCAAGAGATTGTGAAGCTTCTGGATTTTGTAAAGGAAATAATATTGGAGCTTTTTCTTTTTTACTAAATGCAGCTTCATGAACTCTTTCAGTTCCAGAACTTGCACCTTTATATGTATGGGCAGATATTTTAAAAGGAGATTGTGACCTAACTCTGTCAAAAGTAAGCTTTTTAGGAAATGTAGCTAAATAAAGAAAAAAATATATAAATCTTAAATATATATATCTAAATAATTGTGTCTGCTTGTTATATATATAAACAAAGAAATTACAACTATGTCAATTTTATAGATATCAATATCACAATACTTACTATGACAACACTTTCCCTTAAGGAGCGGAAAGCAAAACCAATCATTTTGAAATATTAACTGTTGTCTACATGCTTTTAAAACATTAATACCTTTAGGCCATTGCACAAACTGCCTTTCATTTGGAGCTCCTTCAACCCCCACTAAAGGGATTGTCAGCTTTTCTTTAACAGACCCTTCCAGCCATACTGCTCTACACCAAGACATATTTATTTTACTAAAACAAAAGCTATAATATCATAATAATATCATAATAAAAACAAATATAAAAGAGTTCTAGACATAAAAAGTTTTATATCATAATAAAAAGCAAATATATAAGCGTTTTAAACATAAAAAGAAGTTTTTCTCCCAATTATTTATATAAATAAGCTAGTTTATAGATCTACATTTCGAGTTCAGAAAAAAACTAAAATCAAATTTTTTCATCATTGGGCAGTAATGGAAATATTGATAAATCTTTTTTTTCATTCATACAAACACATTTCCTTTGAAAATCTGCACAACTAAATGTTCTTTGGACAACTTTATTAAAATGTTTGGTGCGAAACAATGATATATTAAACTGCATTGATGGAGCTGAAGTATCAAAGACATTGTCTAAGTATTTAGTAACAATAACATTACATTGAAAGGTACCAACATTGTTCTTAGCCTTTATAAAAGCAATAGAAGAGTTGTGGAGCAAAAAACAATCTTTTCTGTTGGCTGAAATTTTAGTTTCTAAAGTTTTTTTAGGTAATTTTCCAAAACAATTTTGATACTAAGATTGTCGTTTTGAAACTTGAGACACTGGATTGAAAGAATTCCGTATGTTTCTTTTCATTCTTAGAAGAAAGTTCTCAAAAGGAAAACATGATATTCTGTTAAGAGAACATGAATGAATACGAAAATCGTCAACTAAGTACAAAAGAGTATGCACATTATAAACTGTAAATGTACTGTCATATATGTTTAGCCTCATTTGCATAATCTAAATATGGAACACGTAGATGGTCATCATCTTCTAATAATATGGTCATTGCAATACTTAGGACCAAAAAATGTTCATACAACTTCTTTGATACTATACCTCTTAATGCAACTGGACCAGTATATAATACAAATAGTCGAAATTCTGTCGCTTTCCATCTATCCAAGGCATTCAAACTTCTAGGTTGCCGAGAAAACTCACTTGGTATACATTCATTATTACTCACCAATACTTGAGATACCTCAGAAATTTGGGCAGCAGATTTTTTCCCACCTGGTCCTTTTTTCAGATAATTTAATATGTGACGCATTCCACCTAAACACACAAGATGCATGTAACCTAGTGTCAAAGAATAAATGCAATCAATTTCAATTCCAGTTAAAAGAGAAATAGATCGTTGATGATTATTGTAATATCTAAACTGTTCAAAAGTAAATTTTTCTCTCAAATGAAAATCTTCATTAAACACCACTCTTCCTTCATGTGTTCCATGAATAATGCATCTTTCGCAGGAATAACCAGAATGAGAGACTATACACTTTAAAAAGGCTCTAGAAGGTGCATCACAAACCAAAGATTTAATCTCTATGCTTATCTAGTCTCCACAGAACATAATACCAGTGTGCCTTAACTCATTCCATTCATTAACAAAATCTAACAAATATTCATTAATATTGCCTGGTTTATGATCACCATAAAAGATAGCAATAAAAAATATATCAGAATTATGAAAGCGTGCAAGAATTGGCCACATCTGCATACTTGATGATTTAAAAAGAGGAATTCCATCAATACTTAATGACAGCTTGATAATATTACCAAGAACATCTTTTTCACTTAGAACACTTTTAATTCCTTTAAATATTCCACAATATGCATAATCCCCACCACATTACCTTTCTAATGGTATTTTTTTTGGTGTTTTTAAAAGAGTTCTTGCATCTTTAGGAAGAGGACAACCGTTTTCACAATAGATAGATAAAAGATCATTAATAGATGAAAGAGTCTAACCATTTCTAGTTGCACATTGAACAAGCTTTTTATCTAATGATTATATTTCACCCTCATTAGAATCATCACTACTGTCACAATCTGTATTGTTACTATCAGATTTACTACTGTTCGGATAATAATCATCAGGTAAGCAAGCATTGTCGCACAAAAAATATTGTTTGACATACTTATACTCTCCAATAATTCATTGTCACTATTCACTGAATATAAGTTATTAAATGAAAATGAAACAATTGTAGAACCAAGCGATGTTGATTTTTCTGTAATAAGAGAAATATCAATAACATGTTATTCAACAACTGTCTCATCCTTACTTGACGAATCTAAAAGTGCATTTACTTTTCTATTGATACCTTTCCATTTTCTTACATTGGATGCCATTAAAAAACACTAATTTTCAGATGTGAGTTATGTGAAAAACACCACGATACTTAGATAAGATGCCCGCTTAAAAAGGTGATAATAGATAGTAGGTGATAACGCCAAATTTTGGGTTTATATAAAATTTCACGAAATATAAGTTTGAAGTTTAGTTGCTATTTTGGAACTATTATTTAAAAAATTATTTAAGGTTCATTTCTAATCCGAGAACGGACGAACGACGTTTGGACATACTTGTGCCCGCTGGAAATTTTTTAAATAAAACTTAAACTTTTTAAGTAAATAAAACGAATTGAAACCAAATTTTGTGAATCATAGTCAGCACGTCTATTTACTTTAAATATTTATTTTTTTCGACACTTATTACTAAGTATGTTAATTTTTTTTATTACTTTTTTATTTTAAAAAAGTATCACTTAAACTATATAAATTTAAATGGCTAATTTTATAAATTTTACACAAAAAATATTATAGTATGATGAACCAAAACTCTTAAGACAAACAAAACCGAATGGATTATGTGCCTCAAAATAATTCTAGAAGAGACATAAGATAAGTATTTTTTAGGTATTATTCTAGTTAACAACCAATATTCATAATAATAATTTGTAAATTTTGTCTACTTATTAGAGTTTATAATAAGTAGACATAATTATATTAGATAATATAATTTTCTCTTTAGTTGAGTAAATTCTGTATCGAATATATTACTATAAAAATATATTTACGAAAGCATTTTTTTGTATGTTGCACTATTTCGATAATGTTGTATATAATATTTAATAATATTAATATTTAATGTTGTACAATATT
Organism: Hydra vulgaris; assembly: GCF_038396675.1. Taxonomy (NCBI): domain Eukaryota; kingdom Metazoa; phylum Cnidaria; class Hydrozoa; order Anthoathecata; family Hydridae; genus Hydra; species Hydra vulgaris. The sequence goes on along the minus strand of NC_088932.1, from coordinate 14,850,084 downwards.
ACTTAGAGTATATACTGGTTGGTAAAAATTTTTTTTAACATATTTGAAATTTTGAATCTTTTTTTTTTAAACATTTTTTATAAATTCACACATTTTTGGATTTTAATCTAGCTATTTAGTATTTGTAAAATCATTTGGATTTTAATCTTTTTTTATTTATTTTTTATTTTTCACTTTTTAGGTGCTCCCAGAAGTCCTAACGGTCTTATCACGGAGCACTGCGGGAGAGCATTTAACTAGAAGTTCAAGCCTCCTTCCTTATCAATGTCGCTTATTGGGCTAGAGCCGGGTTCGAACCCAGGACTTCTGAGTTCTGAACCAGAACTCTAACCACTGCGCCACGGCTGCTATCTAGCTATTTAGTAAAATCGTTTATCATCATAAACTCTTTACATTATACTAAAAGGAAACATTTTGTTTTCTTCAAAAAATTGTTTTAAATATTAAAATGGCATTTCTTCCTCATTCCGCAGTTTTACTAGTTGTTTTTTTGTTTCAAATAATTTTATTTGTAACTGCAATTTAAAATTGATTTTAAAGTTGCCGTTTGACATAAACTTACATAAATTTACAATACAGTTTTTTAAAATGGATATAATTTTATTGTGTCTTAGGGCATCGACCCAATCTAAAAACATTTGTAGCGTTTTTTAGACAAAAAGAAAGCAACTACAATTAACTAGCTTATTAATTAAACATTCTTTAGTTTTTATTTACATCTTTTGAAGATATTAACAGATATATATTAACCCAACCTGCACATCTACCTTCTTTTTCGGAATAAAAATCTGTATAGACACGTGTTTGCACAATATAGACGTAAACCAAAAAACTTGTATATTACGGGCTGTTTTTATTTAGTTTAACACGTGTTTTTTGATGTTTTAAAGACAAACTTATCAGTGGTTTTAAATTCCCTACAAAAGTTTATTAAAATATTAAACGGAGTTTCCATAACGGTGAAACCAATAATATTTTACCTGGTATTTTTGGTAAATAGTAATAGTTATTTTCATGAAGTGAAAATCATTGTTGGCGCGTTTTGTTCCATTGGTTTTAAAAGGTTATAAAGACGCAACAGAAACCATGCATAAATTTTTTCTGAGTTGTGCCGGCTAGTTATTGGTACTTACTTAATGTTATAGAACATTAAGTAAGTAAAGGTGCTTACCATGACTTATTTACTTAATGTTCGAAAAAAATTTAATTGCTAAAAAAAAAAATTTTAATTTACATTTCTTAGATGCATATAGCTGTAGATTGGGTTAGAACTCCTTTTTTAATCTTTATTGTTATTTCAATTTTTCAAACATATGTTTAAAAAGTTGTTAAAAATATTAATGCTATATAACATTAATACTTTTAACAACTTCCCATAAAAAGCAGTAATATATAGTATTAGTGTACATTAAAATCAAGTTTTTATTAGTTGTTTGCTATTATATTCCTTAAAAGTTATTTATCTATCTCTCTCTCTATACCTGTCAGTTATGTTATCTTATGAACATTAAAAGTTATTTATCTATCTCTGTCTCTATCCTTGTCAGTTGTTTACTCCTAATATTATTAAAAGCAAACAAGTAATAGGGATAGCTACCCAGCAAACATGTCAACGTTGAATCAACTTTGAAAACCAGTCGCAAAAGATGATGCGGAAACGTTGACAAAGTAATCGATTTTGCAAAGATATATAACGTTGTTTAATAGACGTTGATTAAACGTTATTGCGTAACGTTGAAAAAACGTTACTAAATGACGTTACAAAAATGTCGCAACTAAAGGTTGAAAAAGTGTTACATAAAAAGCGTTGTATAAACGTCTCAACTTAACATTGAGAAAACGTTTCTTTAAAAGCGTTGCATAAACGCTGTTAAAGCAGTCTATTTTGCAAGAATTTGTAACGTTGTTAGTAAAACGTTGATTTAACGTGACGCGAAGACGTCGAGTAAACTTTAAAATATAACGTTGAATCAACGCATAAATGCGCTGTAGAAAATATCGCAAAATATAATTAAACTTAATTAAACGTGGCTATAATATATAATGAATTGGCAAATAAAACTAAATTGTAAGTTGAACTCTGATCTCGCAATATTTCCAAAATCATTTTTAAATACAAACAGTAATATACAATGACAAATTTATAAAAGGCCTAAAATATACAGTTCATAGATATACTTATATATATAAAAATATAAAAAATTTCTTTCAAATTTATGTGTGTGAGTGTTTGTATATATATTTATGCAATATATAAAAATACAATTAACAAGATATCGTATTGATAGGCCAGGATATCATTGAAATACAGAACCTAAATCAAAAAACAAAACTTGTACCATTAGTAGTCTAAAAGCAAATGTAAAAAAAATGTTATTGAATTAGTATAATTATTATTAAACTTAAAAAGTAAAAATAAATAAATATATATATATATAAATATATATATATATATATATATATATATATATATATATATATATATATATATATATATATATATATATATATATATATATATATATATATATATATATATATATATATATTAGTAGTAGAAAATGACTTAACAAAAATTTTTTCCATTTAACACTGTGTTTCATCAACAAAGATTCATCAGAAATGGATGATCAAATTAATAAAACTTCAATTTATACCAAAAATTAAATTACAGGAAGTTGCAAATGTCTTAACTACTGTAAATTTTCAAACATTTGTGGAATTTGCTGACACTATTATAAAAAGAATTCTTTAGAAATGATTACTTATGCTATTTTTTTAAAAATGTTTTTTTAAAAAGGGTAGTTAATGTAAATATTATTAGAACTCATTTATTTTTATAGTTTTTTAGGAGAAACTTATTTTCGTGCCTACATTTAGAAATTAATTCCGATCTTTTGTTTAATAAGCATTCTTGATTTGCATGTGTAATTATTTCAAATTTTTCTTGTAGGCATAGTATGCATTTTTTTGAAACATTATTATATGCAGGCGCTGTTTTAAGGATAGACCAATTCAGTATAAAGTCATCAATCTTTTTTTCTTTTAATTCCCATATATATTTTGACAGCATGGTGTCCTTTGAATACTTTTTCTTCTTGAAAGATTGCTTATGATTGGCAAAATATTTTTCCATTCACCCTCTGTTAAGCCAATATATTGATTATCAGGTACATTCTTAAAGGAAACAACACATTAATATACTACATTTTTTGATAAACAACTTCCACTCATTGGACAATTGATTTTTTGTTTACAATTACAATTTTCTGTAGTTTTTTCATTTAGGATTTCTTTTTTGTTTAACAAAGCCTTATTGTGACCTTTTATAATTCTTTCCATATTTTTTGTGCAACTGTAGCTAATTATAATTGTATTTCGATTAAAAATTTTATGTAATTTTTTAGATCGCGGGAACACACCCTGTAAATATCCATGGCTAACATCACCCGAAAGGACCGAAGAAATCCTTTTTTCCCAGAAGGTCAAATAATTATTGGAAATTAAAAAAAATGAATTTCATTTGAGTTTAGTTACTTTGTAATGACTAAGCATCAGCAATGAATCTATGTACATGTACGCATGCACACACGCACGCACGCACGCACGCATGCACTAACTTTTCAAATTAAAAAGGGTTAAATCCTTCTCTGTCATCCCCCTTCCATTGGCATGAAGTACACAATAAGATTATATACACAAAAAAATTGTGTACACATAAAGATTATCATGAAATTTATGAAATAAAAAACATTCATAATCATTTTTCCTTGTTGAATGAAGATCATTTTTTAAAATGAAGACATAAAGCATAAAAAATGCCAAATAAAGCAAAAACACATGAAGAATGCAGAAAGTCTGTTTGTTTTCTTTGCATGAGGAAAGGAGACCAAGAGTTAAATGACTTTATCATTGGAGGAATTCACAAATTGTTGAAAACAGACATTGAATTTGCAGATGAAAGAGTCCCACAGGCTATTTGCAATGCTTGCCGAACTCTCTTGCAAAAAAGAGATGCTGGGGACATGAGTGTTTCACTTCCTGCAATCTACAACTTCTCTGCAATCATTGTCAAGCCTTTGACACGATTATCTGGTCCATGTGACTGCCTCATTTGCCAAATAGCAAAACTCAAGCTCAACCAGAAAAATCCCTTGGCAGCAAAAGAACAGAACAGAAACCTTGACCAAGGTGAATCTTCTAAGCCTGGCCCTTCACCAAAGTCCCGCTTACATTCATCAGAGAAAAGATGCGCACAATATTTGTCCATTCTTGCAAGAGGTTTCAGACATTCATGCACAATCGGAACAAGACACCAAAACTTGCAAGCATTGGTCCAGTCAGATCCTATTGGTGCTGAGCAAATTGCATCTGCCATCATCAGCTCAAAGGATGCATCTCCTGGAGGAACTGTCCGGCTGAGTCAAGCAAGAGGAGGGCAGTTATTTCCATTAATACCATGTAATAATAAACTTCTGTGGGAATCACTTTTACTCATAACTATTGTTGTTGTAATCATTCACAAGTAACAAAAAGTTTTTAAATTTATTTCATTTGCTTTTTAGGCCCAGCATCTGCACGCAAATCAACCAGTTTAACACTTACAATGCAAAGCTTGTTAAATGTTCAGTTGAACACAGGACTATCCAACACGGGAATGCGAATGGGAACTTGCCTCAACACTTAACAAAGCAACAGAAACTCGACTAGTTGAGCCATTTTTCCAGCAAAAGTTTGCTGCTGTAGGAAAATCGTTGAATGATTTCTTTCAACTATCAGTTGTCAACATTTTAGCAGAAAAAGGAAAAGTTGAAGAGAAGAGAACAATTATTCACTGCAAAAACCTTGAGGATTAACCAACAAGGTGTTGTTGTCAAGGGAATACGGCTCCAATCATTTTGTCAAGCTTGGCATTGATGGAGGAGGATCATTCTTGAAAATGAGCTTAGCAGTTATCAAGGTAACTGATGAAGATGATGAAACAAGAAGTCCTCAACAAAAAAGTCTTCGCTTACTGACAAGCTCATCTGCCCGAGACACAGGTGTCAAACGGCAGCTCATAGTTGCGATCGCTGAAAATGTTTCTGAAACATATGAGAACGTCAAATTGATGATGAACATCATTCAATTAAATGATGTTTCTTTCTGCATTTCATGCAATCTCAAGATGGCCAACATCATTTGCGGAATTCAATCCCATTCAAGCAAACACCCTTGTTGCTGGTGCAACATTGATTCTGACAATCTCTCAGAATGTGGAACATCCAGAAGTTTCGGATCAATCAAGGAGAGATTTGAAGCCTATGTTTCAGCTGGATCGGATACAAAATCAGCAAAAGATTTTGACAATGTAATCCATCCACCACTGATTAAAATAGATGACTCAACACTCATTTTGGATGTGATTCCACCAATGGAACTCTATCTTCTTCTTGGAATTGTCAATCATCTTTTCAAGAATCTTTCTGAGTTATGGCCTGGTGCCAAAAAATGGCCAACTTTGCTGCACATTCAGCTCCAGCCATACCATGGCGGACACTTTGCTGGCAATGAATGTCATAAGCTTTTGCAAAACCTTGACATTCTCCAAAGAATGGCAGAAAAAGCTTGTGCCTATCAAGCATTTGGTTTCATTGAAAAGCATTTGGTTTCATTGAAAGACATTTCAAAGAGGTTGTCACTTCATGCTTTGGAACAACTCTGCAGGAAAATTATAAAGAAACGATTCAGAAGTTTAAAACTTCTTTCCTATTCTTGCTAATATCGGTGACACCTAAGGTCCATGCTGTTTTCTACCATGTTTCTGAATTTGTAGAAAAACATTAAACCTCCCTCGGAATCTTCAGCGAACAAGCAACCGAAGCAATGCATTCAAGGTTCAAGGTTCACTGGGAGCGGTACAAGCGCATCCCAACTCATCCAGAATATGGAAAACAACTCTTCAATTGTGTTGTTGACTATAACAGCAAGCATCTGTAACAAACAACACCTACAAAATAAACTTTTTCAGAAATATATGTTTTGGACTAAAAAAAATTAGAAATTGTAAATTTTAGATTTTTTTGAGAAATTTAAAAACTGTTTTTGGATTATGCATTTTGTGAAGAAAGCTTTTAATTCTAGTCTCAAATTTGCAATATGTAAGAATCTGTTTATTTTTTATCATAAATATTGTCCAGACCAAGCAAGTTGTGAAAATATACTTTATGGAATTTTGCACTTTGTGGTTATTTTACCATAGAACGTTAAAATGAGAAAAATGGCTCTGACAAACTTTTGGATGTTTGAAATGACTTAAAATTATTTTATTATGATCTCTATATACCTACAAATTAAAAAAATCACTGTAATTTATGATTTTGAGCTGTTTAATTTTTTGGAAAATCTTGGATTTTGGTTATTTTCACTATATAACTTAAAAATGAAAAAAATGGCTCGGACGTAGTTAAAAGATTTCAAAAACAGCTCTAAATGTTCACACTAGGTCTATATAATGCCCATCTAAAAGGATTTGTTTGGTCCTTTCGGGCGATGTTAGCCATGGACATTTACAGGGTGTGGGAAATGCTTATCGACCAATTTTAAAAACACTTTTCCTATGTTAGTAGAAACATTTTTGCTATATGGGGGGTTGAACCAAATTACATTTCTAGTTCTATTTCGTTTTTTTGTATTCTTTTTTTCGGGGTCAAATTTTAGTTCAAAATTTTCAAAACCATTTTTTTTAGGGCATCTTCAAATATTCGTTTAGAGGAATTGAATACATTTTCATTTGAGGAGTCTTGGTTTAGTCTGTTATTAATTGAAATCGGGATTTGTTTTAGAACTTGGGGTGGATGGTTAGAGTTAATGTTAATATATAATATTTCATCGTTTGGTTTTTTGAAAGGCTTATATGAATTTTCAGAGAGGTTAAATGTGACATCAAGAAAGTTCACAATTTTTAAATTTATGTTTATTTCGATTTGAAAGCCAATATTTTTAAAACTTTTTATAACATCTTTTCTAATTTTGTCGAGCTTTGGACCAGATTTTCTACGCATTACTATTAAACCATCGTCGCGATAAAGGCCTAAATCTTTTATATTGATTATTTTACTTATCAAATCTAAAATATATAGTCCAACAAATTCACAAATTTCTGCTTCGTCATAACTGCCCATTGTTACATTAAAGCAGTCATGTATGTTTTTCTTTTTCCAAGTTTCCTTATTAAAATAAAGTAAGGTTTTTCTACAATGTTTTATTATACGGATTGTGTCATCAGGAATAGCTGTGTGGCTTTTTGCAAATTCAATAGTCTTGTCTAAAATATCTGCGGTTATTGAGGAGTAAAAATCATTAATTTCAAATTGAATAAATGTGCAGTCATTTTTATTTTTGATTATGGAGAAACAATTCATAACATCAGTGGTATTTTTCCACAGTCGCAAATTTAGTTTATTTATAAGAATATTATTAATTTTGTCAAATTTAATTTTGCTTATATGTCCAGTCTCACTTTTTGAGGGAACCAATAACCTACAAGGAAGTTTGCTTTGAAAATTTGGTTTATGGTCGTTTAGTGTTACGAAGGCTTGGGCAGGGGCAGTTGATTCGATTCTATTATTAAGGTTTATTTTTTTAGCAATACTTTGCGCTTCTAAATTAATTGCCTTTTCCAAATTTTTAGGGGCTTTTTCATAAGAACTAGTAATATTGTCGCGTAAAATTTTTTCATAGTTTTCTGTTGTGAGTTGGTAAATATTATTTGTTTTATCAGCATAAACCATAATATTAGGGTTTAATCTAATTTTTTTAACATCTAACTTTAATTCTGTTTGAAATTCGTTTTTTATAGCGCGAAACTTGATTGTTTTAATTAAATGTAATAGGTCATTTTCAAAATTTTCCAAATCAGGTATAAAAGGTGGGGTATTTTTTGTTTTAAATCCACGATTATCATTATTATTAAATGCATCATCTGTTTTTGTATTTGGTTTTAAGAAAAAACGAGCTTTCCAACGAATTCTTTTAATAAATTGCTCAAACTTTTCAATCAAAGAAATAGTATAACTTTTTTCATCTAGTATAGGTATATTTTTCAACGAGTAAGTGAAATTATTAGTTTCCATATTTACACGGAATGTTAAAACACAATTAAGAGTGCTCAACAAATGTTAATAAAGAGCCTAATATATATTTAAACAACTTTAAAAAGTATTCTACACAATAGAGTGCTCAATGTTCTTGAAAGAACAGAGCAGTTATATTAGTAGTAGAAAATCACTTAACAAAAATTTTTTCAATTTAACACTGGGTTTCATCAACAAAGATTCATCAGAAATGGATGATCAAATTAATAAAACTTCAATTTATACCAAAAATTTAATTACAGGAAGTTGCAAATGTCTTAACTACTGTAAATTTTCTACTGTACTCTACTGTAAATTAACTACTGTAAACAAAAAAAAAAAAAAACAAAAAAAAAGTGGTTTAGAAAAATTTGAACTAAAACTTGACCCTGAAAAAAAGAATACAAAAAAACGAAATAGAACTAGAAATGTAATTTGGTTCAACCCCCCATATAGCAAAAATGTTTCGACTAACATAGGAAAAGTGTTTTTAAAATTATTCGATAAGCATTTCCCGCGATCTAATAAATTACATAAAATTTTTAATCGAAATACAATTATAATTAGCTACAGTTGCACAAAAAATATGGAAAGAATTATAAAAGGTCACAATAAGGCTTTGTTAAACAAAAAAGAAATCCTAAATGAAAAAACTACAGAAAATTGTAATTGTAAACAAAAAATCAATTGTCCAATGAGTGGAAGTTGTTTATCAAAAAATGTAGTATATTAATTTGTTGTTTCCTTTAAGAATGTACCTGATAATCAATATATTGGCATAACAGAGGGTGAATGGAAAAATATTTTGCCAATCATAAGCAATCTTTCAAGAAGAAAAAGTATTCAAAGGACACCATGCTGTCAAAATATATATGGGAATTAAAAGAAAAAAAGATTGATGACTTTATACTGAATTGGTCTATCTTTAAAACAGCGCTTGCATATAATAATGTTTCAAAAAAATGCATACTATGCCTACAAGAAAAATTTGAAATAATTACACATGCAAATCAAGAATGTTTATTAAACAAAAGATCGGAATTAATTTCTAAATGTAGGCACGAAAATAAGTTTCTCCTAAAAAACTATAAAAATAAATGAGTTCTAATAATATTTACATTACCTAGCCTTTTTAAAATAACATTTTTAAAAAAATAGCATAAGTAATCATTTCTAAAGAATTCTTTTTATAATAGTGTCAGCAAATTCCACAAATGTTTGAAAATTTACAGTAGTTAAGACATTTGCAACTTCCTGTAATTTAATTTTTGGTATAAATTGAAGTTTTATTAATTTGATCATCCATTTCTGATGAATCTTTGTTGATGAAACACAGTGTTAAATGGAAAAATATTTTGTTAAGTCATTTTCTATTACTAATATAATTGCTCTGTTCTTTTAAGAACATTTAGCACTCTGTTGTGATGAATACTTTTTAAAGTTGTTTAAATATATATATATATATATATATATATATATATATATATATATATATATATACATAATAATAATTTATATATATACAACTTATATATATATATATATATATATATATATATATATATATATATATATATATATATATATATATATATATATATAAATAAATAAAGACTTTATATATATATAAATTATATATAATTATATATATATATATATATATATATATATATATATATTTATATTTATATATAAATATATATATATATATATATATATATATATATACATATATATATATATATATATATATATATATATATATATATATATATATAATATATATATATATATATATATATTCATATTTATATATATATATATATATGTTTACAGTTACGGACTTAATTTTAGACTTAGACTTCAATTTTTACAAAAAAACTTAATTCCATAACCATATATTTAAAAATATACTAAAAATAATTATTTATTACAGCCTGCTGATACTTGCATGAATGTCCTTTCAATTTTAGTACTTATTTAATGCGCTGTGGCATTGAGTTAACCAAATTCTTGCAGATGTCAGCTGAAAATGAGCACCAGATAATTTTAATTTTTTTAATTTAATCCGGGATCGAGGAAGGTTTTTCTTCGGCGACTCGGCGTTTAATTAAAACCCATAGGTTTTCGATTGGGTTTAGATTTGGCGAATTTGAAGGCCAGTCCAATAATTCAATTTTTTTTTATATAAACCAGTTTTTAGTTTGCTTTGAGACGTGGCAGGGGGCTTTGTCCTGCTGGAACACGGTGCAACTGTGAATTGCCATGAATTGTTCCAAACTGTCATTCAAAATATTAATGTACGCTATTGAATTTAAAGTTTCTCCTTAATTTTTAAATCAATTGGAACCACGGCCATGTCCTGAGAAGCACCCTCAAACCATCACATGAGCAGGGTGCTTAACAGTTAGAACTGTAAATCTTGGGTCAGTTGCTGATGAATGTTTAGGACGTTGAACCCATTGTTTATAGCTTGCCATCAAATGAAAATTACTCTCGTCACTAAACATGACTTTTGGCCAACCTTCTGATGTCCAATGAGAGTAATTCTTGCAAAACAATATTCTCTTCTTCCGTTGGATATCAGAAAGAAAAGGCTTCTTAAAAGACGCCTTGACGCCCGCATAGAAAGTCTGTTGCATAAAATACGTCGAATATGACGAGTGGAAACATTCAAGTTTAAATTCCTTTTGATAGCTGAAGATGTAATAGTTGGTGTTTTCATTACTTCTCGTCGAATTAAAAGTTCTCTCTGCGCTGAAGTAAGCCTTGGTCTGTATTATGTCTAAACTGGTGATTCCTTGGAAGCTTGAGGGGGGGGGGGGTATAAAAGTCGTGATGTACAGAATTCTCTTAGGTTTTTTTCATTAATTTTAATATAATTTGTAATTACTTCATCATTAATTACAAATTTAAGGAAGGAAGTTGAAACATTGCTGAATAGCTACAGGAAGCTACAATCTCATAGGAATAGAGAGAAACCAGCAGAAATCATGAAGAGGGAGAACTTTGTAACAGAATCTAAGAAGGTATTTTGGATAGATATAGCATAGAAGTATTAATTGATGACATAAAACAGGACAGAAAAAGAACAGCTGAAGCCAAGAAAGAAGATATCAAATTCTTGAAAATGCAAAAAGGAGAAAAGGACAGGTGACATAGGACCTACTGACACCAGCTTCAAAAAGGCGGCTGAGAGAGCTTCTAAAAAGGTTTGTGGAGATGTGAGTGAGAAATCTGATGAGCAGTTGGTAGAAAACCATGATGAATTAGGTACTTTTGTTGATTATTTAAGTAATTCAGGTGATGCTGATGGAAGTGATCTGGATGAGTTTGTTTCCACAAATGTTCAGGCTAAAGAAAATAGTGTATTTTTACCTAAAGATATTCTCAGGCCTACTGCTATAACTGCTGCCGGTGAAGGTCTTTCAGTAAATCAGCACACTGCAATCATAAGCATTGTAATCGCTCTCTCAGAAGGAAATGTTGGTGAATATGTTGTCTGTAAATCATCCTCTCTCAGAGCTATAGAACATGTGATTAATTCAGAAGCTGAAAAGATTCGACAGTACATCAAGGACCTGGCCAACTCTTGTCAGAAATTGATGTTTATTTTGATGGAAAGATGGTAAAAGAATATACAGGAAATGTTTCATTTACTCAGAATAGACTTGCTATGCTAGTGAAAGTTAATGGAAAAGCTGAGTTACTTGGTGTTCCTCCTGTTGATTCAGGGACTGGGGAACGGCATTTCATTGCTGTTTATGATCATCTGGAGAACTATGGTCTCGCTGACCAAGTACAATGTATCTGTATTGATACCACTGCATCAAACACTGGAAGGCTCCAAGGTATAAATACAAGAATGTCAGAAAAGTTAGGACGGCTACTTCCTCTCCTTGCCTGCTGACACCGTGTTCTGGAGCGTCATATTACTCACTTCTGTAAGATGTACCCAAATAGTAAATCTACAGGACCAGACAACCATCTGTTCAAAAAAATCAAGTCAGTCTGGAATAATCCAGAGAAACATATACTGCCCCTAAAGAGGATTGAAATTCCACCTGAAATCTGGATAAACAAACAGCGAGAGGAATCTGAACAGTTCTACAGAGATTTAATTAATAATAAGACATACAAGAAGGTAAAATCAATCATTCATTCTAGTACATTATTTTTTAGTTAACTATTTTTGTATGTATTTAAATGTTTAAAAATAATATTTAATAAAATACAGGATGGGAAATCAAGAAAAGATTACCAGGAGTTATTTGAGCTCTCTTTGAATATTGTTACTAAGGAGGAGAGGTTCAGGTTTTATATGCCTGGACCTATACACCATGCCAGGTTCATGGCTAAAGCCTTGTATTATCTGAAAATGTACCTTCTACTCGATCACATTCCTGGTCTAACTAAAGAGAACAAAGAGGAAATATCTGATATGGCTATGTTTGTCAGTATATTTTATGCTCAATGGTTCCTTAGAGCTGAGTTGCCAGCTGCTTCTCCATATCAGGTAAAAATAATAAAGGTTTAGAATTAAAATAAAAATAAAAACATGTAAACTATAATGATAGAATATTGCTTATTTACATTAAATCTTCTATAGGATATAAAAGCCCTCTGGGAAATGAAGTGGTTTATGGAAATAAATCTTCCTGGAGCTACTGAAGTAGTCCGATCAATGTCAAAGCATGACTGGTACTTAAGTTTAGTTCTAGTTGTGTTTGCATTAGCTGATAAGAAATACCCTGATAAAGACGAGTTAGCTCAGAAACTCTATAGTACTCAATTGGACAGACCCAATGTCTTCAAACTGGAGCGTATTGAATTAGATAAGAAGGTTCTTCACTTGCCAGACTGCTCCCAAGATCAGCCTCCATCCCTAGCATCTCTTGTTACTAAGCAATCTTGGATGGGGGAAGTGCAGTGGCTTAAAACCTCTTCACAGTTCTGGGAGCTGAATGATTTGTATCTTGAGTTTGAGACTACCATCAAATTTCTAGATGTAGTCAATGATTCTTCTGAGAGAGCTATCAAATTGGTTCAGGAGCTTATTTTAAAATCCAATAAGGAGGAAAGGAGGCAAAATATGTTCTTGTTTAACCATGTCTACAAGAGAAGTAAACAAGGATCCAAAAAGAACGATCTTGCAGCAAATGCTACTTCCAGTATTATTTGACTTTTTTAGTCAGTAAAACTGTACCATGATCAACAAAAAAAAGGATTATTTTAAAATATTTTCTCAAATGTATATATATAAAATGCAATATTGTGGTATGATATTTAAAACTTTTGATGGTGTAACTGTAAACAATGATAAAAATGTCATCATAAGAAAATTATTGAAAAAGCAAAATATTCGGTTTTCCTAATTTTTTCAGGTTCATTAAGAACTTTTACATAAAAATTTTTATTAAGAGTGGATTTTTATTTGCTTCTATTACTCATGCTGAATTTACTGATGATTTTCCCATTTGTTTTAGGGTGGCCCACGGGCGTTGAAATTTCTGAAAAATCGATAAAAATCATCAAAATTAAAAAGTTTAGGGCCCGTGGGCCTCCTTTGAATATTGACGAAAAAAAAAAAAAAATTATATATAAAACCAATATCTGGGCACCTTATAAGCTGGGGGAAGGGGAAGGGGTCGTTGGGTGCAATTGGTCCCGCTTTTTATGTAAAGTGCCTTTTTTAATTTGATGCCAAAAATTATTTAGAGACTCTTTCCGATATCAAAACATTTAATCAAAATTTTTATGATAATTATTTGATTTTTATGAATCATCCTCATGACACAATTTTTACTTTATTGTTTCACAAACGTAAGGCGTCATTTCAAGTCATTGCATTGTGAAACCTTTTGCAAAAGAAAAATAAAAAATAGTCTCTCCAGAGTTTATACTGTAATTACAATTCTCTACTAATACCAATTCAATTTTAGAAGCAAACGATAAAGTTAACATGCATAACCAAATTAGAAAAAGAGCAGGCGATAGAAAAGAGCTTCAAAATGCTGCAAAGAAATGCAAATCGTTGGCTGGATATTTCAAGTAAAAAAGTTATTTTGATCTTTTTTTTTATAATAATTAGTTTGACTAGTTTGATATTAACTAGGTATAGATAATAACTAGATATAGATATAGATATTATCTATACGTTAAATTTCTTTATGATAGTACTTTTGTTATTACTTGTTTTTATTGTAATGTTTTTGCCAGGTTTTTTTTAATTTTGGTAAAGTTTAAGATCTGAATGTTTATTATTAATTACTTACGTTTCAAATGTTTTTTTATCACAGACAGTACTCAAAATGTAACCGATAAAACATTACATGAGGTAGAAGAAAAAGCGGAAGTCATTGAAGACAATAATAATGTTTACAAAAGCTTGTTATGCGAAGTAGACCAAAAAAATTTAAAAGAATGTGATTTTAAAGAAGAAGAAAAACTTAAAACACTTTTTATATTTCATGTGGTGAAAATTAAAAATTTTCACCACATGAAATATAAAAAGTGTTTACGAATAACTTAAAGCAGAAGATACATTTTCAATTTCCCAAAACATTAAAACGTGGTTGCAAGCGCGCTTGTAAAGAAGAATATTTACAAAATGGATTTTTAAATGGAGAAACAAAGACTTGCATTTCGTGGAACTTATGAAATGTGTATGGAAAACTCAGACCAAAAAGATATTCCTGGAAACTTTCTTGGAATTGTGCAAGTAATAGCTAACCATAACTCTGAACTTAATGCACATATGCAAACACCATTACGCAAAGATGTCAGCTACCTTGGTCCCAAGAGTCAAAATGAATTATTTTATATAATTGGAAAGAAATGTATATAAGAGCGGTTAATTAATGAAATTAAAGCTGCCAATTACGATTCAATTTCAGCAGACAAGGTAACTGCAAACCAACAAATTCTATCAGTATGTATGAGATATGTAAACAAAGAAAAAGTAATTAGAGGAATACTTCTTGACTTTTTGAATCTTAACAGGATAATAAGCAAACATATTTGGTAAAGCTTGATGAAATATTATAGCGAAAGTGGAATTGATCTTAATTCTTGTAGAAGCCAGTGTTACAATGACGCACCAAACATGCAATCTGTAAAAAAAGGTGTTGCCAGCTATATTTTAAATGGATCACCAAAAGCAATTGTAACACATTGTAGCTCACATAATTTGAATTTATCAATTGATACAACATCAAAAATACCAATCATTGAGAACATTTTGGAGGTATACAGAAATATATTCAATTATTTAAATACCTCTCCAAAAAAAGAGCACTAGCTGGAGTATGTTACAGAGATCCGTTGTAAATCAACTGAAAGATAAAAGATTTTTATAGGGATGTGCAAAACAAGATGGTTAGAAAGAGATGCTGCATATGAACACTTTTATTTAGCTATATTATTTATGGCAGAGGCATTATAGATTATTTTAGGAATACACTCTAGTATAGAACAGTTCAATATAGAGTTTAGTTTGAATTGGGATGCACAAGGAAAAAAAGAGGCCAACTCACTCTATAATGCACTCCCCAGCAAACTGGTCGCAGCGTAGAAAAAGCGTTGCAGTCACAAAAACAACGCGTGTTCAACGTTGAATCAATGTTTGTTTTTGTATACTAAACCGCGGTAAATTTAAACGTTAAATAAACGTTGAAATTGTAACGTATTTTAAGCGTCTCAAAAAAAAAACGTTTATTCAACGTGGAATCAACTTACGCAAGAAAATTCAAAATCTACGCTTTATCAACGTTAAAAATAAACCGCTTTTTAAACGTCACATTTTCAACGTCGAATAAGCGTATAAATTTCAACGTATATAATCTTCTCAAAAAATCTCGTTTATTCAACGTTGAATAAAAGTACGCAAAAAATCACTGTAAAAACGTCGCAAAGTTCAAGGTTTATCAACGTTAGACATTAGCTGCTTTTTCAACGTATATGAGCTTTTTATGAAACAGCGTTTATTCAACGTTACACATACCAACGTTGAAAATGTGGTAGTTAAAAAACGTTGAAAAAGTGTTATTTTGCCAACGTTAATAAAACGTTGTTTTGACAACGTTGAGGAAGTGGCACATTGAAAATTATTGTCTCATTAACTAGCCATTACAAAAATAATTTGCCGTAAAGTAAAGGCAAGAGAACTTAATAAAATGCATGCAGATGGTATAAAAAAAATATTTTAATAAAGTTATGTTTTATAACTTCTTTTTATTGCGGCTAGTTTAAAACTTTTAGATTTTGCATCAAATTGTATATAATATACATAAATCTCAGGGTATATTCGGTTTTTTCAGGTTATTTTTGTTGATGATTTATTTATTTTAAGTTGACCATTTTAACAAATTGCAAAGTTGTATTAAATGTGTTATTTCTAACTTAGAAATAACATTTAGATGCTTAAATTAATATTAAAATTAATAAGACATAATAAGTCAGACTAAATTTAGTCTGTTAACTGACTCTATTTTTTATCTATTTAAAAACTTTAAACACCTTACCCTAATTATCAAGCAAATACATCAGTATAAAATCTTCGACCAATAATAAAAGTAGGCATTATTATGCTTTTTTTGTATAAAAACACGTTAAGAAAAGAAACTTTATTTCCATTTTTTTGAAAAACTTCTAAGTTTAATAGGAAAAGTATTAAGTCCTAATTATAGAGTTAGTGTTGTATATTTAAATCTAACATTTATTCTTTATCATATATTTTTATTTATTTTAATAACATGTATTTATCATGTATATATAGGTAAATTTATGAATATATATAAAAGAAATATATACATTCTATATAAGTATATATATACATATATATATACATATATATATATATATATATATATATATATATATATATATATATATATATATATATATACATATACATATATATATATATATATATAAATATATATATATATATATATATATATATATACATATATACATATGTATATAAATACATATATATATATACACATATATATATACATATATATATATAATATATATATATATATATATATATATATATATATATATATATATATATATATATATATATATATATATATATATATATGTATATATATATATATATATATTTAAATCATATATTTTTATTTATTTTAATAATATGTATTCATGGATGTACATATGGGTAAATTTATGAATATATATAAAAGAAATGTATACATTTGATATACCTATATAAAATGTATATATTTCTAGTCCTAATAATAGAGTAAGTGTTGTAAATTTAATTCCAACATTTATTCTTTATCATATACCTTTGATATATATTTTTATTTGTTTTAATATTATGTATTTATGCATGTACTTATTAATATAAACATATAAGAAATATATACATTTTATATACATATATAAATATATATATATATATATATATATATATATATATATATATATATTTATATATGTATATAAAATGTATATATTTCTTATATGTTTATATTAATAAGTACATGCATAAATACATAATATTAAAACAAATAAAAAATATATATCAAAGGTATATGATAAAGAATAAATGTTGGAATTAAATTTACAACACTTACTCTAGTAAAAAATAAATGACTGGTTACATTAGTAGAAATTCAGCTCGATCGCGTTTAATTAACCTCGAGTTTACCGCGATTCATTAGGATATAGTATACAATAGACCGCACAGTGAAGCGAAATGGTCAAAAAGCGGCCAAAACTCAAAATTTTGTAAAGTAATAAACGTTTTTATCAAGTTATTGTTGCAATTCAAAAAAAACTTAAAAAGTGGGTAAATTGAAAAACTTTTTAAGCTGTAAGCCCTTCTCCTTACCCCTTCTTCCCTCCCCCTCCTCCCTTGAATTTTCAATACAATTTTTTTTAATTTCTAGATTCTAGAAATTATTCTAAAAATATTTTCTAATTGAAAAAAATCTTTACCTTATTTATTAAGCATTAATATGTAATCCCTGATTATATATACTGATAAGAGAATTTTTACATGAAAAAGTTTAAATTTGAAAAGATAACATTTATTAAGAAAAAAACAAACTATTCATCTCCTCTGAGGAAGTCCTGTACGTCAGGATCAAGGTTAGGACGAGAAAATATCTTAAGGTTCCTGAAAGTAATCAAAGAGATGAAAGGGTCGTTTCTTATAAGTAATGGAATTGAATCTGCGTCACATTAATTCTAGATATTTTGCATGTTTGATTGAGTCTTGCATTTCGTATGACCTTATTTTGTGCTTCCTGAACCTCCTCCGAATACGCTCCAATGGGAAGATCTAAATGCTCAGCAATTAAAATTCCGTGTTCAGAACCTTATGAAGTGTAGGTGGCTTAATGTACCAAGGATAGGTTTCCACTATCAGCTCTGAAGTTTTATAACAGTATGCTTTAAAAACATCAAAGTTCAAGTGGAATCCATTGCAAACGGCATTCAATATGTTTCTTAGTCTTAAAATGATGTCCAAACTAACTGCTGTTATTTCAGAGAAAGATTCTGCTGCTAGAAACGCCCTCCTTGCAGTGTTTCCTGTATTGGTATTTCCAAATCCCTGCTTAGTAGAACCAACCACTAAGCTTAACACCTCTCTAAACTTTCTTTTGATTTCTTTTTTTCAAGATTTTACAGATAATTTATCTTCTGGAGATTGGGACTGGTACTATTAATATCCATTTATATCCCAAGTGTAGAATGAATTCAAAAATTTGTATTCAGCAGTGCAGTGTGGATAATCCTAAAGCTATAGCTTGCTTTTGCAAACTTTTCTCTAATTACATCCAGCTTGTTCATTTCACTAGGCTTGGCAGAACAAACATTGCAAGATTGAGTTGAGTTTGTATCTCTTATTGCATTCACTGCTTCTGTTGAAAGATCTGTGTCATTAAACCTTTGATTGTATACACTTTGAGATGAGGCTCTATCCATTCCAGCTTTCATATAGAATTTTCCAGTTGTTTCCGATCCATCTAGACACTTTGTATTAGATATGTTTATAATTCTTGATAAAGTGTGGTTCACCATTGACTGAACATAACATTTGACAGATGTTTCTAAAATTTCCAGTCTGGATAACATTTTTGATTTTTCATCAAATATTACTTTGACTGAAGGGTATATCTGCATTCTGTTTCAGTGAAGAGTTTCTAATAACTTGATATTGTGAATCACTGAGATTGCAAATTATCTTTAATGCAAGGGCCTCTTCTGCTTTCATCATTATTGGATTGGTTTGTATTTTCAATAATTTTCCTGGCTAGAGCTGGATTTTTAACAGAATCTTTAACACCTTTTGAAAAGTCGGTCTTTCCTGGGCTTGATTTAGCCCTCAACGCAGCAGCACAGGCAAGTTCTTCGGTACAATGGTCACCAATCAAACTAAAAAAATATTTTATATTTTTAGAAATGTGTACTCATTTAAATAAAATTAGCAACCAAAAACGTAGCATATAGATTTTAATATACCTGGATACCTTTCTCCTTTTAGCAACATCTGTATTCAAGATTCAAGAAATACGGATGAAACACTTTTCCAGGTATGATGTGAACTCCCAAATTTTTTATTTTAATACTATTGTCAAATGAGGATGTGTTTCAAAATATTACGGTTTTTGGAGCTTGAGAACATGAAGAACACAAATAATGGCACCCTCCGACCCTTTGAGAGGGGGGACAGTATTTTAAACATAATTGTTTTCAAAACTTAAAATAAAATTTAATTTTATCAATAAAATTTAAATTTCACAAAAAAATCTTTTGGCGTTCAGAAGTCAGATGACCCCGTACAGTTTACAACCCCCTCATTGTGGGGGGAGAAAATATTTTTTATTTTTTAAACTTATAAACTTTATACATAAGTATAAAAAATAAAAAAAGATTTTTATTTTTTATACTTATGCCCATAAATCCATTTCGGGCAATTTGGCGCAGCTGATTTTTTTTTTAGTTATCTATGATAACAGCCCCTAGGATAAAAAAGTCATTTCAGGGTGGAACTCTGCAGAACTTTTGAGATATATTATTTTCAAAAACAATATTTATCGTAAAATTTATATTTTCACCTAATATTTTAATTACTCATTTGGCAAAAGCTATATTCAATATTTTAAACTTTTTACTTATGAAAAAGATAAAAGAATGCCTAAATAAAGTTTTATAGATTCAAAAAAAAAAAAAAATCATCTAAATGAGTAAAAAAAAAGAAAAATTAGTGTTATTAGCTAAAGTAAATGTCTAACATTAAATCTCAAATTCAGTTATTTGCAAAGAAATCTTACTCTAATTTGACTCTTGAATATAATGGCCATACTTTTCCTGACAGTTAAACAGATTAACTCATTGGTAAACATCCAAATCACTCTGGCTTCCAACGCTAAAGTTAATTCTTAATTAAACACTTCTACAGTTTAAGCTCCAGAATAGATTTCCATCATAGTCTTTTCCTGACAGTTAAACAGATTAACTCATTGGTAAACATCCAAATCACTCTGGCTTCCAACGCTAAAGTTAATTCTTAATTAAACACTTCTACAGTTTAAGCTCCAGAATAGATTTCCATCATAGTCTTAAAAAGTGTTCGCCAGAACTCTCTTTTTGATAAACTTTTAAAAAGTGCTAAATATGTGGTTCCAATTTTTCAAAACTCTAGAAAACACTTTGACCTCTTTAACTTCCTTGCGATTAATCTTCACTTTGTTATTAGTTTCTTTATATAAAGGTTTTGAGGTTATGAAACTATTTCTTTCTAACTGCAGTGGTAAAGTTGTTCTTGAAGGCCTACCCAATTCTTTATTTTAAGTAACTTTAAGACGACCAAAGTTCTATCTTTGCTCCTGGATTGTTTCTTATCTACAATAAAACTCTTCATGAAATCTAAAGTGGCTCTATTTGCTGACAACTCTATTTTATACTTTTGTCTTAACAAAAAGTCTTCACATTTTAATTGCTTAGAACAAGCAGCTGTTTTTAAATCTGATCTCAATATTAAGCTGTTTTCAAATCTGATCGTGAAATATTGTTGGCATTCCTATATTGACGTATAACCTTTAAACCCTCTTAATCTCAGACAGAGTCTAAAAGCACATTGTAAATGCAATTAGACCTGCTTTATCTGCCAAGTTTGAGCCACTCTCCCATTGTTGTAAAGTTGCATTTCTTTTTCTACAAATACTATCATGGTCAACATGCAAACGAGCTATCACCTCTCTAAAGATACATCAAAACTCATTCTTGCTTGGCTTTTTATTCAAGACAAGTATGTATAAAATTATACTACAAAAATTATTAAAATTTTTTTTTCTAGCCCTAGCTATAAACCCCTGCTTGAAATTGTATAATTTTGCCGGGGCCTAATTTGCAAAAAGTTTTATTTTTAGCCGGGGCCGGGGTTCTGGTTATTATTACGATATTATAATAATTTCACGAGTTTAATTATCTTACCGCGTTAAGACAATTTTAAAAATTAATGGAGTCGGATGTTTAAAATCAAAATCGGAACAAGTAACTTATAAAATAATATAAAAATAAGTCTGCAATCATATGTAAATAACCAATAAGATTTTGATTAATTTGTGGGCAACTTTTAATACATATTTTACATAAATTTAATATAGATCACAATTCTTTTTTTTGTTTGTTCTTAAATGAAGACTTTACAAATTCATGATCGTAAATATAAACAGGTTCGTTTACAATTTATAATATATACAGTGGGCGGCCAAATTAATATATATGTCATAGGCGTGCCAAATTATTAGTTACACTAAAAGAGCTCATAGTTAAGCTCTTTTATGTATTCTTATGTTAAACTTTTATATAAATATCAGTGCTACTAGCTTAAATAAATATTTTTCTTTAAAAAGTAAAACACTTATTTAAACACTATTAGTATTTTAAAGCATTTATTTAAGAAAAATCATAAAACAAAATGTTTTTTAGTATTTGGTGGGGCTACCTTTTGTATCAATTATTGCTTGTATCCTTCTTGGCATACTTTGGATGCAATTCTTTACATTTGCTTTTAATTCCTAATCATTATGCCATGCATTTTTAGTGCCTTTATGAAACTTTTTTTGTTGGTTAAAGTTTTGTGCCCAATTATCCGCTTTAAAAGTTCCCAGACGTTCTTTATTGGGTTTAAGTTGGGAGAATTGCCAGGCCATGGTAAAACAGTAACATTTCTCAACTTTAAATATTTTGTCACTGATGTGACTAATGTGTCACTGACTTATCCAATAATATTTCAAATTGGGACTCATCTGAGAAACACAAATAAAAATATTAAATAAATACTCATATAAATGTTTTAATCAGTGATGCTGTTGCAATAAACAATTAAATAAGTGTTTACTTACATTTTCCAAATCTTCAGCAGACATATGTAGGTGTTGTTTTGCCCAAGTAAGACATTTTAATTTCATTGTTGGCATAAGTTTAGGTTTCCTCGGCAGGTACTGTAGCATTTAAACCCTAGTTCTGCTATTGGACGTCTTGTAGTTCTGTTAGAAATCTTGCTACCGGTTTCTTGTCTGATTGTAGTACCTGCTTTTGTACTTTTTCGTCGGCTGTTAACACAAATATTACGAATTGCCCGTTCAACTCTTGGGGTAAAGATGCGTGGTCTACCACATTTTCCACAAATATGTAAAAAGATGCATTGTGCTTGTTTTTGCATATTTATTTATAAAAATTGTCACATTTATTTATAAATGTTACAACTTCATAAAAAAAAGAAGTGAAAACTATTAAATTATTAAAATCTATTATATAGATATTAAATCTTGAGAAGAGTAGAAGCAAATTTATTCATTTAAAACTCATATTTAATTGCAGAATTCGAGAAAAAACAAACTGTAACTAATAATTTGACCACCCACTGTATATATATATATATATATATATATATATATATATATATATATATATATATATATATATATATATATATATATATATATATACACACATATACATATACACATACATATATATAAATGGCCTGTATGTATATATATATTTATTTATATATACATACAGGCCTCTACAGGCGGGAAGCGATAGCTTTAGCTCTCACCCACACTCCATAAAACGGTTTACGGGAGCTATATATATACATATATATATGTATATATATATATATATATATATATATATATATATATATATATATATATCAGAGCCTTAACCACAGTTTTGATATTAGGGGGGTCTATGGTTCTTTTAAGGAGGGAGGGAGTAAAAAAATATTTTGATTTTCATTTTTAATGTATACTTATTGAACATCAAACTCCACATCTATGAAACAAAAAAAAATGTAATACTTGCGTCAAACATCGTTTATCTTTACAAAAATGCTAACTGAAATTTCTCAAAATGCTTATTCGTGTTTGACATTTATTAATAAACTCGTTTTTGAAATCAACCAAATCAGATTTGCCCACTGCTTCCACGTGAGTATGAAGAACTAGCAAGTTGTTTAGGTGGAAATCAATTGATGTCAATCGAAGGTAGGTTTTAACTCTTTTTAAATTGGGGAAAGATCTTTCACTAAGAGCATTAGTAGCTCGTATGACAAGAATCAGCTTGTAACCTTTACAAATTCGGTAAGTAAACCTCTTTTAGAGTGATCTAAACTCTTGAAAAACAAGATGAGATCTTTGATTGTGAACTTTTTGATGTCTCAACCTAATGATGTTGCAATGCTTGGGAGAAAGGCAGTGTGTGTTTTTAGCTAAAGATTGTGTTTTTGACAGTAAACCAAAAAATTGCAATTACAGATGATATCCGAACTTTTCCTTTTATTGACTTTGGAAGCTTATACAAAAATAAATATATAACTTGTTCATAGGTTGATCAAACCTCTTTTTTTTAAAACTGATAATGAGATCAAAAGCTTCAAAATACAATTGGTGATAATGTTATTTTTGTGAATCATAGAAACGAGGTTTTTTGTGGGTTAAGAGTTGTTTTTAAATAATCTGACATTTTTCTTTTTCTTGAGAGTTTAGGGTCAGCGACACCTAGCTGGATTTTCCATTTCATAGCACGTTCCCAAACAGTTCGTAAATTTCGCTTCTTCGGGATTTTAAAAAATATAAATATAAAAATCCTTTGACCAAAACCACATCATGATTAGTTAAAAACCATCTTTTACATTAGCTTTTATTTTGTTAGGTACATTCGGAATTTCAAATATTAACTTAACAACAACAACAAAAAAAAAATTCGCACGTGTTACAAACTCATTGTTCTTGATGAATAATGAATAATAAATAATAAAAAAATTTTGAATTTTGCAGATCGTGTGAATTATTTCTCAATAACGTAAGCTACTATGGCATTAGTCTGATTGTTACAGAATATCATTACGTTCAGCATGTTAGGAGCATTTTTTGCAATAAAATTTAGTTTTAAAACAATGCGACAAAACGTCACCATTCAATAACCACTATCACTATAAAGCGAAAACATGAAAGTTGATTAATTCAGTAGAAAAATAAAAGTCTAAAGGAAATAAAAAATATGGAATGTCTTGAAACATATTTTTGCATATATGAAAGTATATCTGTTAAAAATATTTAACATCTTTGTTTTTCCCTAATAATTACAGTTTAAAATTTTTTAAAAATGGCCCCCCTGGTGGTTACGGCTCTGTATATATATATATATATATATATATATATATATATATTATATATATATATATATATATATATATATATATATATAGGGACGTGGTGGCCCTGTACGAGGGTACGAGGACTCGTACTGGGCCCTGATTCTGGCTTAGGAAACTGGGCCCCAAAAAGGAAATTAGGCCCCAATCCTCAAAGAGAAAAAGTTTATTTTAGTTCTATAAATTTCTATCAGGGCATTTTTTACAACATTTTATTAATCTGCTTTCACGTCGGTTTGTTTGTTTGTTTGTGTCCGCGCAAAACAAACACTAGGTCAGCGGTAATAATAAAAGAAATACGCTAAACTTTAGTTCAGCCTAAATAAAAAATTCGTTAAGAAAAGTAATTGAAACAAACAAAAAACAAAAAACTTTGTTTAGCGCTGTGGAATCGCTGTGGAATAATAATAATAATAAAAAAAAACGTTGTTGATCTGAAATTGAGGATGAGAATATACAATAAAAAAGTAACTATTGCTTTAATCTTTACTTATAAATAGTAATTAAAAATAATAAAGTTTTTAAAGTAAATAAGTAAAAAATAAAATATATTATAAACAAAGAAATATAAAGAAGATAGCTAAATATAAAAAAGAAAGCCGGAAACTGAAATTAATTGATTAGAGCTTGTCTTGCTCGAGAAAGAGAACGGAAATTTCGAGCTAAAGCAAATGAATCAGCTGAAAAACGAGCATCTCGGCTAAAAAAACGAAGAGAACGATATGTTGACGCAAGGATGGCTAAAACAGTAGAAGGTAGAGGCAGTATTGCTAAACGAAAAGAATACCGAAAACAAGCATTGTAGTGACGAACGATTATACGATGTTTTCCTCTTTATCTGATGAAATTAACCATCCCATTAACAGAAACAAGAGAAAATTGTTATTGAAAAGTTCAACACAATAAATATATAAAATGCATGAATTCATTTGCTTTGCATTGATAAATATGGTTAATATATGCTTGATAAAAAAAATTGTATGCTAAATGAATTTTTGTTATTACTTTCATTCACTACTACTCAATATGCTCCCGTCCACTCCCTATCAATCCATGGAATTTATAAATAGTGCTACTATTTATAAATTCCAGTGGACCCGATAATAGTTATAACTCAAAACAAAAACAATGCCCTGATTTCTATCATAGTACATATTTTTAACTTTATATTTATTTATGTTTCAGGTGGAATAAAGGAAAAAAAAAGAAAGAGGCAACATGGAAATACAAATCTGGTGAATTGAAAGCAGCTGGTAATGATCCAAAACAAATAAAATTAACAGCAGGTCTTGCATCAATGCAAGTGCAACAAATACAGAGAAAAATCTGGGACATCTTTTACAGCAACAGAAAATGTAGAATTAAGATCAACATCCATTGTGAATATTACAAGTAAGCCTATTATTGAAACAGAGCCAATAGCAGAGTTCAGTAGCCAATCATCTGTACAATAAACAGACAATAATCAAGATGTCATAATTGAAGCAGATAAAGGAGCAGAACTACAATATTCAGAAACATTCAGAAACTGAAACATTACTGAAACTGAGTGAGTGAATATAGAAATGGGTAATTATTAAGTGCCTGTACCTGGAGCGGTGGGCCTAACTCTGGCAGAAAAGATTATCAGAAGCAATCAGAAAACGTTGTAAATGTTAATGAAAATGATCCAGCTAAATTTCTAGAGCTGAAAAATGCAAAGATGATTGATAAAAAGCAATTTATTGTATTAGGGCCAAATCTGCCAGCAAAACATTCAAGGTTATCTAAGTATTACACTGAATCAGTTAAAGTTAATGACATTGAAGTTGTGCAGAAAAAATCATGGCTAACCTACTCTCTATCGCAAGACAAAGTTTTTTGCATTGTTTGCAAAGCAATGCAGACAACGCAAAAAATTTCTATTTTTTTACGTTTCTTTCTAATTATACACAAAACATCTAATTCATACTATGACACAGATAGTCAAAACGGATATTTTAGAAGAGATATATAATTCAGTACTGTTTTCACTATCAGCTGATGGCATCACTATTACACTCTGTAAGCAAACTTCTATTGTATTACGTTATTTTACGCATGCTGCAGAAGATGCCGTTGTAAAGGAGGATCTGATTTCAATGGTTTAAACTGAAACAACTACAGGTGAAGGAATAAGTGAAAAAATCAAAGATGAACTCAAATTAAATAACGTAGATAAGTGTGTGGGTATGTCTTTTGATGGTGCGAGCAACATGCAAGGAATAAACAAATGATTTGCAACACACTTGAAGCAGTGTTCTCCCACGGCAATAAATACTTATTGTGGATCTCATGGAACAAATCTGTTTATGAAAGCTTGTGCAAAATTTTCTGTTGTTTCTGTTAACCTTTTTGAAACCGAAAACAAGCCTGGTGATGTACAGAAATTAAAGACTTTTATACAGAAACTCAAGGAAACGAAATAAGATATTTAAAAAGTTCGAATCTCTTTTTGAGGATGTGGATCAGTCTCTTAAACTGGATGCTACCCGCAGTGTTCGTTTCAGTTCCTTACAAAATGCTACAGACCGACAGCTGACACTATACTCTGCAGTTAATATTGCCTTGAACAAATTTCAAATGACAAAGAACTTAAAATGAATGTTCGAAGTGAAGCAGAAGGTCTTTTATCCCAATTTCAGTCATATGAAGCAATTGTGACTTATATCTCTTCAAAAATTTTTTTACTATCTTGGGTCCCCTAAATTAAATACTTCAAGGAGAAACACTTGATTTTTCCATGGCTATAATGTCTGGCTAAAGATCAATGGCTAGCAGAAATGTTTTATACTGTAGAGGATTCAGCAACTGCAATTTTTATTGGCAAATTTTCTTCTCAGCGGGAATTTTAGAAAGCATAGACATCTTTTTATTGAAGAATATGATTGAAGATATTAGTCATAGTTTTCATAACTCTAATTTACAAGAAAAAATTCAATCTGTGCTTGAAAAATTCAAAATTGGTATTGAACATGTTGGGGATCGTGTTCTACTTATGAGTGGAACATGAGAAAATGTAGAATTTGACGCACTTAGACATAATAAAAAACAAATGTATATATTTTCTTTATATATATTCATAAATTTACCCATATATATATATATGCATAAATACATATTATTAAAATAAATAAAAATATATGATAAAGAATAAATGTTAGAAATAAATATACAACACCAACTCTTTAAATAGGACTTAATACTTCTCCTATTAAATTTTTGAAGTTTTTCAAAAAAATGGAAATAAAGTTTCTTATCTAAACGTGTTTATATATAAAAAAAACTAAATAATGCATACTTTCATTATTGGTTGAAGATTTTATACTGAATATTTGCTTCATAGTTAGGGTAAGGTGTTTAAAGTTTTTTTTTTCAGACTAAATTAGTCTGACTTATTATGTTTTATTAGTTTTGATATTACTTTAAACATCTGAATCTTATTAAAATAAAGTGCACTTTTTAACTTAGAAATAACATATTTAATACAACTTTGCAATTTATTAAAATGGTCATTTTAAAATAAATAAATCATCAACAAAAGTAACCTGAATAAACTGAATATACCCTGAGATTTATGTATATTATATACAATTTGATGCAAAATCCTAATGTTTTAAATTATCTGCAATAAAAAGAAGTTATAAAACATAACTTTATTAAAATATGTTTTTTTATACCATCTGCATGCATTCTATTAAGTTTTCCTTGCCTTTACTTTACGGCAAATTATTTTTGTAATGGCTAGTTAATGAGACAATAATTTTTATTGTGTCACTTCCTCAACGTCGTCAAAACAACGTTTAATTAACGTTGGCAAAATAACACTTTTTCTACGTTTTTTAACTAATACATTTTCAACGTTGGTATCTGTAACGTTGAATAAGCGTTGTTTCATAAATAGCTTAAATACGTTGAAAAAGCAGCTAATGTCTAACATTGATAAACCTTCAACTTTGCGATGTTTTTACAGTGATTATTTTTGTACTTTTACTCAACGTCAAATAAACGCGGTTTTTTGAGAAATGATAAAAGCTGATATTTATACGCTTATTCAACGTTGAAAATGTGACGTTTTAAAAGCTGTTTATTTTTAACGTTGATGAAGCATAGATTTTGAATCGTCTTTAAAATGGCTTTTTGCGTAAGTTGATTCCACTTTGAATAAACGTCTTTTTTTGAGAAGCTAAATTACGTTACAATTTCAACGCTTATTCAACGTTTAAATTTACCGAGATTTAGTATACAATAACAAACATTGATTCAACGTTGAAAGCGCGTTGTTTTTGTGACTGTAACGCTTTTTCTACGCTGCGACCGGTTTTCAACGTTGATTCAACCCTAATATGTTTGCTGGGTATATATATATATATATATATATATATATATATATATATATATATATTTATATATACATATATTAGGGATATGACTTTTTTGCAACCTACTAGGCCTGTATCGTAATTCAATGAACTTTTATGTAAAAAGAACGAATAGATGTTTCATTTTGACATATTTTGAAAAAAGGTCACCCCAAAACCAAAAATTCGAATTTTCAATAGGTACAC
This sequence comes from Hydra vulgaris, assembly GCF_038396675.1. Taxonomy (NCBI): domain Eukaryota; kingdom Metazoa; phylum Cnidaria; class Hydrozoa; order Anthoathecata; family Hydridae; genus Hydra; species Hydra vulgaris. Next base: position 14,820,673 of record NC_088932.1, on the reverse strand, counting down.
TTTTGTACAGTAAATGAATATTAAAGGCTGAAGATGTTGTAAGAGTCATACTCCTGTTTTTATTCTATTTATTTATGCAACATGTACTGTGATATAACAAAAAACATTATGTTATATATAATTTTACAAGTATTACAAAATTAACAGTATCAAAGCGTCTAGTACAACAATATACATAACTGTCTGTGTCTATAGGCCTACTGTGTTTAGTACATGGGTCACATGATGCTCACGTCTCATAAAGAGTCTAGCGCTTATTACTTAGAATGAATCGAAGTTGCAGTTTGTCTTTCTTTCTGCAGGAAGCATACAGGTCTTGCATCACCTTGATTGCACGTTCAGCTATCTGATTACTTCGTGGTATGTCGATGACGGATGGCTCTTTCTTCAGTGATTTTGAATGACTGCAATGCCTTTTTGTAAGGCTTCAATACATCAGATAAATTCTTGAAGTCATTGTCATTGTACTTTTGACTACTAAACCAATGTTCTGCCCACTCATATGAAATGAACCTGCAAACCTTCTCCAAATTCTTTCTCGCTTCAGGCATAAGAATGAACGCCAGAATGGCGAGAATGGCTCTTGAGTTCCATCTGGCATTGCTCATATTAGGAATGTTCTGAAAGTGAATCAGAGGAAGTTTCTTTGTTCTTCATAGAACCTAAACACTCT
>NC_088932.1:14805000-14815000 GCF_038396675.1 Hydra vulgaris | reverse complement strand
AGCGTTGACTCAATTCCAGACTTGTCACATGTAGATCAATAATTGATCAATATTTGATCATCAATTAACTTTTACAGTTCGATATGTTAAAGACTTGGCACCAGTTGAGCGTTTTTTGCAATTTGTTCCCATTCACGGGCATGGAGCTGAACATTTAGAAACAGTGGTTTTGAATTTTTTACAAGAAAATGAAATTTCAATATCTGACTGTCGTGGGCAGTCATACGATAATGCATCAAATATGGCAGGACAGTACTCAGGCCTACAAAAGAGGATTAAAGACAAAAGTGAATCAGCATTGTTTATTCCTTGTGCTGGACATTTTTTAAATCTGGTTGGCAACAGTGCAGCTAAATGTTGTTTAGAAGCAATTGTTTTTTTTGACTTTGTTCAATGCCTCTACAACTTTTTTTCTGCATCAACTCATCGTTGGCAAGTGCTTCTGTCTTATGTTGGCAAAGGCAAAAAAATTGTCAAACAGCTTTCTGGAACTCGATGGTCAGCACGTGCAGATGCTGTGACTTGTCTGCATGACAGTTATGATGAGAATTAAAAAGCACTTGAATTTTTGATCAAGGACATAAGTCAGTCAAAAGAAACTCAAAATGATGCTCAAAATCTCATCATGAAAATGAACACTTTTGAGATTGTTTTTCTGACAATTTTCTGGAATGATATTCTTTGTCATTTTAATGAAACATCGAAGATTTTACAGAAAGAAAATTTAAACCTGGATGTTGCAGTTCGGATTCTAAAGTCATTGTTGCATTTCATTAAAGATTTGAGGAGTCAATTTGAGAATTTCCAGGAAAAAGTTAAAATCTTGCTTCCAAACACTGACTACAGAGATTCTTCAAAAAAGAACAAAAAAAAGAAGCCGACGTATGGCCTTCTTTGATGGTGAGGCTGAAGAATTGGAATTTCAGGGAAGTTATAAATTCAAAATTGAAACATACCTTCCTGTTATTGATTCACTAACATCAAATTTAGAAAAAAGAACATCAGCATATGAGAAGATCAATGACAATTTCGGATTTCTAGTAAACATTCAAACAATTGCCAATGTTGAACTAAAAGACCATTGTTCAAACCTAGCACAAATTTATAAGAAGGACATAAATGAAAATGAACTTTTTTTTGAGTGCCAGCAATTTAAATATTATATTTCAAAAGATGAACATTCATTTACAGAATTTTACTCAACATTAAAAAGAGACCACTTGGAATCAACTTTTCCAAATATTGAAATTTCCCTTAGAATTTTTCTGTCAATGATGGTCTCAAATTGCACTGGCGAGCGATCATTTTCAAAACTAAAACTTATAAAAAATGAACTCCGCTCAACCATGCTGCAAGAAAGATTGAACTGTTTGTCGTTAATGTCAATTGAATCAGATGTTCTTTTAACCATTGATTTTGATGATATTATTAAAGAATTTTCAAAAAAAAAATCACGCAAACATCACATGTAAATTTTATCATTGCTTTAATAAATGTTTCCTATTTTAGTATTTGATTTAATTTTTTTACTAAGGAAAAAGGGGGCCCCCAAATTAAGTCTAGCCTAGGGCCCTCGATGGCCTTAAGACGGCCCTGACTGTGCTTTGGGAATTCTTATATCAAAAAGAAAATATAACACTCTCTTTTGAAACTCTATAATTTAAAAAAGTTTCACAAAACAACTTTTGTTGAACATTTTTACAAACCTAATTAAATTAAACAAAAATTCACTAAAAAATAATTTATAACATACTTTCTTCAGCCATTAAGAACTTGTCAACGTTATCTTATTATGGTACTTTATTTCTTTTTTTCTTATCCTCACTGAAAGAAAAAAGAACTTTGATGCAGGCTCTAAAATCAGTTACTGTTGAAAGCATGTGTGGTGGTCAATACTGTTGTTTTGGTCTTGAGACTGGTATACAAAAAGCATTATTTTTTTCGACTTTCTTTTCTTCACTACTAGAAGATGATTCTGCCAGAGCTAGAATTTTAAAGTGGCATTTTCGCCAGTTTCTTAAATAAGCCATTAATTTATTTTTTCGTAAAAACAAGTAGAAATTTGAAAACTAAATAAAATGTTTTTGAAAATTTAAAATTCAAAATTTCACACATAAACACCCTCTGTTTTTCACATTATATTAAAATATTGCTTTATTTCTTTTTCGCTTTAACTATTTTTACTTTTAGCACCAATTCAATGGTTTTTTTATAATTAAGTTTTTTTTTTAACGTCGATTTATCGTTGAAACAATGTTAAATAAACAACGCTTAAATTGTAACGTTGTTTTAACGTTGAGACATAGTTAAACAACGTTGAAACAACGCTTCAACCAAAATTCAACGTTGAAACAACGTAGAGATGCCGGGTGGGATATATATATATATATATATATATATATATATATATATATATATATATATATATATATATTATATATATATATGTATATATATATACATATATATATATATTTATATATATATATATATATATATATATATATATATATATATATATATATATATATATATATATATATATTTAGTCACCGTGTAGTACATAGATTGACTGACATTAATAGATGGTTTATGCTTTGACAGGCATCTTTTAAATAAAAGCATTTCAATCTTTATTTAATTTGGGTTTAGTTTGTGGTTTATATATTAATTTAATTTATATAAAAAGTTTGAAAGTTAAACTACAGTGGATTTTTTGATGATATAACCTAAATAATTGGTAGTAATTTATGTACAAATAATAAGCGCATAAACTTAAGAAAAAAACTACTCAAACGCGCAAATGTACAAATAATGCTTGCAGACATTTTATAGTTTTAAACGTGTAACAAGAAACATCGATGAAGCAATAAATTTATATAATAAACTCAATTAAATACTTTAAAACTTTATAAGTTCAATTTTTAGTTCTACCTTTTTAAACACTTAAACGTTTTAAATTTTTAAACGTGTTAAAAGAATGGAGTCAACTTTATTAGAGTCAGCTATTAATTATTTTTGTTGATGTTGTTGTAGTTTTGCGAACTATTAGCGTAATACAGCATAGTCGCAAATTTTTAATAAACATTTGCAGATATTTTTTAATAACTTTTACAGTATCCAATTATCAAAAATAAGTATTTAACGTTTTGACAAATGATAAAATAGATAAAAGTTTTAGCATGTTGTCTTGTTCAAAATTTTTTTTACCAAAATCAGACAATTTAATTACTTATTATAACTTTTTTTGTGTGTGAGAAAATGATTTTTTCAATAATTGCATAGAAGCAAAATCTCAAACTTTTAGTTTTTGTTTTGTATAATTAAATTACTAATTTATTCTAGTTGATTTATTAGTTTTAAAAAAATCTTAGTTCAAAAAAAATATTGGTTTAAAAAAAATAGAATTTTTTTAAGTACTTAAAAATTTTGCAAACAATCATATAGAATGAAACTTAATGTCAAGTATTTAACATTTGTTTCTAATTAATATTTAATTGCGTTAAAGCAAACGAGCAATTATTTTTCAATAGAGAGGCGGCCAGCATTGGCTTCCGCCTCTCTATTGGTGTCGGCCTCCAAAACATTTTGCCTCAAAAAAAAACTCTGGCTGTGGCCGCCATTAGCAAAGCGGAAGCCACTGGAGGCGGAAGAACGAACATTTTGCCGCTAAAAATTGATCGGGAGGCCGCTGCCAATAGCTTCCGCCTCCCTAAAAAGTCGGCTTTTTGGCAGAAAGTTACTTTGCCGCCGGACGGCATTATCAACTCTGTTTCAGTCAATTGCGAGAAAATATTTCAGCTTTGATTCAACAATTTTTTTGCCACTGATACGTTGTCACTCAAAAAAAAAAAAAAAATTAAAAAATCTAGACTTTATAAACTCAAAGGGAAATGCTAGATTAAAATTCAAATACTTGACAGATTAAAAGTTTTTGGTAACACTGATATTGGCAACAAATTTAGGCAACGGTAGCGCAGTGGTTAGCGTGCTTGCCTCAGAAGCTGGAGATCCGTGGTTCTACACCACCTCTGGGCAAGTTTTATAACAACAATAAGTAAGAGGCGTAAACTTCCTTTTAAATGCTCTTCCTCGGTGCTCTTTGATATAACCGTAAGGACTTCTTAGGGCACCTAAAGTAAATTTATGCAATGTTTTAAAGTCAAACTAGTGAATGGAATAAGTATAAAACATCAAGTCACAAAACTTGATTTTGTCAAGCATACATACTAAAGCAATATGTAAGAAGCATTTAGTTTTATTAAACAAAAAAAGGACACCCAAGAAATATTTCAAATCAACCAACAAAACCTCGCAACAACTCAAAATCATCACATATTATTTTTTTAATAATAATCTGATGCTTTTTTAGTTGTTTTAATTCGTTGTTCTTTTAATTATTAATATCGTTTTTTTCTACTTTTTTATTTTTGTTTTGCTATTTTTTTATTAATTAAAATCAATTTAAAGTACCCATTGATTTCTTTATATCAAAAGATTGATTTCTATATATCAAAAAGTTTTATTTAAGTTTTTTTTATTTTAAATACATCTTAAGTTCTCCTTAAAATAAAGAAAAAAAAATTAATATTTTTTTAAAGCAAATTACTGATTAAAACTCTAAACTATTTTGTTGAACCATTTTGTCTCAGTTATTCAGTTAACTTAGTTATATACTCTCAGTACTTATCCCTGTTACTTATTTACTTTTATTAATATTAGGAGTAAACAACTGAAAGGGTTAGATACAGAGATAAATAACTTTTAAGAAACATAACAGCAAACAACTTATAAAAACTTGCTTTTAATACACACTAATACGATATATTACTGCTTTTTATGCGAAGTTGTTAAAAATAATAATGTTATGTTTTAGTAAGTGGCTATACAGCCTAGCCGGCAAACTTATAAAAAAGTTACGCTTGATTTCTGTTGCGTCTTTAAAACCTTTTAATACCAATTGAATAAAACGCGCCAACAATGATTTTCATTTCGTGAAATTAACTATTACTATTTATCAAAAACACCAGATAAAATATTATTGGTTTCAACGTTATGGAAACCTCGTATTATATTTTAATAAATTTTTACAAGGAATTTAAAACCACTGATAAAATTGACTTTAAAACCTAAAAAAACACGTGTTAAACTAAAGTAAAACTGCCCGTAATATACACGTGTTTTTGGTTTACGCCTAGATTGCGACAAACACGTGTCTGTACAGCCTTTGATTCCGAAAAAGAAACTAGATGTGCCGGTTGGGTTATCATATATTTGTTAATATGTTCACAAGATGTAAATAAAAACTAAAGAATAATTAATTAATAAACTATTTAATTATATTTGCATTCTTTTTGCCTAAAAAAGCTACAATTGTTCTTAGATTGGGTCTATGCCCTAACGTATAATAAAATTATATTCATTTTGAAAAACTGAATTGTAAATTTATATAATTTTATGTCAAACGGCAACTTTAAAATCACTTTTAAGTTGCAGTTAAAAAGAAAATCGTTTGAAACAAAAAAACAAAGCAAAAAACAAAAACAAAAAAAACAAACAACTAGCAAAACTGCGGAATGAGGAAAGTATGCCATTTTAATATTTAAAACAATTTATTTAAGAAAAAATGTTTATTTTTAGTATACAGTAACTAGTTTTTTATGAAAAATGATTTTTTAAATACTAAATAGCTAGATTAAAATCGAAAAATTTGTGAGTTTATTAAAAATGGTTAAAAAAAAAGGGTTCAAAATTTTAAATACGTAAAATACCTTTTTTCCAAGCCGTATATATTTTAAGAAATATTTTACAATACTAAATATTATTATTATTAAATATTATATACAACATTACAACATACAAAAAATGCTTTCGTAAATATATTTATATAAATATATATTATGTATTATATAAATATATTTCGTAAATATATTTATAATACATGTACAACAGTATTTATTTAGTATTTTACAATACTAAATATTATTATTAAATATTATATACAACATTACAACATACAAAACAATGCTTTCGTAAATATATTTATATAATAACGAATTCAATAACGAATTTACTCAACTACAAAGAAAATTTTATTACTTAAAAAAATTTTGTCCACTAATGATAAACTATAATAAGTGGACAAAATTTACAAATTTCAATTATGAATATTGGTTGTTAACTAGAATAATACCTAATAAATACTTCTAACAACTTTGATGGATTATGCAAACAAGCTATAGGTTTTTCTATTTTAATATTGAAGCAATTATATATACTTATAAATTTCAGCATTGCTGAAAGAAGAAAGAAAACAAATAAATATTTTAAAGTAAATAGTTATGTTATGACTATAATTTTTAAAAGTTAATTGAGAAAAAAAAGGGTTTATTTACATTAAAACGTTGACATAGTTAAACAAATAAATGCTTTTAAAACTATTTCTACATTCACTAGTAATGATGCCTCGTTAACTTATGACTCTTCTGGAAATATTTTAAGGCAATTAATCCTTTTGGTTTTGTTTGTCTTGATAATTTTGGCTCATAATATTAAAATGTTTTTTGTTTTAAGTTTATAAAATTAGTCATTTAAATTTATAAAACTTAAGTGACACTCTTTTAAACTTAATGTAAAAAAATAAAGTCAACATACTTAGTAATGAGTGTCGAAAAAAATAAATAGTTAAATCAAATAGACGTGGTGACTATGATTAACAAAAGTTAATTTTAATTCGTTTTATATACTTAAAAAATTTCAGTTTCGTTTAAAAAAGTTTCTTTTATTAACAAAATAAACTTTTTAATGAAGCCAAAACAAATCTTCCTTTCAATATTCACGGCTTTATAATACATCTAAAATTCTCGTACGCTGAGTTAGTAGTGACTGGATTTGAACACGTCTTTTAAAACAGATCGGTTTTTTTTTAGTGATTATGAAAGTTCTTCCAAAATTCCTAGGGGTCTTATCACAGAACACCGTGGAAGAGCTTTTGAATAAGATGTTGACGCTTTCTTTCTTACCAATATCGCTTATCGGCCTTGAGCGCGGTGCCGAACCTCAGATCTCTTGGTTCTGAGCTAGATCTCTGACCACTGCGCCGCGGATGCACCAACTTTTGGTTTTGTGAACCAACAAGTGGTTTTAACAAATTGTTTGACGCTCTAATTAACTGAGCTACCCAGCCATTAAGCTACATCCATAATGATAAAGCAGATCAAGGTCACTGTCACTTAGGCCCATCCCAATACGTATGTGATGGTATACTCTCAATCCATGGCAGTAGACTATTAATATTATCATTAACGTCAAATCATTCACGCTAAAAATTCTGTTTTCTCGTCATTCTTGTTAAGTACATGTACTTAACAACGTTTCAGTGTGAAAAAAAATTTTTTTTTTTACGCTTAAACGTAAAATTGTTGATCAAAGATCACACAAGGTTTTTTTAATTGCATTACAATAAAATTTAACAAAGAATATAACGTATTGAACGCTGTTGCTTTTAAACTGGTTATTGGAATCAATGCTTAATTTGGGAATTATAGGGCATTATATATTATACAAAATGTTTTAATGTATATTGATAAGACTTATGTTTAAAATGGCCTTAAAATTAAATTTATCAAAAATCTCAAAATAAATTATATCTGTGGAAAGTGTTAATTAAATTTAGAAAGTTTACATGAAATTTAACAACAAATAGTTTTTAACTCCAAGATTACTGAAGATTACATTATGTCAGACCAATTATCTGTCTTACCCCTTAATCTTTTCCTTTTGTTGCATAAAACATCATACACCTGATACTGATAATACTTTAATGAAATGTAAAATCTTTTTTTCTTATGATATAGCATAAAATAATGCAATTAATGAGGTCTCTAATGCATAGATTTTGTTTAAAAAAAAAATTAATTTTAAGTTTTAAGTCATAAGAAATAGTTTACACGGTAATGTAAAAGTTATTTTGCTGTAAGAAAGTAATAAAATAATTTGTAAACTTAAACATAAAGCAATCCTCACACGTCTTTTTGCACTTACTTTTAAGTCCATTTAACGCAAATTTTTCAACATGTTTTGTATAAATCCACTTTAAGCAAAGTTTCAAACATATTTTAAATAAATCCACTTTGAGTGAAGTTTCTTGCATGTTTTTAATAAATTCACTTTAGGCGAACTTTCAAACGTTTTTTAAATAAATAAATTCACTTTAGGCGAACTTTCAAACGTTTTTTAAATAAATCCACTATAAGTTTATTTTTAAACATGTTTTAAGCAAACTTTCAAACACTTAATATATATTTTCACTTTAAGTGAAAATATATATTAAGTGTTTTTAACTAAAATCTACTTAAGCGAAGTTTGAAATATGTATAAAAAAACTGCTTTTAACAGCCTTAAAAAAGCTACAAACACATAACTTTTTTTTTTTTTTGTAGAAGTATACCAAAAAAATTGTTTAGAGTTTTACCAAAGCCCTATTGAAAATTTAGTTCAACAAAAAAATTTACATAAACGACTATTTTGTAACTCGAATTCTGTGCTTTTAAATATTTGAATATGAACAAAAAGAACGAACAATGGAAAGTTATCATTGACGTTTTATCTAGTACTAATATTAAAATATTTTTACTACAGACAATTGCAAATTTTAAGGTTTTTTCTAAAAAAATAAAGGAAAGTACCCATTCGTAGTGGTGTTAGTGTTATTGAATTTAAATAGCGAGGTTTGAGTGAGAAAATTTAAAAGCAAACGTTACTGCAAATAGTTACCTAATTAAAATTTCTTATTAATTTAATGGAAAAACTTGCAAAAGAAAATAAAAATGTTATGCTAATGGGTGATTTCAACATTAATCTTCTTAATTATGAAAACTCGCCTGAAATATTATTTTTCATTAATAATATGTGCTCAAATGCTTTTTTTCCTAACATTTCATTGCCAACGAGAGTCAATGTAAATTCAAGAACTGTTATAGATAACATTTTTATTAATTTTCAATCTAACAACATTATATCAGGTAACCTAATAATTTCCATTTCAGATCATGTAGCACAATTTGTACAAATCCCAAGTTTTCACTCCAAATATGCAACAGAAAAGATATACAGAAGGTGTTTTCAAAGGTTCAACAATGATGTTTTTCTAGATGATATTAAGAGTATTCCTCGGTCCCAATTAATAAAAGAAGGCGACCCTAATCAAGCTGTTAAATTATTCATGTCAATTTTTGAAAATATTCTTAATATACATGCGCCATTAAAAACTCTTACAAAAAGACAAACTAAATGTTAAAGTAAACCGTGGATAACTCGAGGCATTTTGAAGTCAATTAAAATACAGTTAAACTGTACACAAAATTTCTCAATCATTCGTCAACTATAATAAAAGAAAGAACATTTAATTTATTTAAAGCATGCAGAAATAAAAACAGTATTTACAATTAAAAACAGTTTACACAATATGAAAAATACATGGAAATAATTAATATTAACGACAGTTTCACACAAAAGCAGTCTATTAAACTTATGATCAATAACAACTTAATTATCAATAATAAAACTATTGCTAATTCATTTAATGATTACTTTTAAATATATAATCAGTGATTATTTCCGAAAAATTAAACCTTTAAATAATAAGTTTAACGACTTTCTTAAAATCCCAAACTTTAACTCATTTTTCTTTCACCTGTAGCAAAAGAAGAAATTGAAACAATTATTTCCGCAATGAATAATAGGAAAAGCATTGGCCCTAATTGTGTTCCAACTTCAATTCTCAAATTATCTTCAAAAATTATATCTGAACCAATCTTTAAAATGGTTAAAATATATGAAGAAACTATGCACAAAAGACTGTACGACTTTTTTGATACCTTTAATTGCTTTCATAAATACAATACAGATTTAGACGTAACCATTCTACTACACATGCACTAATTGATTTTACAGAAACTTTAAGAAATCCCCTTGATAAAAATAAGTTTGTTTGTGGTGT
>NC_088932.1:14730000-14802500 GCF_038396675.1 Hydra vulgaris | reverse complement strand
ATGTATGTATGTATGTATGTATGTATGTATGTATCTATTTATGTATGAATGTATGTATATATGTATATATGTATGTATGTATGTATGTATGTATGTATGTATGTATGTATGTATGTATGTATGTATGTATGTATGTATGTATGTATGTATGTATGTATGTGTGTAGGTATGTACGTATGTATTTATGTATATATGTATTTATGTATGTACGTAGGGAAGAGTGGGGAGAAGTCGGACACGTAAATTTTTTTTTAGGGTATTTACAATATCTTTTTTATTTGATGTATAAACTGAACCAAACAAGTTTTTAAGAATAAACCTTTTTTTTAGGCACCGATTCAACCTCCTTAGGTTTCCAGCCAATTATAACTAAGTATATTAATTTTTGCTTTTAGAGAAACCGTGCTATTGGGGTAAAGTGGGATAAGTGTGAGTAGAAGTGGGACAAATACACTTAAAACAACACTGTGACGCAAATATTAAATAGAAACTGATAAAATCGCAAAATCACTTAATTAACATAAAAATGTTCAAGAGCTTTCACCAATTGAAATAATAAAATGGCGACGCGAAGACGCAGCATAAATATTTCTTTTTTCTGTCCCACTTCACCCCGATATAACCACTTTTTTAAGGTACACTTCAAAATTAGGGCTTCTAGCGCACGCAGGTAAACATAGCAATTTCTGTTAAATAGAGGGGAAGAAATATATTTTTTTGTTTTTGTTTTTTGTTGTTTTTTTGTTTTTTTGTTTGTTTACATTTGACGTAATATATATATATAAATTACATATTTTTTTCAAATAAAAACAAGGCTTCTAAAAGAAGATTAAATGATCTTATCGTCATAAGTCTTTTACAAAACAGAGTACGTAAAGTATTATAAAAACGCCTTTTTACAATAAGAGAACGTAAAAAATTAACATAAAAATATTAAAATAGCAGTTAGATAAATAGAAACAAATTGTCAACAAGTATAAAACAAAGATTGAACATACATTTTAAAATTATTGTATATCATAAGACAAATCAAAAATATTCTAAGATATTTTCAATAGAGAGAATGAGATCTTCTAATTTAATTTTAAAAACAGAATAAGTTAGGTGTAAGCCAAAGTTAATAATAATAATTTCTTCTATATTTCGTCAAATAACTTAACTGATCTTTAATCACTTACTTTATAAGTAAATTTTAGAAAAGTAAATAAAATAAAAATAACGATTCCTTTAAATGAAAATTTTTTCATAAAATATATAATTAACAAGAGTTTTCCTTTTTTGACAACTTTTGAAAATATAAGAATTTCAAAAATTTTTAGAAATCTTTAATATTTTCTTTATGATTATATTTTCTATATGTAGAACAAATTATTGTTTAATAGATTAAAAAAGAACGATTTAAATAAATGTTTTTATTTTATGAATGAAATAACACTGCATTGCTAAGTTGAAGAGTATTTAATATATTTCCTTAAATATACTATTGCATTGTTTTAATGTTTTTTTTTTAAAATATGATATACTACCTTTTTTTAATTTTATTTCTGTAACTACAGCTAAAATTTTATTTGTCAGTTTTATATCTCAGAGACAGAAATAATAACAGTTAACCATTTTATAAATAATATTGGATAAGTTTATAATGGTATTAAAAAACTTTATACTTTTTTGACAACCATTTTAAAACTAAAGCAAATTATTAGTGGAATGATGTAATGATATAGTTTTTTAAATAAATATATGTACGAGTTTATCATAAGTTATATAACATGCATATCGTACTAATAGGACCGGCGCGAAAACGGATTTTTTATGAATAGTAAAAATTCCAACTGATTATTTTTATTTTTTTAATCATTAGCTAGAATCATTACAGTATAGTAGCGCTGATTACTTAGAGCCAAATAAAAAAAATATTTGCAAAAGCAATAAGTTTCTGACTAAAACTTCTTGTCTAAGACTTCAAAAACTTTTTTTATTCTCGAGTTTAAAAATACCCAAGTAAACATTAAGTTCTCCCCCTTGTTTTACTGACGCCCATTTTTAAACACTTAATTTTATAAATCAATTTTGTCCAGCATATCTATCTTAGCATTAAGAAACATCAAGTTTTGTAATCGATTAGCGTGCATTGTGGATCTGAAACAATTTTTTATCGGTTTTATATCTGATCTGTAAATGTATGAAAATCAAATATCATCTGAGAAATGGGGTTCATCGGTTACATAATATTCTTCATAAGTGCTTTAGTACAAGCATACTAAAAAGTCAAGTGTAAGCATTCTTTTAGACCATTTTTTCTTTTTTAAAGAAAATTCTAGATTAAGAGGGCTTTTTTTAAAAATTGACGTATGAGCCCCTCCACTTTGAAACAGGAGTTGTCGGACCTGAGCTATAGTTCTAGTATTTATATCTAAATAAAGATCAGTTGATTTTCTACAAAGGTATTCATAACTAGTTATATAAATACCCTTAAAAATTTTATTGATTCGGCTTAAGTTGTGCATCTTGTTTTAGACAAATTACTAGGTTGTATAGAATTTTCAATCAGTTGTAAACTTTGTTGTAAATGTCTATATCTGTATTTGTACTGATAGCGCAGAGAAAAAGTTTATAATTGATTTCACTTGTAGATTTATATTTTACATTTACTTTTATTCTTTTTCTTTGCAATTTTACCAACGAAAGTGCCTATAGAATGTTTTTAGGAGCCGACTAATATTCTATAATCGAAACAATTTTAATACATTTATCGTTATTGATAGTGAAAACTTAAGTCTAAAAACATTGTTTAAAATAAAAATTCTAAAATGAATTCATTTTGAATTGCCGATTAAAGTTACTAGAATTTATGTTTGAAGGATGGAGGGAGGAGGAGGGGGCTCTAATTCAAGTTATCATATTATTGCAGATTTCTAATTAAAGCAATTATATTATTTAGTTATCAGATTTAAAACAGAATAATGAACATTAACAGTTATAAAGTAGTCTGTTTTAGTCCAGTGTAGTCGCACTAAAAATGAAACAAAACATTCAAAAAAGTATTTAACTCAAAATAAAAAAAGCAATATATTAAAAAGAAAACAACAAACTGGTAAGTTTTTAAAAATATAAAAATTCTGTTTTAAATCTCTTGCTTAACTCTCTGTTCACTTTTTAACCAGGGCCAACCCTAAAAAGTCTCGGAACGGCCCTGACTATAATATATATAGGCTAAGTTTAAAATTAAGAAAATTAAAAAAATGAGAACGCAATATGATTCCGTAAATGCCAAAATAAATCTATCGAGGACTCGGCATAACCTGGTTTCGACACATCTAATTTGTACTGCTTTCTGCATTTCTACATCTCTAATTTGTACTGCTTTCTGCTGTATCTGCTACATCGAGAGAAAGTTTTTTTCTTGAAGCAAACAAAAAAAGTTATCTTAGATGTTCAGAATATATATGGAATTTATTGGGCCCTTTAACAATCACTTTGATGAGGTTTTCGCAAATGTTTTTGCAAAAAAAAATAATTTATATATCGATAAAAAAAAAAGCAACAAAACGTATTTATTTAAGATAGCTTCAAAATTTCTGTAAATGACATAGGCTGCAAAATAGTTTGTCAAAAATATATACTAATACTTATTGAATATCAGAAGTTTTGAATAACAAAAAATATTTTAATTAACATTTTACATCGAAAAGAACCCATTCTAAAGTTTCAAGTTATTTTAAGTAGTGATTTAAAAAAGACTCCTTAAAAAGACTTTTAAAGAATATATGAATTTTTCGTATTTCAGCTTCAAATTCTTAAGTATTTGCAAAATTTATAATTAAAGTTAAAAAATTAAACCAGAGGCATTACTTAAAACATATAACAAAAAGTATAGAAGTTTGTAAATTAAAATAAAACGCAAAACGTCTACTCTGCATTTCTTAAATTTTCATTTTGTTTTTTCAAAAAAAAAAAAAAAACGGTTGCGTCATGGTTTTAAGAGTCAGAGAGTACAGTACTGGACAGCGAATTAAGAATTTTTATGTTTATCATCAAAAACTGTATTTATATTGTGTTTACCTTGGAGATATTACTTTTTATGTATTATCAGCTGCAGTTAAGCTAAAATAACATTAACAATTATTGTTGCTATGGTAGTAACATACTTATGCGTAAAATATCGATTATTTTTACATTTTTAATGATTTGTTTTAAATTTTGTAACAATTAATTGTAAACTGTGCTTTTATTATCGGATCGTGGTTGTTTGAGTATTTTTTCGAATTCTTGCTATAATTAAATTTTTTTAATATCGCTCATTAAACAGTGTAGAATCTATATCAAAAATATAATATTTATATTAAAATGGATGAAAAATTAGATATAAGTGCTGCTACAAAGAATGAGATAAAGTTGCTTTTAGAAAATACCACACTTCGGAAAAATGAAACTGCTCAAAAACTCAAAATTTTGGCTCAAACTGTTGGAAGCATAAAAACGAGACTAAATAGAGGCCAAGATATAGTGGAAACCAACAGAAAGAACTACAGAGGTATTACCAAAACTACTAAGAGAAATGAGCGGATGTTTTTACAGTTGCGTCGAAAAGGTCGGAAAAAGTCTTCTGTTGAGTTAACGCAAGAATGGCACGCCATGACAGGAATTACAGTCAACCCGAAAACAGTTATAAGACGCCTTTTTAAAAATGGATATAAAGCTTACAAGCCAATGAAAAAACCCAAGTTAACCACAGCAATGAAGGAAAAGAGATATGGTTGGGCTCTCGGCCACGCGCATTGAACAATAAAGGAATGGTCAAAGGTTAGCATTACAAAGTTACTAGTTTACACACATATACAACTGTGAATAACTAAAACAACAACCTAATAAACTATTTAAGTTAATTAAATTAATTGCATCTTATTCATTTGTTTGCAATAACTTGAGATTTATTTATGTTTATTATGCTGCAATATATTTTCAATTATCAATAAATTATATCGTCCGTAAAAGTTATCTGTTCGCTACAGTAGCCTTTTATTTGTATAGGTTTGTTTTTCTGATGAGTCAATGCTATAAGTTATGGTTGAACAAAGACCATTAGTTTGAAGGAGGAGAGAGGAGAAAAATCTTCCGGAATGTTTTCAAGAAACAGACAAACATCTACAAAAGATAATGTTTTGGAGCGTGATATCGGTATAAGAACCTGGACAAAATCCGTAATGAAATATTTGAAAGACAATAAAATTTCCATATTGCAATGGCCTGATAACAGTCCCGACCTAAATCCCATTGAAAAACTACGGAATGAATTCAAAAGAGAGGTCATGCAAACAGCGTCAACCAATACAAAAGACTTAAAAGAAAAATTCATTCAAGCATGGCACCACAGTCAACAAATCAGTCGCTTTTGCTCCGAATTTATTCAGTTAATGCCGCGTCGTATGTAAGAGTTCATAAACAATAAAGGCGGACATATCAAGTATTAAGCGTCAGTGTTAATTTATGCGTTTCTGACAATTTTTTCATGGTTTTCACTTATTTAAGTCAATTTTTGCATTTTTATTTTCATTTTTTGTTTTTATTGTTGAACTGCAATAAAATTATTTTAAACACTATAAAATGCATTAAATTCATAATTCGATGTCCAGTACTGTAACATAATTCTTCATACTTATCTCATTAGTTACCTTTAAGTTATCTCAGAATTTAACAAGTTATCTCATAAGTTACTTTTTAGGTTTTATGTAATATTTATATAAATATTTATATATAGAACTTATAATGATACCCATTTTTTTTCTAATTTAAAATAATTCAAAGCTTCAATCTTTGAATATTTTAGATCTGCTTTTTATTACTTGACTATTTAGTACTATTACACTCATATATTTTTTGAAAAAAACCTTATCACCTATCCCATTAGAAACGTATTTAAAATCCCGTAACATAAGAAATATACAAAAAATATAAGAAAAAAAAAAATGAAAATAAATCAATAAAAATAAAAGGAAAAGAAATTAAAAATAAAATTAAAAAGTTACCATTGAAAACAAATCTCTTAGTGGCTTTTTTCTCTATTTGCAAGTTAATTTCATAATAAATTAAATGAAATTTTGTACAAAACATTCAAAGGTATTTAGGGAAGAATGGGGAATCATGATATATGGGGCACCATGAAACAATGTAACTGTAAAGTCTTCTAAAGAGTTTTAACACATGTTATTCAATGCATCATGCGGCAAGTTACTTCATTATATAAACTACAACCGATAGAGTCTTACTTCATTTAACAAAACTAATGAAAAAATAAGTTAATACTAAAAGTAAAGCGATTGTTTTATAAAAGAAAGTATGGGGTAACTTGATACAGCATTAGTTGGGGCCCTAAAACTATTGGACATTACTCCATTGTGTCATAAACAAATTTAAAAGTTATTTTTTTAAATATTAACAATCAATTTTTAACATTTTTATAAAAATATAACACTACGAGATCAGATTTTGATACAAAGCCATTTTTTTAATTGACGCTCAAGAATGACATTTAAACGATATATTATCTGGAATTCTAAAATGTTATTCGGATCATCGGAGGCATTATTTAGGTTATAATTAATAACTTGTTTGTCTTTCAAGTAAAAATTTGTATTTTCTTTAGGTTTTATACTTTTTATTTACTTAAATGATACTCATACCCAGCAAATATGCTATAGCGGAATTTTAGTGGACCTATATAGAGATCTTGAGCGGATCGCTGTAGTTTTCGCACTCGGTTACTTAGTGAACCAATAGAAACATCCGCCAAAAGTAGCTTGCCGATAATTAATCACCATTAAAATGTCGGAAAATTATTGGCTTGCCATTTATAGCGGCTGCCACTAGTGGTTCACTAAGTAACTGATGAGCAAAACTCCAACAAACCGCTAAAAGATGCCTATGGGTCCACTACAAATCCACTAAAACAATGTTTGCTGGGTAGTTAGTACTCATAGCACTATTTTTTAATAAACTATTCACTTATATTCTTTAAGAGGAAAGACTAAGTTATGACAATCTGCAAAATAAATATAAATATTATAATATTTCGGCTGTAAAAAAAATGCACTACTGTTAACATGCCCAACTTACCTAGCAAACATACTATGGCGGAATTTCAGTGGACCTATATAAGCATTTTGAGCGGACTGCTATAGTTTTCCCCATTGTTTACTTATTGGACCATTAGTGGTAGCCGCCAAAAGTGGTTTGCTGATAATTAACCACGATTAAAATGCCGGAAAAGTATCAGCCTGCCATTTATAGCGGCTGATAGTGATGGTCCACTAAGTAACCGAATAGCAAAACTCCAATAAACCGCTAAAAAAATGCCTATATAGGTCCACTGCAAATCCACTAAAACATTGTTTGTTGGGTATGCAACCTTTCCCTACTTGTTTTACGCAAAACAAAAAAAGAAAAAAAAAAAAAAAGTTCATTATTTTTTAAAACTTAACTCGAACCTTTAAACAATAAAATTAAAAATTTTTTGAATTTAAATTACAGAAAGATATTTAGTATTGTTAAAATATTAAAAATTTTTATTATGTTTTATTTTTATTTAAAAAGCTATTAAAATCGCTGCAATTTTAGGACTTTAAACTAGGTAATTTCAATGAAAAACACTGGGTTATTTGAGCATGCTCATATTACACAAAAATAGTATGTTTAAATAAAGTCAAAACTAAATGTTCCTATGCATTGTTTTTTTAAAACAAAAACGGAACGGATTTCTCGCTAACATATTTTGCTTTATGAAACATCAAGTTTTATTATTTTAGCATTGAAATTTTACGCCACAAATTTATTCATGCGTGATAACGACATTTTAACAAAGCAAAAAATTGAATAGAGTTTTAATTAGATAATATCCGCTAATTGCTGCATATGAATTGACGCTAATTATACTAATTTCTACAACCTCCACAAAAAGTCGATTCAAAAAATAAAAAGCAACTTTAACTTCACTTCTTACATCTTAGAATTCTTTTAGTACGCTCATATTATTTTAGCATGCTCATATGATGGAGCATATTTTTTAAATATTTTTTAAAAATTTTTTAATGCTTTTATTATTATATATGCCAAAAAATTATATTATATATGCCAAATTATATTACATTATATTATATATGCCAAAAAAATTATATTATATATGCCAAAAAATGCTTTTATTATTATATATGCCAAAAATGTATGATTAATGAAATTATTTTAAATGTTTTTTCAAGGTTTCTTGTAAGAAAAGCGATTTTCATTATTTGGAGTACAAAAACTTTGCAATGCAGTGTTTACAAATATATCGAGTTTATAATAAGTTATTAAATTATTGTTTACAAACTCTTTTTCCAAAAGGGTGAGAAGTTTTTGTTAACAACAGTTCACTAGAATTCGTAAGATAATGAATGTATTACACGAACATATTATTAAATTGAAAAAATTGGTGTTTAGGAGTTTAAAGTCAAACATTAATTGTTTGGTTTCTTTTTTTTTAGTTTTCGCCGGTTTTAAACAATGCAAGCCAGAACATATTTGATCAACTTAGAATACCTGGCAGAGTTTTTATGAATGGGAACAAAAATTTTTTTAAATAACTTCAATTTCAAGTAACTGAAGGATGTTTGCATGAGTATTTAAAAACTCTAACTACGGAGAATAAAAATCGCTTCAAATAAGTGTTCAATATAAGGAATTTTCAAAACTTTATTTAAATAAAGTAATTCTGACTAAACTACAGGCCCGTAGCAGCCGGAGAGGGTAGGGTGGGTTCGCAGAATGGGCATTTTCCCATCCCCCCTTCCCCTCCCCCACCCCCACCCCCAATAATTTTTTATATAAATAATTTTGAAAAAGTTAAGTAAGAAAAAAGACTTAAAAAAAAAAAGTCCTCAAAACCATTTCAGGCCCCATTAATCCAACGCCCCTCCCCCCCCCCCCCCTTAATATAAAATTTTGTTCTTTCGGGCCTGAACCAGAATACCATTTGTTACTATGGATACATGGTGTAAATTCAAACTTAAAAAAAATTACAGAAAAGCTGGTTATAAAACCGTTTTTTAATTTGGGTCTAATTTATAGTCGTTATTAAAATCTAAAAACAAAACTGAGCTACCAAATTTTAGCCAACCAGGTGTTTATAACGTTGAATGCAGTTGTACAAAATCATATAAAGGTAAATAAAGGTAGGTTTAAAATTTTAACAAAAATATCAAAACATAAGAAATCAATTTAAGATTGTAAATGGGATTCCTTTCCAGTAGGCACCAAACGTAAAAAGAAAACATTTAAACGTCTTTTGAACACTTTAAACAATTTTTGAATGTTTTTTACGTCTAAGGATTCAAAAAACGTCTTTTTTAGGTTCTGTCCTGAGTTGGGAGTATTTAATCATTAAAAAACTGTACCAAGGAGAAATAAACTGAAATAATAAAAAATTGGTAGCTTTATGACAAAGCCAGTGGCTTTACCAAAAGTTATAAAACTAGGTAAAACAATATAAAACAATATAAAAGTAGTGGCTTTAAGCCACTACTTTTATAATGTCTTGTTTTATATTATAAAATTTATCCATAAATCATTACTCATAATCCCCTTATTTTATATTAGAAACTTAACGTAATCAAACCTTATTGATATAAATCTAAAAGACGGCCAATATGTTTTAGAAACTAATGAAGCGTTTTTTGCAATCTAAAAATTGATGCTACCTTAGCGTTTATTCCTTTATCTTTTTAACGATTTTGCTAAAAATATATTAACGTTATTGTCTGAATATCCATAGTGATAGCATTTAAAAATTAAAAGCGATGAACTTAAAAATTAAAAGTTAAATACTATGACTACGGAATGTCTGAATAACGTTTTTGTTCTGAGTATCCTATAGTCCAAAATAAAGCAACTATAAGTAAATAATAATTAGTATTAAATTTTATCCATAAAAAGAAGTAACTAATTTAAAAGATAACATCAGGGTAATAACACTGAAACACTGCAATGACAAAGCAAATGGCGGACGCTTTTTTCTAACGGATAAAAATAACTTTTTTAAAGAGGAAAAAGGAAAAAAGAAAAAGAAAACATTTATAAATTAAACGAAAAATAAAATCAATTTAAAAGAAGAATAAATATTTTAAAACAAGAAAAGAAAAAGAAATATTTGAAAGAAAATAAGTAAAGAAGTATTGAAAATAGAAATTAAAAATTTTAAAGTGATGTTAAAATGCGATCTTGTTAAATGACTTTTCTTTATTTTTTAGCGTATAAAGTTTTACTCATTATTTTTTGGTAGTTATTGTTTTATTTTTTAGTTATTTATTATTTTTAAATAGTGATATCTAATTTTTTATACAGCTATATATTTTTTGTTTTTATTTTCGTTTTAGCCATTTATCGTACATATTTTATTCTACAGTGTATTATTATTACTTTTTTTTTCTTTATTTATTATTTGTAATTTTAAGTTGTTGCTTTCTTGCTGTTTTTTTTTTTTGGTTGTTGTTTTTTTGCCAAAAGAACTTAACGTAATTTTTTTTGTGCTTGTAATATTTGTTGTAACTTTTGTTTTGTTTTGATTTTCTCAGTGTTTTTCTGTTTATAATTTATTTATTTACTTTGTCATATTAGTTGCAATATAATTCGGTTGTTATATTATAAGAAAAATATATATATATACTAAATTTTTATAATTTTTTTCAGCAGTAGTCGTTTTTATGTCATCGTGAGTTGTTACATTTTGTCAGTTTTTTACTGTTTGTAACTGTAACTTTGTATGTATAAACGATTGTTGCATGAAAAGTTATACCGATTCATTTAAATTATTATAATTACTATATTATTATTACTAATGCAAAAATAACATGTTGTTATTATTATTATTTATTATTATTATAAATATTATTTTTATTATTATTATTACCATTACTATTTTAATCATTATCATTAGGTGTTTACTTAATGTTAGTAATTTATACTATTTGTAAACAACCTTGAAATGTAACACCAAATATTTCAGAAATATATTGATTGATTGATTGGATCATTAGGGATAGCTACATTTAACTTGTTATTTATTTTACAACGGGAGTTTACAAAATAAAAACAATATGTATATTAAAAAATATGTACATATTTTCAGCACTAAGTGATTGGCAATAATCAAATATCGGTACTAGTTCTAAATTTAACAGTATCCTGGTATTAATGGTTGCGATCACGCAAGACTGTTGCAACTGGAAAGTATTTTAATATTCTAAAATAATTTTTTCAGACCACCTAATAGAAGTACGCACAAGGCAAAAAGCACTATAGGACTTATAGGATTTTGGAACAAAAAAAAAAACAAAACTTAGGTAACTATAAACTCTTTTAAACTTATGCGCTTTAATTTTATGGGGTTTAAATCTGAAAATTTTTTTCGTTTGAAATTCTTATATGATCCTACAGAACTTATTGACTTGGGTTCAAAGTTGTGTATCAATTTAAAAAATGTTTTCTTGATTATTATTTATAAATTGTAAACACAATAAATAAATCCTTTTATGACTAATTTTTACAACTGATTAATTATTGCAACCATTTTAAAGGATGAAAATGTTATTGGGTGGCATCACAACCCATATTAAATTAAACAAAGAAGGGCTGAATGTTAGCCCTATTTACAGAAACATGCAGAAAATAATAAAAATCACATTCAAATGTTATTTCTCTGTCCAAAAGTATTTTTTCTTGTTCATTTGTATGGCAAACTATCCTTTTAAATATTGTTCTATTCTGAAAGCCTAGTTAATATTCTTAAAATTGTTTAATGATAAGTGAAAGTTTACAGCTGTGGTTTGAGAAACAAGGTAAATGTTAGAAATTTTTGCTTTTGCTGAAATATTTTCATTCCAAAAATGATAAACGGCTGCGTCAAGCGTCAGATGATAAAAAAATCTTTCAAAATTAAAATAATTTTACGTTTGCAAAAGTCATGCATGATCAGAACATTTTATTTCAGATATTCGCAAATTTGGAATTGATAACTCATGATTATTTTTCAAAAAAAATTATGTCCTCTTTTGTAGGAAAAAAAATTACTTGGATTTTTAACGTTTACGTTTTTACTCTTTTTTATGTTATGTGTAATAAAATCTATTTGATATTTTTTAATAAAAACTGTTTTATTTATTGCACGATATTAAAAATACATCAGTTCATTAAATGCTGAAGCTAATTTGTAGGGAAAAGGGGGACAGTTTAGGACAGGGGTAGTTTAGGACAATGCGAATAATCCAAAAAATACTAACTCTTCAACAAAGTTAAATATATTCGTCGACTGAAAATACTTTCACACCTAAGCGTCATAGGATTTCTTTCACAAAGCCAGTCAGGTAGCTTTTCTTCAAACGTTTTGTGGTTTTTGATATTTTTTCTAATTTTTTTAATTCTTAAGTGTAAGGATTTACAAAGAAATTTACTCAACCCAAGGAATTGACTTTTGCGTTTTTCTCTGAAAGGTGCTATGTTCTGCGACGTAAATAAAAAAATTCAACGATAAAACATAAATTCTACAAAAAAATTGTGGAATGTTTCCTGATATCAGGGTTGATGCAGCATTGGACAGATACTTCACGGGGCACATTAGGACGTGTTGCGCGGATCATAAAAAACTCATCTTCAAATAAAATTATACTAATTTTAAAAATGTTGCGCAATTATAAAAAAAAAATGTGAAAGATTTATAAACGAGGAAAATTTAAAAACTGCAGTTAAACATGTTTTGATAAAACAATAAACACGAAGCTGTAGGTGTCTCCGGGTTCTCTAAAAGTACGTTAGCTTACAGAATAAAAATGTTCAGAAATAATAGAAGATTGAAAAGTGAAAACTTTTCAACCAAAACATTCTGCTGAATCAAGTATTTACTAATGCAGAAGAAGCTATATTAGAAAATTATATGTTGAAATCATCAAAAATAAATTATTGTTTTACTTATTCCAAGCTAATTTCCTATGGATGACTGTAATGCTTTGAAAACCTACTGACTAAGCAAATTGAATTTGCTGGCATTGAATTGATGAAAGGATTTATGATAAGACACAAAAATCTTTCTCTGCGCAAACCAGAAAATACAAATCTATCAAGAGCAACAAGTTTTAACAAACAAAATGTTTCAACTCAACTTAGAGAGAATATTCTGTAAGTCAAAATATTCTCCAGATCGCATATTTAACATCAACGAAACAAGTGTCATGACTGTTGCTGCAGGCACAAAATGTCATAGCTCAGCGTAGTCAAAAGCAAGTTGGTCATAACGTCTCAGCTGAGACGTTTTGACCAACTTAATAATTAATTATTAATTAATTAATTATAACCAACATTAATATTAGCACACATAGTTACAAGCTGCCGTCTGGGCAGATTGCAACTATGTGTGCTATTATTAATGCAGTCGGAAACACTATACCACCACTTTTTATTTATCCTAAGAAAGATTTAAAAACAGTAATATATAACAGGAGGACCTACTGGTTGTGTTGGAATTGCTAACAACTCTCGTAGTGGATGGATAACAGGAGAATTTTTTATACAAGTACTTCAAACATCAAAGCCCGAATTCAAAGTGCAATAAAGAAAACAAGGTTTTGTTATTACTAGATAACCACGAAAGCCATTGTACTAAAAATGCAATCAACTTTTGCAGAGACAATGGAATTGTTTTACTTACATTCCCACCACAATGTACACATAGACTTCAACCTCTTGATGTTTCAGTATTGGGTCCTTTTTTAACAAAAACTTTCTGTATCTCAAAATGACTGGTTGTTAAATCACCAAGGAAGAACTATAACAGTTCATGATTTAGCCAGTATAGTAACCCCTGCATATATAATAGCTCATTTACACCAAATAATATTACTGCAGGCTTCAAAAAATGTGGTATTTTTCCTTTTTCAAGAAATGCATTCACAAATTAAGATTTTGACTGTTCAGAGGTAACAAACAAAACCCTTAATTTCATCTTTTTATCAATCTAGTAATAATGACAATAATAAAAAAAGCTACATAGAGTTTAAAATTTTAAATGTTAGTGATCATTCTATAGTAAAAACTTTTGAAGCTACTTTGCCAAATTATGAGTCACTTAATGCATACAAAAACTCAACTGATGAGCCGTCACAGCCATCTGCACCAGTTTTATCTCCTGAAATGATTAGACAATACCCAAAAGCACCTCAAAAAAGAAAACATCAAGAGGCAGAAAAAAAGGAAGATCAAGAATTTTAACAGACACACCAGAAATACCACCAAAAACAGAATCTATAACTTACACAAAACAGAAAATTTTTAACAGGCACATCAACCCCCCAAAAAAAATATTTAATGCAACAGTCTCATGCTCTACCTGTATGCACAATGAATGTAATTCTTGTTTGCAAAATAAAGCAAGTTTAAACTTTAAAGACAAGCCTGTTGCATACACAGAAAAATTGAAAACAGAAGCATTAAATCATAGAGATTTTTGTTTAGTCCAATGTGCTTCAACAGTTAACAATGCAACGTTAGCTTTTGTTTGCGGAATTGAAGAAATAAAAGGAAACATTTTGGTTGTTAATTTGTTGAGTAAAAAAGTAAGATTTAATATATTTTACTTTCCTGATATACAAAGTAAGTGGTCAGTGCCGATTCCAGAAGTCTTAGCTAAACTTCCTATGCCAAACAATGCAGGAAGCATTTCAATAGGTTCTGGTATAAATTCAAGTTTGATTTTTCTACATTTTAAACTTGGTTCAATGCTATGAATTCTCTCAATTCAAACAAAAAGAAAAATTTTATGTTTATCTACATCCATTTTATATTCAAACTTTTTGTTTTTTTTTTATTATCTTTTTATTAATAGGAGACTAGTGATATCTGAATTAATAGCATTTTTGTTTTCGATTATTTGAATATACAAAAAAACTCATTAATGGGTTGAGATCTTTATCAGATAGTTCTGTTACTCCTAATAGTCTCTTGATTCTGTGTTGTTAATAATCTACTGCTAAAGCAAAAATTTAGGTTTTATGAAACATTTCTTGTCTGTTCTGTTGGTGCTCCTTACCCATCCTGTTTGACTCCCCTCTCTTGTGGGGTAGTTTTTGGACTATTGGTAGCTTCAATTTAAGAAAAAAAAACAGGTAAATTTGCTTGGACTCAGGCTGAACTTTTTGGGAAAAATGCCTAAATTACCTTTTTTTCAGCAAAAGATTTATTTTTTTGTCAAACAGTACAAATTGTGATATTCATTGAAAAAAGTGTTCTATTGTGCCTCCGTCTCCCCTATATTAAAACAACAGTTTTCTTTTGTATAGTGAATCCCTAATAAAATTATTTTATTGGTTGGTCCCTCAAAAAAGACATTTTGAAATTTACACTTTTAAAAACCATAAAAAAATGTAATAGCATTTTTTATGAATCTGTTTTTAGAAAGATAGTTTGTTATTTTTTCCAAGAAATAAAAATTTTGGTTTGAATTTATTTATTAAAAAGTACAATCAAGCTTTACTCAATTTGGACCTCTTCATGTAGTGTTTGCATCTCAGACACAGAACCTTAAGGATCCAAACTATATTAAGGTTTTTTTATCAAAGTAAATATAAACTAATTTTATTATTTTTCCAGGAAAAGAAATAAAATACCTTTCTAACAAAATATAAAAGACGAACATAACTTTTTATTTAACTAAGAAATTAATCCATTTGAAACCAATATATCTTTATAATTCAGTATTTTTACTAAAGTATCTACTCAGTATTTTTTTTGAAAGATATATGTTTCACAAAAAAGAAAACCTTAAAGCCAAGTCCTACCAAGCCTTCACTCTCCACATTGACGTGTCAAAATTTACTATACAAAAGAAGAAGGGGGAGGGAGAAGGGGAAAGAAAAATTTATTTCGTTTCACAAAGTGAATAAATCAAAAAACATTGCCATCAAATTGCCTAATCTTATAATTAATAAAACAAACATTAAAAGAAAAAACTCAGTAAACCTTCTAGGCGTAATCTTAGATGAATATTTACATTTGAAGTTACCTGGAAAAAAGTAATTAAAATAAAATATCAAAAAACTTAGCAATGATATATAGGACTAAACCATTTTTAATTAGTCGTTATTTAAAAGTTTATATTTCTCTTTTATTAATTGTTATTTAATTTATTGCAATATTGCTCAGGCAAGTACAAACCATACAAAATTAAAAAAATTGTACTGTAAACAAAAACACGCGTGCAGAATAATTTTTGGAGCTAATAAACAGTACCTTTAGAGACTCCTCTTCTGCGCATACTTGGAGCATTAAGTATATATAAAATTAACTTACACCAAGTTTTAATGTTAATGTATAAAAAAAATATAGAATTATCTCCTAAAATATTCAAATCCTATTTTGACAAAATACCCACCGGGCACAGTACGTTATTTAAACGCTTTTTGGACGTTTTTATTAGGTTTAAACCTAATAATAACGTCCAAAAAACGTTTTAAAAACGTACCGTTGCCCACTGGGTAGTTCACAAATATCCAACAAAATTTTCAAATAACAACTTTGTTGTTCCAAAATATAATTCAAAACTAACTTCATAATCAGTTCTATACGGTGGACCTTACTTTGTGGAAAATGGTTCCTAAAATTGTAAATACACATAAAACTAGTAAAGAGCAGTTTAAAAATGAATCAAAACAGGCGCTCTTACTTATGGATTTTAATATATCCGATTTTAAATATTTTTTATGATTAAAACTTAAATACAAAAAAATTAATACAAAAGTTATGTCACTGAGTGTACCAACATTTTTTTTTTTATTACCTTAACTATGGAATTACTCTATGGCGTTTGCTAATTTATTTACGTTATTTCTATAAAGTATACTAATTTATTTATGTTATTTCTATGGTGTATATTATTTACTTTTTATTTTTAAATCTTAGTTTAAATTTTTAAGTTTGAAGCAAATGGTAATATCTTATTTCTTTTTATTCACTTGATCTTACTTGTTCTTTAAATTTTGATTCTTTAAATTTTTTCTTTAAAAGACAACGAATTGTTATCTGTTTTACTTGTATATTTTTTTAGTAAATAGTTTGTTAACTATAGATATTTAAATATTACGGTTTTTGTAAATATGTGAGAGTGGGGCTTGGTGATAAGGCTAAATAAGTCTTCTTCTTGCCCCGCAAATATTTATTTTTATTTACATGCTTCGAAACTGTATATATTATTAAACGGCAAAAAAAAAAAAAAAGTCGATACTTAGAGTAGTTTTTTTTTGAGAAAATACAAATGAAAAAATATCAACGGAAATGATGCGAGATGGAGACTGTGTAAAATGTTCCTAACATAGCTAGTTAAATTTTGAACCGCACCCCTCTGACCTAGGCCAGCAATACTTAAACATACATGCAACGATATCCAATTTAAAAATCTTCAGCTTAACTAATTCCGTCTTTTTATATTTACTCTACTGTTTTCTCCCTTATGAATACTGAAATCTTATTAAATTAATTAATTGATTTATCTTTTTTAAATGGAGAAGATTCAATACGAAAATTACGATTACGATCATTGGAGAGGCTTCCGGAAAAGCGGTCGTTTTTTATAACAAAAAGATAAAAATTTTGAAGATAGAAAATCAAAAAAACTATAGGTAAAAGAAATAATAATAAGAGAAAGTAAAGAAAAGTAATAAAAGCGAAAAATTAAAAAAATCAAAGTAGGCGTTTACTTAATATATTAATAGTAGGTAGGGTGGGGCAAGATGCCCCCCTTAACAAACTTTAGCGTATATAACAAATACTTTTACATTTTCTTGTAATTTTTCTTTTAATGTTTTTGCAAAGTCTCTAGAGACATGGGTAAGATAAATAACTGTTTTACTGCTCTGGTAATAAACTTTAAAATTAAAAAAACAAATAATTGTGCAAGGAGACATCTTGCCCCAGGCCATTGGGGCAAGATGCTCCAAAGAGTGCATCTTGCCCCAAACTTTTTAAACAGTTGTTAAAAATAACTATCAGTTAAAATAAAAGCTATTAATAGTTCTTTATTAAAACTCTTTACATTTTATTAAAATAACTGAAATATAAACACTGCAATTATTCTATGCAATTGTCTTGAAGATAAATAACTTTTTTTAATTTATATCACTAACATAAATGTTCAAATAACATATACATGATTAGGATTTACAGTAACGTGTAGCATAAGTCTGAATCATTTGGACCACGTGAAAGTGGTACAGAATGCTGCATTTTTCCCTACATTGTGTCCAATCATCAAATAATCATAGCATTTGTATGGACAAGGCATATGGGTCCATAGAATTGTATCAGTGATAAAAATTTCAGAGGCAGAAACCATATCTTTCTTCTTTTTCATTTGTTTCTTTATGCCATTAGGTCTTTCTGCTTTCTGCTTTTCAGGCTTTTTCACCTTTTTTGTCTTTAAATTTATTGATTTCATTTTTTGCTTGATCACCTTATTAAGTGCAGCTTTTTCTTTACGCAATATGACTGCTTGCCTGTTGCTTTTTTTTTACGTTTGTTTTCATGCTCTTCTAGTCGCTTCTTGAAAGGTGAAGAAGTAAGGTTTTCAGCTGACTCTGTCTTTCTCTTTCATTGTATTTGAACAGAAATTTGGACCATGAAGGTGCTCCAAATTATTTAAGGGAGAATTGAGGCAAGAATACTCATCAACAATTGGCAAAACTGCATTATCAACAGCCTTCAATTTTGTAGCAGTAGTTGTTGTGCTCATGACATTTGCCAACTGTATAGGTGCAACAAGAGGCAAATTAGGCAATTCACTAGATTGCTGACAGATTTTCAATAAGCTAGCTATTAGTGAGCAAAGCTGCATCAAAGACTTTATCATTCAAAATAAGGTCATTTATTGGGTACAAACCAGAGCGTCTCAAACCATTGAACTACTCTGTCAATGTTTGCAGTAAAGTTGTAGGCAGTTGCAAAAAATACCTGCCATGTCAAAAAATCAAATTCTACGCCCCTGATGCGATAACATCCAGTTGCTTGCTGCTGTATTGTAGCCAACTTTTAATGGTTTAAAAAATGTACGATCTTAAAGGTTGCATCTTGTGTGTACAATGAGGTGGAAGAGTTATGAGATGGATCCCATTGTCACGAACAAAGCTAATGGCCTAGAGTGTGGCTGTGATGACCATCAAGTACAATTAATTGCTCATTAGTTTTAGATGCATGAGTCACAGCAACAAAAATGTGTTAACCATTCAATGAATAAAGATGAATCAGTCCATCCACTGGAGCTAACTCTAATAATTGGTCTAAAAGGCAGGTCACCGGACGGCAGGCCTGTCATTGGCTAGGGGAAATACTCAAATAAGGGTGGGACATAAGTGCCACTTGCACTCATTGCACACACAACTGTCACACAGTCACACCTCTTTCTCCACTAGTTATTTCGAAACTTGTCGTTTGCCTTTCTTTGCAATTATTTTTCCTAGCTTATGGTCATTTGTGATTCCAGTTTCATCCATTTTCCAGAGCTGTTTGGCTGAAGAGAGCCTGTTCCTCAATCAATGACTTGTATACTGAAAAAAACTGATTTCTTCGTTTTATTGAAGCCAATGGCTCTGCTTATACTGGTGGCTTGTGGAGTTTGAATCAGAAAGTTGTCGATACAAGACATGAATCCTTGCAGCCAATCCACTCCTGCCATTTTTGACTCTTTATTAAAAGGATTATCGATTCCCATTTGCTTAGCAAAATCATATGCTAGGCGATGCACATCTATTGTTGTCAAGCCAAATAATGCTGTTTTCATAATCAAAAATTATGTAACAATTCTTTAATCTCAAATTCTTTACTAAAAACAGGAAATTTTCTACCCAGAGACAAAAACTCACCACTCTTACTTTTCCATATATTCAATACATAGAGTTGTAATGTTTTTTTCTCAATTCTAAATTCTGATGCAACATTCTTTAGACTGCAGCCCATCTTTATTACATCTAATGCTGACTTTATTCTATCATTTACTGCACCTCTCTGTGTTTTTCGCCACATAAATTCTCAC
This sequence comes from Hydra vulgaris, assembly GCF_038396675.1. Classification (NCBI taxonomy): domain Eukaryota; kingdom Metazoa; phylum Cnidaria; class Hydrozoa; order Anthoathecata; family Hydridae; genus Hydra; species Hydra vulgaris. The sequence goes on along the minus strand of NC_088932.1, from coordinate 14,782,408 downwards.
CATTATTTGTAATATTTAAATATGTATCTAAAAATGTAAAACCTAAATTTTAAGTATATAAACATACCAACACATACACAGTATTATATAATTATTCAATACATTATCATTCTATACATTACATAACATCTATAAATTAACTCTCTTTGAGTTGGATAAAAAATTGCTAAAACTTACATGTAGGTACCAAAATTACTCAAGATTATTAACAATAACACGATGTTGCAATTATTAATGATGTCGCATGCTAAACACAGCTCCTTTTAGTAGAAATTGTATTATGCGCATGTAATAATATATGAAGTTGTATTAATACAACTTGGTGAGCTGAATGCAATGCTTATTTGTAAAAGTTTTACAAATATGTATTGAATTGCAGCAATAGCATGTGATACAGCTTCATTTTACTTAGCATATACATTATAACATTTACTAAATCTATAAAATTATTTTAAAAAGCTATTTATAAATATGTATAATAGTTATCAACATACAAACCAACATATAAACATTGTCAATAACTAAATTAGTAAACGTTTCGTTGTTTACTAAACACACTTTAAAAATGGTAGAAATTCATAAACACAACAAGCCTTGGACCATCTACCACATAACCCGGACATCTTGCCTCATGTCTAGTGAGTGCAAGTTTAATACAAATAAAATTGATTTTTCTATTGCTAAGTTATAAAATTTCTTGACTATATATTCATTTGGGATAAATTCTCTATAAAACAACACATTTCTTACCTTAATCGCATAAGTATTGCAATCCAATAAACATTCAAAATTAGAAGCAACTTGCTAACAAAATACTACAAAAAGTAATAACCGATTTAAACCTCACTACCAGCAACATTAAAAACATTTTTTATACCGATTTTTTTTTAAGTTTATGAATAGTATTATAGAGGGATAAAACATTACCGTCCTATGATACTCTCACATAAGCAAAAGACTTCTTGCCCCACGGGTCATCTTGCCCCACCCTACCCTATGTATTAATATTTAATAAATAACCTTGAAATTTATTTTTAGCGTAGATGAAACTGATTGATCACTTTTCGATTGTTTGTTATTTTACATGACTTATGAACAGTACTATCATCAGAAAATAGCGTCAAAATATTTTATAAAAAATTTCTAATTCTAAAAGGAAAAAAACGCTGCATTAGCGTCGTTTTTAAAATTGTAAAAAACACATCATCGGTTTCTAACGTTTGCCAATTATTTTGGCCGTTTTCTAAATTATTACCCTTGAGATCACCTGGCCCTGTTTGATGGCGTTAAACTTCTAAAGCTTCATTTACTTTTATTTATTTATTGTTTGTGACTCAAAGCCATAAATTGTGTTTTTTACCAGCTTTTCAACTGCATTACAAATATAAATAAAAAAAATATTTCATAATGAGTTTCAGTATTTTTATCTTTTGGTATTGTTTCAATTCGGTTTTATCAAATATATGACCCATATTAATACCGTTTTGTAAAACGTAAATATATTGCAATTTCAGTATTTAAAAAATTGCCGTTCTGACATATAGTTTTGCATAGATTTAGGTAAAACTACAGTATTGTGAAATTTTTGGTTCTAGTTACAACCAATTAAAACAATGGTTCAAGTTTCGAAAGTGTAACTTTTATGTATCTTTACCGTTAATTTAGACTTATTTGTAAAAAGTTTTCAGTAATGTGATTTTCAATTATCTCTCATGATAATTATGTTAAACAAATTTTTAACCTTAATGAATAAAAATGTATACTATTTTTTTCATTATAAAAAACTTCTTTGCGATTTACTCTTTAAATGCACAATTATGAACATATTTAGGGGAGAGTGGGTAAAAGTGGAACACGCAAATTTTGTTTTAGGGTAATTGCAATATCTTATTTAATTGATGTATAAACTGAACCAAAGAAGTCTTCACGAATAAACGTTTTTTTCAGGCACCAGTTCAATCCCCTTAGGTTTCCAGCCAATTATAACTAAGTATATAAGTTTTTGCTTTTAGAGAAACAGTGTCATTAGGGTAAAAGTGGGACAAGTGTGAGTAGAAGTGGGTCAAATAAATTTAAAACAACATTTTAACACAATTATTAAATAGAAACTGATAAAACCATAAAATCTCCTAATCAAATAAAAATGTTCAAGAGCTTTCACCAATCAAAATAATCAGTTGGCGACGGGAAGAAGCGGGGCGTAAATATTACTTTTTTTCTGTCCGACTTCACCCCAATGTAAACACTTTTTTAAGGTACATTTCAAAATTAGGGCTTCTAGCGCACGCTGGAAAACAAAGCATTTTCTGCTAAATAGAGGAGTAGAAATTGAATTGTTTACATTAAATAACAGTATTTTGGCATCACTCCTATTTAAAAAATTTTTGGCTGTCGCACTTCTCCCGCGTCTTACTTCTCCACTCCTAGCCTATAAAATCGAAAATTCCCATTAATTATAACTTAAAAGAGCTATTGATCTATATTTAAAGTAATAGAATAGAACTTTAGCTGCACCGTTTTTGTGGTGTGATATTATGAATAGAGAAAGGCATATTTTTGTTCAAAACAACGTCCGCCCATCATTTTTAGAAAGAGCAGTAATTTTCGGACATGTGTATAAAAATACTCCATTATTACTGTTTTCTGGAAAGTTTAAGGAGCGCGACAGGAATTTAAAAATAAAGTTTATTAACCTTCCAAAATGATATTGCTTTTATACGTTAATTGCAAAGAAATATTTGAGAATAAAAAAGCCAAAAATAGTAATAACAAAAATACTTAAAAAATACTTTTTTGAGACAAAAATTTCAAAATAATGTATTTTGAGTTAGTTGGAATCACAGCAAAGCGTGATAGAGTAAGCCTGTTTCATGTCACCGTAATTTGAATAGATAATACTTTGTATAGAACCTACTACTTTCTAAATTAAAAAGAAAACATTTGTTCCCAAAGTTTCCTTTTCCAGTAAAAAAACAACATAAGTTTATTATTTATTTGTTAAATAAAAAAATCCACGAAAAAATTTGTTTTTTCTTAAAAATTAAATTTAACTTTCTAAATGCATTAAAACTGAAAAAATCTTTTAAGCACCTATACTACAAAGTTCTGATCAAACTTATGTGAAATTGTAAATATGCATACTTTACTATTTAAATTTTTTTAAAATAGGATAAAAATGAAAAAAAAAAATTGTTGCTACATTTTTGTACGTAACCATGATTGTGCACCACAAGCGGGCACACCTAGTTTTGGTTTCGAGATTAAAACCCGTATAGATACATGCTCGTCACGATTCAGGATTATACCATAAACACGATAATTTCACGACAGTTTTACTCGAATTTAATATATGTTTTTTAAAGACAAATTGATTTAGGGTTGTCTACAAGTTATATCACGTGATAAGGAAGAAGAGGGAGGTCAGTTTAGCAATTTTGTGACAATTTGTTACAGGGGGAGAAGGATAATAAAAAAAGTAAGGCAGTTTTTTATATACTGAAATTGCAAGATATTTACGTTTTACAAAACTGTACTGACAGGGTGTTATATATTTGATAAAACCGAATTGAAACAATACCAAAAGATAAAAATACTGAAACTCATTATGAATATTTTTTTATTTATATTTGTAATGCAGTTGAAAAGCTGGTAAAAAACACAATTTATGGCTTTGAGTCACAAACAATAAATAAATAAAAAGTGTGAATGAATTCTAGAAGTTTAACGCCATCAAACAGGGCCAGGTGATCTCAAGGGTAAGAATTTAGAAAACGGCCAATATATTTTGGCAAACGTTAGAAACCGATGATGTGTTTTTTACAATTTTTTAAAAACGACGCTAATGCAGCGTTTTTTTCCTTTTAATTTGAAAATTTTTTATAAAAATATTTTGACGCTATTTTCTGATGATAGTACTGTTGGTGAGCATGTGAGTAAACAACAAACAATGGAAAAATTAATAAATAGTTTAGTATACGCTAAAAATAAATTTCAAGGTTATTTATTAAATATTAATACATAGGGTAGGGTGGGCAAGATCACCCGTGGGGCAAGAATTTGTTTTTGCTTATGTGAGAGTATCATAGGACGGTAATGTTTTATCCCTCTATAATACTATTCATAAAGTTAAAACAAAATCGTGGAATAAAAAATGTTTTTAATGTTGCTGGTAGGTGAGGTTTAAATCGGTTTATTACTTTTTGGAGTATTTTGTTAGTAAGTTGCTTCTAATTTTGAATGTTTATTGGATTGGCAATACTTATGCGATTAAGGTAAGAAATGTGTTGTTTTATAGAGAATTTATCCCAAATGAATATATAGTCAAGAAATTTTATAACTTAGCAATAAAATTAGACTTTATTCTTATTAAACTTGCACTCACTACAGATGAGGCAAGATGTCCTCGGTTACGTGGGGTAAGATAGTAAAGGGCTTCTACATCGTGGTTTTACGGAATTTCTACCATTTTTAAAGTGTGTTTAAGACAACGAAACGTTTACTAATTTAGTTATTGACAATGTTTATGTTTGGTTTGTATGTTGATAACTATTATACATATTTATAAATAGCTTTTTAAAATAATTTTATATATTAAGCAAATGTTATAATGTATATGCTTAAGTAAAATGAAGCTGTATCACATGCTATTGCTGCAATTCAATACATATTTGTAAAACTTTTACAAATAAGCATTGCATTCAGCTGAATGAAGTTGTATTAATACAACTTCATATATAGTTACATCACATAATACAATTTCTACTAAAAGGAGCTGTGTTTAGCATGCGACATCATTAATAATTGCAACATCGTGTTATTGTTAATAATTGTAGACATTTGTATGTACATGTAACTTTAGTAAGTTACTATTAACTGAAAGAAGTAATTTATAGATGTTATGTAATGTATAGAATGATAATGTATTGAATGATTATTATAAATACTGTGTATTGTTGGTATGTTATATAATTAAAATTTTTAAGGTTTTAAATTTATTTAGATACATATTTAAATCTACAAATAATGGTGAGAATTTATGTGCGAAAAACACAGAGAGGTGCAGTAAATGATAGAATAAAGTCAGCATTAGATGTAATAAAGAATGAGCTGGGTACCAAATTGTGGATTCAAATTTAGTATTAATAAAAAAACATTACAACATGTCGATGGAAAAGTAAAAATTAGCTAATCCATGTCTCTAGGATAAAATTTCCTGCTTTAGTAAAAGATTTTTGAAATAATACAAGTTTAGTTTTTATGGAAACAAGCGTTATTTTGGCTTGAGCAACAATGGAGTCCCATCACTCCCTGACATCGTTTGCTAACAAATGGAAATGATTTCTCTAATAAAAAGTCAAAAATGGCAGGATTGGCTGCAAGGATTCATGTCTCGCAATCCACAACTTTCTATTCAAACTCCACAAGCCACAGTTCTAAAGCAGAGCCATTGGCTTCAATAAACCAAAAGTAAATGAGTTTTTCAGTATACAAGTCATTATTTAAAGAGACATCGTTTCCGAACAACTATGGAAAATGGATGAAACTGGAATCACAAATGACGGTATAGGCTACGGAAAAATAATTGCAAAGAAAGGCAAACGACAAGTTTCGAAAATAACTAGTGGAGAAAGAGGTGCTACTGTGACAGTTGTGTGTGCAATGAGTGCAAGTGGCACTTATATTCCCACCCTTATTTATATTTCCCCGTAAGCGAATGACTGATAGGCTAGCTATTCGTGCACCTTTTCAGCTCAAATTATCCAGTTAGCTCCAGTGGATGGACTGATTCATCTTTCTCACTGAATGGTTAACACATTTTTTGCTGTGACTCATGCATCTAAAACTAATAGAGCAATTAATTGTACTTGATGGTCATCACAGCCACAAAACACTTGAGGCCATTAACTTTTGTCGTGACAATGGGATCCATCTCATAACTTTCACCTCATTGTACACACAAGATGCAACCTTTAGATCGTACATTTTTTAAACCATTAAAAGTTGGCTACAATACAGCAGCAAGCAACTGGAATATAGCATCAGGGGCGTAGAATTTAATTTTAAAGCTCACTGTGTAAGATATTTCATTGCCTACAACTTTACTGCAAACATTGACAAAGCAATCAATGGTTTTAGATGCTCTGGTTTGTACCCAATAAATGACCTTATTTTGAATGATAAAGTCTTTGATCAGCTCTTTGCTGGCTGATAAGAGCTAAGCCAGTGAAAATCTGTCAGCAATCTAGTGAGTCCTAATTTGCTGCTTGTTGCACCTATACAACTAGGCAAATGTAGTGAGCACAACAACTACTGCTACAAAATTGAAGGCTGTTGATAATGCAGTTTTGCCAATTGTTGATGAGTATCTGGCATTCAATATCTCCCTTAAATAACATTTGGAAAAGATTTCTTCACATCCCAAGACATCTTTCTAAGACAACAGAAGAGAAAGACAGAGTCAGCTGAAAACCTTACTTCTTCACCTTTCAAGAAGCGACTAGAAAGAGCATGAAAACAACGTAAAAAAAAAGCAACAAGCAGTCATATTGCGTAAAGAAAAAGCTGCACTTAATAAGGTGATCAAGCAAAAAATGAAATCAATGAATTTTTGAAAAACAGGAAAAGAGTGAAAAAAGCCTGAAAAGCAGAAAGCAGAAAGACCTAATGGCATAAAGAAACAAATGAAAAAGAAGAAAGATATGGTTTCTGCCTCTGAAATTTTTATCACTGATCTAGACATATTATGCATCTGTTGTTGGGCTCCAAATGTGCCACCATTTGATGATTGGACACAATGATGAATGTACATCTTGGTACCACTTTTCATGTGGTCCAGATGATTCAGACTTATGCTACTACTGTAAATCCTAATCATGTATATGTTATTTGAACATTTATGTTAGTGATATAAATTAAAAAAAGTTATTTATCTTCAAGACAATTGCATAGAATAATTGCAGTGTTTATATTTCAGTTATTTTAATAAAATGTAAAGAGTTTTAATAAAGAACTATTAATAGCTTTTATTTTAACTGATAGTTATTTTTAACAACTGTTTAAAAAGTTTGGGGCAAGATGCACTCTTTGGAGCATCTTGCCCCACGGCTGGGCAGATATGTCTCCTTGCACAATTATTTGTTTTTTTAATTTTAAAGTTTATTACCAGTCATAAGAAGTTGTTACCCAATGTTGTTTCTCTTATAAGTAGACTTTGATATTAAAAAGAAAAATTACCAAGAAAATGTAAAAGTATTTGTTATATACGCTAAAGTTTGTTAAGGGGGGCATCTTGCCCCACCTACCCCTACTATTAATATATTAAGTAAACGCCTACTTTGATTTTTTTAATTTTTCGCTTTTATTACTTTTCTTTACTTTCTCTATTTTTATTATTTCTTTTACCTATAGTTTTTTCGATTTTCTATCTTCAAAATTTTTATCTTTCTGTTATAAAAAACAACCACTTAGGAAGCCTCTCCAATGATCGTAATACGTAATTTTCGTATTGAATCTTCTCCATTTAAAAAAGATAAATCAATTAATTAATTTGTAATAAATTTAGTATTCATAAGGAAAACAGTAGAGAAGAAATATAAAGACGGAATTAATTTTAGCTGAAGATTTTGAATTGGATATAAGTTCAACTGTAAATCTGCGAGAGTATATTCTGGCCTAGGTCAGAGGGGTGCGGTTCAAAATTTAACTAGCTATGTTTAGGAACAATTCCACACAGTCTCCATCTCGCATCATTTCCGTTGATATTTTTTCATTTGTATTTTCTCAAAAAAAAACTACTCTAAGTATCGGTTTTTTTTTTTGCATTTTAATAATATATACAGTTTCGAAGCATGTAAATAAAAATAAATATTTGCGGGGCAAGAAGAAGACTTCTCAGCCTTCAGCACTCTCATATCTCGCAAAGAAAAAAACCGTAATATTTAAATATTTTATAGTTAACAAACTATTTACTAAAAAAATATACAAGTAAAACAATAACAATTCGTTGTCTTTTAAAGAAAAAATTTAAAGAATCAAAATTTAAAAAAAGCAGACGCAGTCAATAAAATAAAAAAAATAAATAGAGTATTTGCATTTGCTTACTCAAACTTAAAAATTTAAACTAAGATTTAAAAATAAAAAGTAAATAATATACACCATAGAAATAACATAAATAAATTAGTATACTTTATAAGAAATAACGTAAATAAATTAGCAAACGCCATAGAGTAATTCCATAGTTAAGGTAATAAAAAAAAAAAATGTTGGTACACTCAGTGACATAACTTTTTGTATTAATTTTTTTGTATTTTAAGTTTTAATCATAAAAAATATTTAAAATCGGATATGTGAAAACACATAAGTATGAAGAGCACCTGTTTCATTCATTTTTAAACTGCTCTTTACTAGTTTTATGTGTATTTACAATTTTAGGAAACATTTTCCACAAGTCAGGTCCACCGTATAGAACTGATTATGAAGTTAGTTTTGAATTATATTTTGGAACAACAAAGTTGTTATTTGAAAATTTTGTTGGATATTTGTGAACTACCCAGTGGGAACGGTACGTTTTTAAAACGTTTTTTGGACGTTTTTATTAGGTTAGAAGTTCAATAAAAACGTCCAAAAGCGTTTTTAAATAACATACTGTGCCGGTCGGTATTTGTGTCAAAATAGGATTTGAATATTTTAGGAGATAATTCTATATTTTTTTTATACATTAACATTAAAACTTGGTGTAAGTTAATTTTATATATACTTAATGCCAAGTATGCACAAGAAGGCTCTGAAGGGTCCCGTTCTATCAGCTCCAAAAATTATTCTGCACGCGTGTTTTTGTTTACAGTACAATTTTTTTAATTTTGTATGGTTTGTACTTGCCTGAGCAATATTGCAATAAATTAAATAACAATAGAAAAAGAAGTAAGTTTTTGAAAAAACAATGTTTAAAAATGGTTTAGTCCTATATATCATTGCTAAGTTTTTTGATATTTATTTTAATTACTTTTTATGTAAACACAAACATAAATAGTACACCTAAAGGTTTCTGAGTTTTCTTTTTTAATGTTTGTTTTATTAATTATAAGATTGCAGCAATTTGATGGCAATGTTTTTTGATTTATTCACTTTGTGAAACGAAATAAATTTTTTCTTTCCCTCTTCCCCTCCCCCTTCTTTTTTCGGATAAAAAATTCTCGACACGTCAATGTGGAGAGTGAAGGCTTGGTAGGACTTGGCTTTAGGCTTTACTTTTTGTGAAACATATCTTTCAAAAAAAATACTGAATAGATACTTTAGTAAATTATAAATATAAGATATTCATTTTAAATGATAAGGTCTAGGTTAAATAAAAAGTTATGTTCGTCTTTTATATTTTGTTAGAAAGGTATTTTATTTCTTTTCCTGGAAAAATAATAAAATTAGTTTATATTTACTTTGATAAAAAAACCTAATATAGTTTGGATCCTTAAGGTTACTGTGAGATGCAAACACTACATAAAGAAGAGGTCCAAAATCAGTAAAGCTTAATTCTGTAATAAATAAATACAAACCAAAATTTTATTTCTAGGAAAAAATAACAAACTATCTTTCTAAAAACAGATTCATAAAAAATGCTATTAGCAGCTTTTTATGGTTTTTAAAAAAGTAAATTTCAAGGTGTTTTTTGAGCAAACTACGTATAAAATAATTTTATTAGGTATTTCATGATAAAAACTGTTGTTTTAATATAGGGGAGACGGAGGCACAATAGAACACTTTTTTCAAAGGATATTACAAATTTCGTACTGTTTGACAAAAAAATAAATCTTTTGCTATTAAAAAGGTAATTTCAGCATTGTTCCTTAAAAAAAAAGTCGAGCTAGTTCAAATAAATTATGGTTTTTTTTTTTCTTAAAATCAAAAACTGATCAGTCCAAAACTACCCACAAGAGGGGGTAGTTTAAGACAATGTTAAGAGGGCAGTATATGAAATATAATGAACGGACGAGAAATGTTTCATAAAACCTAAATTTTTCGTTTGACAAGAGATAATTTATCAACAACAACAGAATCAACAGAATTATTAGGAGTAACATAATTATTACTATAAAGATCTCAACCCATTAATGAGTTTTTTTGTATATTCAAATAATCGAAAACAAAAATGCTATTCAATCACATATCACTCTTATTAATAAAAAGATAATAAAAAAAAACAAAAAGTTTCAATATAAAATGGATGTAGATAAACATAAAATTTTTCTTCTATTTTGTTTAAATTGAGAAATTCATAGCATTGAACCAAGTTTGAAATCTTTAAAAATAAATTTGAATTTCTGCCAAACCTATTGAAATGCTTCCTGCATTGTTTGGCATAGGAAGTTTAGCTAAGACTTCTGCAATTGGCACCGACCACTTACTTTGTATATAAGGAAAGTAAAATATATTGAATCTTTTACTCAACAAATTAACAACCAAAATATTACCTTTTATTTCTAATTCCGCAAACAAAAGCTAACGTTGCATTGTTAACTGTTCAAGCACATTGGACTAAACAAAAATCTCTATGATTTAATGCTTCTGTTTTCAATTTTTCTGTGTATGCAACAGGCTTGTCTTTAAAGTTTAAACTTGCTTTATTTTGCAAACAAGAATTACATTCATTGTGCATACAGGTGGAGCATGAGACTGTTCATTAAATATTTTTTGAGGTGATTTACCTGTAAAAATTTTCTGTTTTGTGTAAGTTATAGATTCTGTTTTTGGTAGAATTCTGGTGTCTGTTAAAATTCTTGATCTTCCTTTTTTTCTGCCTCTTGATGTTTTCTTTTTGGAGGTGCTTTTGGGTATTGTCTAATCATTTCAGGAGATAAAACTGGTGCAGATGGCTGTGACGGCTCATCAGTTGAGTTTTTGTATGCATTAAGTGACTCATAATTTGGCAAAGTAGTTTCAAAAGTTTTTGCTGTCAATGATGGCTACCAACATTTAAAATTTTAAACTCTATGTAGCTTTTTTTATTATTGTCATTATTACTAGATTGATAAAAGATGTAATTAAGGGTTTGGTTTGTTACCTCTGAACAGTCAAAATCTTAATTTGTCAATGCATTTCTTGAAAAAGGAAAAATACCACATTTTGAAGCCTGCAGTAATATTATTTTGGTGTAAATCAGCTGTATATGCCAGGGTTGCTCTTATAAGTAATCATGAACTGTTATAGTTCTTCCTTGGTGATTTAACAACCAGTCATTTTGAGATACAGAAAGTTTTTGTTAAAAAAGGACCCAATACTGAAACATCAAGAGGTTGAAGTCTATGTGTACATTGTGGTGGGAATGTAAGTAAAACAATTCCATTGTCTCTGCAAAAGTTGATTGCATTTTTAGTACAATGGCTTTCGTGGTTATCTAGTAATAACAAAACCTTGTTTTTCTTTATTGCACTTTGAATGGAGCTTTAAATGTTTGAGCACTCGTATAAAAAATTCTCCTGTCATCCATCCACTACGAGAGTTGTTAGCAATTCCAACACAACCAGTAGGTCCTACATCTAAGGCATACACTCTTGAAATACTTATCTAGGATAAATAAAAAGTGGTGGTATCGTGTTTCCAGCTCCATTCGGTCTACATAGCACACATAGTTTGCAATATACCAGACGGCAGCTTGTAACTATGTGTGCTAATATTAATGTTGGTTATAATTAATTAATTAATAATTAATTATTAAGTTGGTCAAAACGTCTCAGCTGAGACGTTATGACCAACTTGCTTTTGACCACGCTGAGCTATGACATTTAAGTCTACTGCACAACAGTCATGACACTTGTTTGGTACTGTTTGCGATATCTACAATATGGAGAATATTTTGACTTACAGAATATTCTAAGTTGAGTTGAAACATTTTGTTCAAGAATAAAACTTGTTGCTCTTGATAGATTTGTGTATTTTCTGGTTTGCACAAAGAAAGATTTTTGTGTCTTATCATAAATCCTTTCATCAATTCAATGCCAGCAATTTTATTTTGGCCCCATAGTTCAGGCCATTCTTTCAAAGCATTACTATATTCATATGCTAAAATTCTAGCTTGGTAATAAGTAAAACAATAATTTATTTTTGATGATTTCAACATATAATTTTCTAATATAGCTTCTTCTGCATTAGTAAATACTTGATTCACAGAATGTTTGGTTGAAAAGTTTTCACTTTTCAATCTTCTATTATTTCTGAACATTTTGCTATTGTGACTAACGTACTTTAAACGAAATACACCTACAGCTTCTCTTAACTTTATTGTTTTATCAAAAACATGTTTAACTGCAGTTTTTAAATTTTCCTCGTTTATAAATCTTTCACATTTTTTTTTATAATTGCGCACCATTTTTAAACTTAGTATAATTTTATTTGAAGATGAGTCTTATGATCACCGCAACACATTCCTAATGTGCCCCGTGAAAATCGTCCAATGCTGCATCAACCCTGATATCAGGAAACATTCCACAATTTTTTTGTGAAGAATTTATGTTTTATCGTTGAATTTTTTTATTTACGTCGCAGAACATATACCTTTCACAGAAAATGCAAAAGTCAATTCCTTGGGTTGAGTAAATTTCTTTGTAAATCCTTACACTTAAGAATTAAAAAAATAAAAATATCAAAAACCAAAGCGTTGAAGAAAAGCTACCTGACTGGCTTTGTGAAAGAAATCCTATGACGCTTAGGTGTGAAAGTATTTTCAGTCGACGAATATATTTAACTTTGTTGAAGAGTTAGTATTTTTCAATTATGCGCATTGTCCTAAACTACCCCTGTCCTAAACTGTCCCCCTTTTCCCTACAAATTAGTTCAGCATTTAATCAAACTAATGTGTTCATATCGTGCAATAAATAAAACAGTTTTTATTAAAAAATATCAAATAGATTTTATTACACATAACATAAAAAAGAGTAAAAACGTAAACGTTAAAAATCCAAAGTAATTTTTTTTTCCTACAAAAGAGGACATAATTTTTTTTGAAAAATAATCATGAGTTATCAATTCCAAATTTGCGAATATCTGAAATAAAATGTTCTGATCATGCATGACTTTTCCAAACGTAAAATTATTTTAATTTTGAAAGATTTTTTTATCATCTGACGCTTGACGCAGCCGTTTATCATTTTTGGAATGAAAATATTTCAGCAAAAGCAAAAATTTCTAACATTTACCTTGTTTCTCAAACCACAGCTGTAAACTTTCACTTATCATTAAACAATTTTAAGAATATTAACTAGGCTTTCAGAGTATAAAGAAAAATATTTAAAAAAGTACGTTTCTTGCCATACAAATGAAGAGAAAAAATACTTTTAAGACAGAAATAAACATTTGAATGTGATTTTTATTATTTTTATTTACATGTTATTAAATGATAACATCAGCATTTTCTTGTTTAATTTAATATGGGTTGTGATGCCACCCAATAACATTTTCATCCTTTAAAATGGTTGCAATAATTAATCAGTTGTAAAAATTCATCATAAAGGATTTATTTTATTTGTTTACAAATTTATAATTTTCCTTTACAAAATTGTGGCCTAAGTCCTATACATACTTGCCTTATCATATTCTGTAGGTGGTCTGAAAAAACATTCTAAAATATTAAAATACTTTCCAGTTGCAACAGTCTTGCGTGATTGCAACCATTAATACCAGGATACTGTTAAATTTAGAACTAGTACCGATATTTGATTATTGCCAATCACTTAGTGCTGAAAATATGTACATATTTTTTAATATACATATTGTTTTTATTATGTAAACTCCCGTTGTAAAATAAATAACAAGTTGAATGCATTCCTAATAATAAATAAATAAATAAATATTTATATAATATTTCATATATTAATTTAGAACTATACAATAGTATATCAAAAAATCATACGTAAAACTTTATACACTAAAAAATAAAGAAAGGTAAACCCGGCCAAAATGGCATTTTAACATCACTTTAAAGTGTTTAATTTCTATTTTTCAATCTTCTTACTTATTTTCTAAAATTTGTTTTTATTTTCTTGTTTTAAATTGTTTATTCTCTTTAAATTGATTTTTTTTTTCATTTTTTTGATCTTTGTTTGTACGTTTAATTTTTTAGATGCGTTTGTTTATTTGGAATACTTTTTTTGCAAATTTTTCTCTATTATTTGTTATTTAAATCAATAAACTAATAAATTTACGATTTTCTATTTTTTTTTGATTAATTAAAGTTTAGAACTATAATGATTTACAAATAAATTGCTTTATTTTTATCTAAAAAATCTATATAAATATTTTTAAAAATAATCATTTTGTATTCTAGTTAATTTAAAGCAAAATTGTCATTTTAATTTATAATGTGTATAAGAAATCAAATGCTACCAATGATGTGCGGGATCCTTTTAGTGTGGATTAAAAGTGTGCGGGATGCAATCCTTAAATATACATACTAAGGTGGGCTTCTAATTCAAAGGAACAAATAACGTTGCTCAATCTTCTATGTATAAATTTGATTTTGTAATTCAATATTTCACGATTTGGACCTAATATAGGATTTTAAAATAATAAAAGTCTCCACATGTTTCTTTTTCTTTTTAAGCCTGTGGGTTAAGTTTTCCTCTACTAATTGTTGCAGCTTTTCATTTTTATAAAATGTAGCAAAAAAGTAGTTAACCCAATTCACAGTAACTGATAATTATTTTCTTATGATGCACATGTTTATGGTGTTTCTTTTATTTAAATGTAAAACTTTTAAAAAATTTTCATAAAAAAGTGTTTTCTCTGCATTTAGATAAAAATAAAAAATAATGTGTTTTCTGAATATGTAACCGATTTTGAAAAAAAATTAAGATACAAAAACAATGATTGTATAAAATTATAAATCATAAATTATAAAAATGGCTTTACATAATTGACTTTCAAATATTTTGTGTTTAGAAAAGAAAGATATTTGCTTGTTGATACCAATGTATTAATTGTTGTAAAGTATGTAGATTTATTTTGTTCTACATGTTGTGTTTAGTTTTATAATTTAACAACTCTTTCAAATTGAGCACTTTTTTTTAAGTTAACAATCTTTTCATCGGTTTTTTTTATTTAATTTTAAAACGTTACAAAATTTTTCATAAAAAAAAAGTTTTTTTTAATCGCATAAAAATAAAAATTAAACAACGTGTTTTATGATTTATAATAAATTTTGACATAAAAACAAGATGCAAAAACAATGATTTTATAGAATTTATAAATAAAAATTAAGGAGAATGGCCTTACATGATTGGCTTTAAATATTTTGTATTTAGCAAAAAATAAGAAAGGCATTAGCATCTTGCACCAGTGTCTAAAATTGTTTTGAAAAAAAGTATATTTATTTTTTTCTACATGTTTTGTTTTATTTTATAATTAAACAAGTCTCTCAAAATGAGCTCTTTTTTTTTTAAATTAACAATTTCGTAAGTTTTACACTCTCTTCACACTTAATTTTGATTTATACTCCCTCATTATATTCAAAAACAAATTGGCCTTCTGAATTTTCTAAAATGATTAATTTGGCAAGGATGTAGTCATTTTACTCTATAAATTATGTTTCTAAATTACTTTGCATAGTTTTATCTAATCCAACTTGCACTATGTAATAGGTGTGCTGCACAAATGTAAATAAGCAAAACCTTTCAGATACCATTTAGGTTTGCACTTATAAAGGTGCCTGTATCGTTTTTAAATTAATTCACTTCCTGCAAAGCTGAAATCAAACACTGTTTATGTTAGGAGGCATGAAAAAAACATTGAGAGAAGAGATAATGACAGTGAGACAAAAAAAAGTAGAAAAAAAGACAGTAGATTTAGATAAAAATAAAAACAGAAAAGATTTCTTAAACAACAATGTGCAAGAAAAAAAAGCTTTAAAAATTTAAATTTTTATTACACAAAAGCTTATTTGTAATAGATTGATGCAACTGTGCTGAGTGACAAGTCATGCAAGATTGAGTTTCGGTTGAAGGAACAAGAAATGATAGTTTATTTATTGATTGCGCCACCATAATAGAACTTGTGAAAAAAGATGTAACTTTACAACTATGGCACAGAGGCTCAAACTGGACAGAGCATGTCTAAGAACTACAATTAAAAAACGTTTATAGATCTACTATCCAAAAGAAAGACGTCTGTCCAACAAAACCAACCCTAATCAACAGCAGTATTTTATATAAGGATCAATAAGAAATTTATATAGGCAGAGAACAAAATCAGGAGTCAGAAAAATAAAGAAAGACAACTTAAATACAAAAAAAACTGAGTTGTATACTGCTAATAATCATTTACCTTAACATGCACCTTAGCAAATCATTGCAAATGGTTATATTCAAGATTTAGAAAAAACAACTATAACTAAAATATAATCTGCAATAACGAAAAATCAAAGACTGAGGAAGAGTTTTGTTATTCATCATTAACGAAATATAAACAACATAACCATATTGCAGTAGTTATCATCGGTATACAACTGAGTTTCGTTTGAAATAAATTCGGCAGCCAGTTCAAGCTTCAAGTTACTAAAACAAGATTAGCTGCCTGTTCTAAGCATTCAAAAGGTGATGGCTTTTTGTAAAGACTGGAGTTGTGTTGCAAACAGATAAAGTTGTCAGTTATTTTGTTAGCAAATAGGACCACACTAGGCGTAAGGTTAGCAACTAATATCAATATTAGGAAAAAAAAAAGAATTAAAATTAAAATCTGTGTCGTTCGAGAAGTTACGGAGAAATTTACAGATTTGTGTGCTAAACTCATCAAACTAGTCATTATAAAAATTATTATAACATCTTTCCTGTATCTAAACCTGTGCACACGAGTAAATGCAAACTAGCCATTTAATTTCTTAAAAATGTTGAAGTTCTAACAATGCTAATATAATAATGATAAATAAAACAAAAAAAATGATTAAAGTTAAGTATTATACTATAACAAAGTGATGTTGGTTGTACTTTTATTACGTCACAATGACAATATTTAGTATTTAATTACTTTGTCAAATAATATATAATAATTTTCACATGAGACTTCTTAAATTAGGTTTTGGTTAATGAGTATAAAACATAAAAAAAAAAAAATCAAATTGACCTGGGACAAAATTCATGCAACTAATTTTGATCTATTATAAGTAAAAAATTAGGATTAAGAAAAAACTTTTTTTAGTTGAAGGTTGGATTAAGATCTATGCACAAGAAAACAGTCTATCAACATTTATTTGTCTATTTACAGAAAATCTCTGAGAAAATCAAAAGAATACGAAAATTAGGAAATAAAGGTAATTCATTTACTAGTAAACTTAAATGTAAAAAATGGCGTGGGTCCCTTTTTTATTATTTTGTTTGTTTTTAAGCAGCTTCGTTGTAATTATTAATGGTAAATCTCAAATGGGCAATAGGTGGAAAACACCACATATGTGGAAGATCTGGTATAAACTAATTTTATAACAATTTCAATTAAAATATATATGACATAGATATTTAAAATATGTGGTATTTTCACCTACAAAATTTTATTCCCTGCAAAATAATAACCCCCACAAATATTACATACATTATAAAAACTAACCTGTATTTTTTCCATGTAACTTGCCATATATAATCCATGAAGGATTTGTTTCTCAACTTTTCTAAGTGGGAATTTCTACATAAAAATATCGGATAAACCCAAACAAAATCCATTAAAATCTAAAAAAATATGTCTAATTTCGACCGATATCCATGTGGGGTTTAACAAGTAAAATCCATGTCAGACAAAAAATCAATCCCAACAAATGTTACACGCAGTAAAAAACACATGTGTATCCATGTGAAAATCGCCATATAAAACCCATGTAGGTTTTACAACTAATGTCGTATGTGGGAATAACCACATGAAACACACCTGGGATAAAATAATAATCCCCACATGGGTTACATGTGGGAAAAACCATGCCTATCCTATGTGCGATTTTTCACTGGCAAAAAGCTAATGTTTTCATATGGATAAAAAATACATAAGTAATTCGGGCAGAAATACTAGCAGTTCTTATCTCATCATTGATTCATTGTAATCTAGAAATTTATTATTACTTGTTTCAAAACATAACAACCAAAACTGGCAACAAACTTCTAAAAATTACGAATTTCTATTATTTATTTGCAGCGCTGTAACTGCTTATTACGTTTAAAAATATTCCATTGATAGATTTTTAAAAGTGGATTTGTGATTATGCGATATTTTTTATTCCAGCTATACTATACATATACACTCATGTTTCTATACAATTGGCTACTAAACAAAAGGTTTTCCAGGTAGGTATTAATTTAAATGTTGTCAACTGCATTTGCTCAAGTTTTAAAACACCTGTGGGTTTACCAATAGTTGATAAGATATTTAAAACAAACTTAAAAACTATATATTAAGAAAAATTTAGTCACCTGTAATATATGGGTTGTTATTTTCTTTATTATTTTTACATTAGATTTTTTAATAAAAACTTCGAATAAAGGTGTATGATAAACGCAACGAACTAATACATTTTAACAATTTATCGGTTATAATATAGATAAAAGGTTTGCAAAGTTAGCATTTGAATAACTCTAAGTTTATAAAATTTAAAAAAAATTTAATTTTCTAAACATGCTACATCAATATATTTTAGCAAACGTATCAATTTCTATTGCTAGTTGCTTTTCTCGGCTAGTTGATTTCATAAAAAAGCTATTTGTAAACAGATTAAGCTCAAAAAGACTTGTCAAACCCGTACAACTACAAGGCCATCCTGAACAGGAGATGTGAGGTGTTCCCTCCCTCCTCTCCCCACCCCCCTCCTCCCAAGCTGTTCTATATAAGCTTTAATTAGCATATTTGTTTAGTTTGCATTTCAGTTGGCAAGTTTTAAAGTATAGCAAAGGAAAAACATCAAGGACCTTTTCAAGGTCACAAACCACAACACCTACCTACACTTCTGTAAGAGACCTCATCGGGAAGGCCATCCAAGATTTTGTAGGAAAATGATGTCGAACGAATAATTTAACATAATTAAAAGACATATTCAAATGATATAATCATTCCAATTAATTTTTAAATATAAAACCAAAAATGTTGTAAGAAAAAATGTGTAGTTTTTAGTTTGAATTTTGTAAGCTTTGGTCTTATTGTTAAATTTTTTCACTTAACAGCGCTAAGAAAAACAAGTCCAATCACTTCATAGTTTTGAGTATTATAATCAGATAAACCTAAATTAAAGTCTAACACACGCTTCACAATTTTTTTTCAGAAAGTTAGATGTTAGTGCATTGAACTGTGGCTAACAAAAACCACTACTCACAACTTCAATTTGTAGTTTTACAACATATTCATTGAATTAGTTTCCTATAATATATACCTCAATGACAATATTTGAATTCTTCCACACATCAATTAAACCTTCAAAATTCATTAAAAATATATATGACAATATAATATAATTTTGCAATGATTTTGATTGCAAAAGTTCTCTAACAGAAATCGCTAAATATACCATTTAATTCTTGCGATTAGCTGTTTTTATTGAAATAAATGAAGGCTTGTTTAATTTATTTAAATGATTAAATTTAATACCTTGCAATAACCTATTTTTATAACTTTTTAATTTTTTCGAACAAATTAACAATAAACAAATTAAAATCTTTTAAATATCTGAGAAGAAAAAATATGAAAATTCAAGGAAACAGGTACCTCTGCAGCACAAAAGAGTGGGGCAACGTTGTCCTAAAGATTTTAACGTTGGCCTGACGTTGATCTAACAAAGCATACGTGAAATAAATAAATTTTATAACATTTTTTTGTAAAGATTTTTAAATGATATGTCTGAATAATTGTAAATGGCATGAAACTAGTCGTTTCATAAAGATCAGGTATTATATATATATATATATATATATATATATATATATATATATATATATATATATTATATAGTGTTTTTAAAATCTTTTTTTTTATTATAAATTAGTTACTTTATACTTAAAGTAAACATTTTATTTTCTTCAAAAAAAATTTTTTAACTTTAAAATCACATTTTTTGTTTCCTTGTTTTCAAATTGCTGACTTTTGTTTGTTATTTTGGTTTTTTTTTGTTTATTTGTTTCAAATAATTTTCTTTGTAGCTGCAATTTAAAATTTATTCTAAAGTTGACGTTTACATAAACTTACATAAAGTTACAATTCAGTTTTTCAAAACACAATAATTTAATTGTATGTCAGGGCGTCGACCCAATCTAAAAACATTTGTAGCATTTTTTAGGCAAGAAGATAACAAATAAAAATAATTAGTTTATTAATTAAAACATTATTTAATTTTTAATTACATCATGTGAAAATAAAAAAGATATATGTGTACCCAACATAACCATGTCTAGCTACTTTTCAGAATAAAAATCTCATAGACACGTTTTTGTCACAATCAAAGCGTAAACCAAAAACACGTTTATATTACGGGCAATTTTACTTTAGTTTATTACGTGTTTTTTTGAGGTTTTAAAGTCAAATTTATCAGTAGTTTCACATTCCTTACACAAAGTTGTTAAATTGTTCATACCTTGGATTCTGTACCGGTGAAACCCAAAAAATTTTAATATATTTTGGTAAATAGTAATAGTTAATTTAACGAAATAGAAGTCAATATTGGCTCGCTTTATTCAATTTAAATTAGGTTTTAAAAGAAGCAACAAAAAAGCAACCTTTCTCAATTGCGCAGGCCGGGTAATATGAGTTAGTGCTAATTGTTCAAAAATCTAACTGCTTTAAAAAAGTTTTTAAATTACATTTCTTAGATGCATTTAGCTTTAGAATATGTAAAAACATTTTTTAATCTTTATTATTATTTCACTTTTTCAAACATATGTTTGAAAAGGTGAAATAACAATAACATATAACGTTATATAACATTAATTTTTTTAACAACTTCGCATAAAATTAAGTAATATATCGCATCAGTGTATAATTAAACAAGTTTTTATTATTGTTTCGTTATGTTTGTTCAAAGTTATTTATCTATCTCTCTCTAAATCCTGTCAGGTAATATTATGTTATATAAAAGTTATTTCTTATACTCTCAATTCCTGCCAGTTGTTTGCTAGCTTACATTAACAAAAGCAAATAAGTGACAGGGATAAATACTGAGAGAATATAATCGAGTTAAGTGAATAACTGAGACAAAATGATTGTTAACATAATAGTTTGGAGTGTTAACCAATTTTATCGGGAATGGTACAAAGTTTTTTTATTTTAAGGAGAACTTAAGAAGTATTTAAAATGTAAAAACTTCAAATAATTTTTTTTTCTTAAGTTTCTTAACTAAAACAATCTTTAAAAAGTTTTTTTAACTAAAAATATTTTTAAAAAGAAACGAGCTTTTTTTACCCTACTAGTTTTTGATCAAATCGAAATCAATGAATACTTGATCTTAATGACACTTTGAACCAATTATTGTCAATTCAGCAAATTAAAAAAAAAACACGCATTCAAAAAATACGATATCAGAACTTTAAAGAAGAACGAATTAAAACAATTAAAATGCATAAGATTATTTATAAAAAAAAAAATCTTTGATGATGTTGACTAGTTAAGAAGTTTTGTAGGTTTTGTAGGTTGATTTGGCATATCGCTTGGGTGTCCTTTTATCGTTTATTAAAACTAGATGCTTCTTACATATTGCATAAAACTAGATGCTTCTTACATATTTCAAGTTTCAGATAAAATCAATGATCGGATTGAAAAATATCCACAATATATCATTTTGCAAAAAAAAAAAACTTAATTTAAAAATTAGAATAAGACAAAATTGTTCTAAATTCCCCTCTTCCATAAACAGCTCTTTCTAATGTTTCCATATGATTTCAAAAACTTTTTTGCATAACTACTAACTTCTTGCATCTAAATTTTACTTTACTGAATTACTTTTCGCATTTCAAAATACACTTTGAGTCGTTTCTAAGTTAAAATAGATGTAGGTGATGGCCCCATGTAAGAAGCTCATTAAAATGACGTCTTTAAAAATTTATTTTTTATTGAAGTTTCATTTTAGCTAAAATTGAATAGCTTGAGACCTTGCTTCCAAATCAATTGGTTCAGTGAACTTTCTAGGTTTCTGTGCAAGCATTTCTCTAAATGAATATCACTATAAAATCTTGCACAGTAGCAACTTTTTAATTTTTCTTTTTGCCTCTCCTACAATTTAAAAAAAATGATAAGATACAAAGGAACGTTTTCAATTACAAAGAAAAGTTTTCAAAAAACGAAAGAAACGATTTATATAGCAAACAGGGGCTTAAAGTATATGTGGATGACCAGAGATACAACAATCTTTCCAAAAGAGCACCTTCTGGGCTTTAGCAGGTGTAAACTAAAAAACATCTTTTCTTCTTTACACCTGCTAAAGCAGGCATTCTTCTTGTATTTATTGAGAGCTTGTTAGATGTGAGCTATTTATTTACTTTTATCAGCACAATATTCATATATCTCCATTTAGCTGAATAACACAACTATTAGCCATAAACAAATTAGTATAATCAGCATACATAGTTTAGTTTAATTTTGCAGATATGTAGAACATTTATGAATTAAAAGTAGTACAGAGCTGACGATTAAAGCTTAACGCAAAATCGTGTAACAGAGTCCGTATTGGCTGCATATGATTTCAGTCATTAATAAGGCTTTTAGCCCAAAAAACTTGATTGTTTGAAAAGCGATTACAGTTTATCTTGTTTTAGGTATAATGTAATCTACTGTGTCAAATTCTTTTAAAATGCTTATAAATATTCCATGTGTACCTGATTGAGAAGAAGTGACAAACTACATTTATTAAGACCCATTACTTATTAATTGAATTCCATATTTTTTAATTTTAAATTTACATTCAGTTATAATTTTAATATACAAAACTGTTTTCTTGTTTTTTCCAGTTTTGAGAAATTCTTAGAAGTGTTAATAGCTTGTATTTTTACCTTTTATTATTTTCATTTAACCACCTACTGTATAACTTTTTTAAAAAGTTAAACTAAAAAATTGTTTAAAGTTTGAAAGGAAAAATATGAAATCATTTTTAAATGTTTTCTCCTAGAGTTTGCTTGGAAATGTTTCTCTGTTTTTTTACATTCCACGAATCTAATGAGTATTTCAATGTTTTCTCAATTTAATGAGTATTTTAATGTTTTCTCAATTTAATGAGTATTTCATATTTTTCTCAATTTAATGAATATATCAATGTTTTCTCAATATAACAAGAATTTCAATATTTCTTATTTCAATCTAATGAGTATTTTCTCTATCTAATGAGTATTTTTAAACCAGTATACAGTAAATTGAAACTTTAATGGACACACAAATAGGAAAAAATTCAAAGGTAAGACAGATATTTGGACTGACATAATGCTGCAATCCTTAGTATTCTCTGTGCCAAAACATTATTGTCCTCAAATTTCATGCAAACTTTCTTAATTTTAATCGAAACTTTTACAGTTAAAATATATTTTTGAAATTTTGATTAAATTCAATTTTAAGGCCAATTTAAACCTAAGAATTTTATCAAATATACATCAAAACATTTTGTATCTTTATTGGGCATTGGTTCCAATTACCAATGTATGAGCAACGGCATTTAGTGCGTTATATTCTTTGTTAAATTTTATTGAAGTTCAAATAAAGTCTTGTGTGACATGTGATTTTTTTGTTAAAGTGAAAAAAAAGTTCTTTTCTTTTTTTGCGGTTTACGTTGCTAAGTACAGGTATATAACAAGTATGACAAGAAAGACGAATTTGTAGCGTGAATGATTTTACATTAATGATATTATCGACAGTCAACTACGACGGGTTGAGAGTATACTATAAATTACGTTTTGTGATATGCCTAAGTGACAGTAACGTTGATCTGCTTTATTATTATGGTTCAAACTAATGGCTAAGTAGCTCAGTTATTTAGAGCATCAAACGAATTATTAAAAGAACTTGTTGGTTCACAAAACGAAGTGATGGTGCAGTTGCGGCGCAATAGTTAGAGATCTTGCTCAGAACCAAGAGGTCAAGGGTGCGGCACGGGCTAGAAAACTCATCAAGCGATATTGGCAAGGAAAAAAGTTGTCAACGTCTTGGTCAAAAGTTCTTTCTTGGTGCTCAACGATCAGACCAAAAAGACTTTTGGGAGCACTCTAATATTGCCTAAAAAGTAAACCGATCTGTTGTGCAAGACGAGTTCAAATCCAGTCACCGCTAACTCATTGCTTGGGTAAAAAATTTTTTGATGTATTATATAACCGTAAGTATTAAAAAAATGCTTTATTTCAGTTATTTAAAAAAGTTTATTTGATTAATGAATTTAGCTTTGACTGGAAAGCAAAGATTTTTAAGTAAATAAAACAAATGGAAACGTACTTTTGTAAATCATGGTCAGCGCGCCGAATTACTTTAAGTATTTTTTTTTATCGACACTTATTACCAAATTACTAGGTATTGTTTATTTTTTACTTTTTCAGTTTAAAGGAGTGTCACTTACATTTTATAAATTTAAGTCACGAGTTTTAAAAACTTTACACAACAAAACATAATAGTTTCATGAGCTAAAGTTCTTAACACAAACAAAACCGAAAGGATTATGTGCCTTAAGATATTTCTGGAAGAGACATAACTTTAGAAGGCATTATAACACTAGTGAATGTAAAATTAATTTTAGAAGCATTTTATTTGTTTAACTATGACAACGCTTTAATGTAAATTAACTCTCAATCAACTTTTAAAAATGATAGTCATAACATAGCTATTTACTTTAAAACAATTATTTGTTTTGCCATTGTAGATCTTTCTAGTGCTGTTTGCTAAGTCAATTTGCTTTAAACAGAAAAAAGTAAAGCTAGTCTGCATAACCCATCAAAGTTGTTACAAGTGTTTATTAGGTATTTTTTAGTTAATAACCAATATTCGTATTTATAATTTTGTTCAAAACATTTATGATCAAGTGGAGAAAATTATTTTAGCTAATAACATTTTTCTTTCATTGAGTAAATTCTATACTGAATATATTATTATCATCATTTTTACGAAAGCTTTTTTTTTGTATGTTGTACTATTTCAATAATGTTGTTATATTTAATATTGTATGATATTACTTAAAATTTATACTACTTGATAAAAAAAATTTTTTTTTCTATATTTAAAATTTTGATCCCTTTTTTTTTAACCATTTTTTTTTAAACTCACACAAATTTTGGATTTTATTCTAGCTATTTAGTATTTATAAAATCATTTTTTAACATAAATAATTTACTTTATACTACAAGTAAACATTTTATTTATTCAAAAAATTGTTTTAAATGTAATGACATCTCCTCATTCACACTTTACTAACTGTTTTGCTGTTTTGTTGTTTTCTTGTTTTTTGTTTCAAATAATTTTCTTTGTAACTGCAATTTAAAATTCATTTTAAAGTTGCCGTTTGACATAAACTAACAAAAAACTAACTAAAACTAACATAAAATTAAAACTAAAATAAATAAAATAAAACTACTAACATAAATAAACATAAATAAACATAAATAAAATAAAAACTAACATAAATTTACAATCCAGTTTTTCAAAATGGATAGAATTTTGTTGTCTTAGGGCACCAGCCCAATCTAAAATCATTT
This sequence comes from Hydra vulgaris, assembly GCF_038396675.1. Classification (NCBI taxonomy): domain Eukaryota; kingdom Metazoa; phylum Cnidaria; class Hydrozoa; order Anthoathecata; family Hydridae; genus Hydra; species Hydra vulgaris. The sequence goes on along the minus strand of NC_088932.1, from coordinate 14,756,756 downwards.
CTAGCATTTTTAAGGCAAAAAGAAAGTAAATAAAATTAACTAGTTTATAATTTCAATATTCTTTATTTTTTATTTACATCTTGTGAAGATATTAACAGATATATGTTTACCCAACCTGCACATCTAGCTTTATATTCGGATTAAGAATCTGTATAGACACGTGTTTGTCACGGTCCAGACGTAAACCAAAAACACGTATATATTACGCGCAGTTTTACTTTAGTTTAGCATGTGTTTTTTTTGAGCTTTTAAAGTCAAATTTATCAGTAGTTTTCTTATATTAAACTTGATAAAATATAATATGTCGATTCCGTAACGGTGAAACCTAATAGATTTTAACTGATATTTTTGGTAAATAGTAGTAGTTAATTTAACGAAATAAATATCAATGTTGGCACGTTTTATTAAATTTGTTTTTGAAAGTTTTAAAGATGCAGCAGAAAGCAAGAGTACATTTTTTCTAAGTTGTGCAGACTAGGTAGTGTAGGTACTTACTAACTGTTCGGAATAAAATATAGTACTTGAAAAAAAAATTTTAATTTACATTTCTTAGATTCATACAGCTGTCAATTGGGCAGAGTTTCCTTTAATCTTTATTGTTATTTCACTTTTTCAAACATCATAGTGGGCATGCGCCGTCTGTTAGACATCCGTCGGACGTTTTACGGATATCTGGACGTCCAGGAGACATCTACGGACGACCTACGGACAACGCATGCCCACTGGATAACATTACTATTATTATTAAAAACTACGCACAATGATAAAAAAAAAGTTTTTCTAATTATTCATATGTCCTTCAAAGTTATTTAACTCTCTCCCTATCCCTGTCAGTTATGTTATGTTATGTTTTGTTTATAAAAAGTTATTTATCTATCTCTGTCTCTATCCTTGTTAGTTGTTTACTCCTTATATTAACAAAAGCAAATAAGTGACAGGGATAAGTGCTGAGAGAATATAATCGAGTTAAGTGAATAACTGAGACAAAATGATTCTACATAATAGTTTGGAGTGTTGACCAATTTTTTTATCGGGAATGATTTAAAATTTTTTCTTTGGTTTAAGGAGTACTTTAAGATGTATTTAAAATGTAAAAACTTCAAATAATTTTTTTTTTAAGTTTCTTAACTAAAACAATCTTTAAAAAGTTTTTAACTAAAGCTATTTTTGAAAAGAAACGAGCTTTTTCTACCCTGCCGTTTTGTTATATAGAAATTAACGAATGTTTAAAATTAATCTTAATTAACAAAAAAAAAGAACACACTCTCAGAAAAATACGATATTAGCAATTTAAAGAACAACGAATTTGAACCAACTAAATAAGATTATTTATAAAGAAATCTGTGATGATGTTGAGTTGTTAAGAAGTTTTGTAGGTTGGTTTGAAATATCGCCTGAGTGTCCTTTTTTTAGCTTAAAATAAAGCTAGGATGTTCTTTACATACTGCTTTTGTATGTAAGCTTGACAAAGTCAACGTTTTGACTTGAAATTTTTTACATATATCGTTCACTAGTTTTATTTAAACATTGAGTAAATTTATTTTAGGTGCCCAAGAAAGTCCTTACGGTCATATTAAAATTTCACGCCTCCTTCCTTACTGTTGTTATAAAACTTGCCCTTAGTAGTGTTAAACCACGGATCTCCAGCTTATGAGGCAAGCGCGGTAACCACTCGCAACGGCTGCATAAATTTGTGCTCACTTTGTTTTTTAACTCGTAGCAGTGCTTCTGTGTTGTCAACAACTATTAGTTTGCCAAGTATTTGAATTTTAATTTAGCATTTTCCCTTTGAAATTGGAAAGTCTAATTTTTTTAACAATTATTTTTGAAAATTTCTTTTTTTTTTGAAAGTTTTTCTCTGCATAACATGTGGTATTTGAAGTGAAAATTGATGCAGCCTTTACATTGTTTCTTCCGTTATAAGTACCAATAGAAAATATTTTGTCAGGAATTAATCCCCGTTCATCGGCAATATTTCTGATAAGGGTTGAAACATTGTCACTGGCGTGTCGTTCCAATGTTTGATGAACACCTAAGGCAAATAAGTTCAACATCCAGTTGTTATCCATTAAATGGCATGTTAAACCAAAAATAATGACTTGCATTGAAGACCAATGATCATAGGTAATTGCTATACTAGTAGCCATATTTACGAGGTCTAGTGTTTTTCCTCTACATATTCGTATTAAGTATTCATTTTTTAATACAATTGTGTTTTGACAAGGAAAACTGTACTAATCACAAAGTATTCTAAATATGACATCCGTCAAAGCTGGATCTGTAGAAATTTGTTCATTTTCGCCATTTATGATTTAATACTGCCGCAAATTGTAAGTTGTTTGACAAATTCAGATATATTGCTTTGATGTTTACTAGTAGTTACAAAGAACATGTATTTATTGTTCAATTAATGGTGTAGCATTGTTAGACTTCGGTGATATTCAGACATCGGAACAAAATATTACAGATAACCAGTTTTTTAGACTCTTCTTTAAAAATAAAGTACTTGACGATAGAATTGATTGCAGGTTTGAACACATTATTTCAAGTATTAATAAATGATAATTTAAAAGTTAATTTAATTTTGGAAATTTAATAAATTAATTGACAAAATAACAACGCCATCAAAACAAATTATTAAAAAATAACTTTCGTTAGGAAAAGTTATTTTAACTTTGGAAATTTAATAAATTAGTTGAAAAAATAACAACGCGATCAAAACAATTTTGAAAATAAAAAGTATAAGGTTAGAGAGAGACGAAACAATTAATAGCAACGAAATAACCATGGTGACGTAGACGTTTCGGTCGCAAATAAGAAATTGATATAGAAATTTCATTAGTGCTCAAAAAATTATTTTTTCAATGCTAATCTAAATTGAATCGCTAAAAAAGTTTATGATCTAATCTAATCTAATCGACAAAAAAAATTTATGAGTTAGATAATTTGATCTTATCTTTAATTTTTCTTATTTGATCGGTTTCAGCAAACAAGCCCTCATAACAAAATATAATTTTACCTTTAAACGTTACAGACTTTTTTCAAGATTTTAACTTCATGTTTTATAATCAAAAAACTTTAAAACTATTGTTCTTGATTTATTTTATTTTTAACTCCAGTTAGATCCGCTCGTTCAACTTTCATTTTGTTTATATCTAATTACTCTAGAAACATTTTTTTAATTTTTTGCATTATTTATTTTTTTTTTTGAGCAATTTTAATTTATCCATGGGTTTCTAGTTGCTATTTTATAAGAAAAATAGTTATTGTCTTAGTATCTGATTGTTAGGTTTCTCATAAATGTGTCATTATATAAACTGACATTTTCTTTTTAAAAACTTAAAATAACGACCATTAGGTTTACTATTGTTAATAGAAAGGTGGATTTCAATCTTTGTATATAAAAAAGTTTAATACAAAAATTAATGTTGTAATTTTTTTATTATATTTAACAACTTTATTATAGTAAACTACAAACTAAACATTAGAAAATAACTAAATATAGACCTTTATTTCAATATTGATAAAAACAATGTTGCATGTAGTTTTATGTATACCTTTAAACTTTTTTCTTCAGTAAAGTCTTCATTATGTACTATTGACATTACTTATTGGTGGATGTAGATGCAACCTTATAGTTGAGATTGATAGCATCAATGGGAATGATGGCATTGCTTGCACTATGGGTACATTAAAAACACCATGCAAAAGCTTAAACTACGTCTTTTCAAATATTAAAAACATGAGCTATTCAACTTTAAAGATTTTAAAGGGAGAGCATATACTTTTTACGGAGGTTGGGTTAAATGGTATTGCATGGAAATTGTTTCTTTTGACAACGCTTTGCTCAAATGCGTTAATTCATCTGGACTAACATTTATTTCTTGGTAAAATATTATATTAGGGAAACTGTATACACTTAAACATTGCGGTGCAAAACATAATAAGATTGAATACAAAAACAAGGGAAATTTTATACATCCTTTCATGAGCACGGCAATTTGTTTTAATAAATGCAAAGATGTTGTTATAGATAATGTTATATTGCAAGAAAATGAAGGTGTTTTCTCTGATGTTGGCAAATATAGTTGCAAATTTACCAATCATTTTTTGATTCTAATGTAAATTATTTAACAAAAGAAAATCTTAGATAGGGTGGTGGGGTGTATGTGAGTTATCCAATTACACAAGTTTAAACTCATTTAATAATACAGATACCAAATACCTTATTAAAAAATGTAACTTTTCAAACAATTTTTTGGTCAGTGGATTAAAACAAACAGATATGTCCACCAAAGTTCAACAAAATATATATGCTAGAGGCGCTGGTCTCTCAATTGTGTTAAAAGGAGATGCAAGAAGAAACTTTTTAAACATTGTTGATTGTTTATTTATTTAACAACACTGCTCTTGGGGAGGAGGCATGTTTTTATATTTCAAGTCAAAACAACTCACTATTATTCAATGGCTGCATATTTGAAGCAAATAAAGCCGTTTTAGCCGGTGGCGGTATTCGTGTTTATGAGGAATCCAAGCAAACAACATCGTTAAAAGAAAATAATATTAAACTAAGAAAACGTATCATTCAAAAAAAACTCAGCCATATGGGGAGGAGGAATCTCCATTAAAGGTGCAACACACAACAAGTATGAGGATTGGACAAATTGATACCGTTTGAAAAATGCATTTTCGATGAAAACCATGGCACTGTAGGTTTTGCAATTCGCTGTCACACACAAATCTTAAAACAAAGATATTCGATAGAGGAGTAACGTATCGGGTTGTAATGAACAATTGCTTATTTAATAAGAATCAAATGACTTTATCTGAAGATAAAAAAGTCAGAGGTCAAGGTTGTATTTACTTCAAAGAAGCTTTCTCATGCTCTGGAAACAATAGTTTTTTTCATGCAATCAAGGAACAGCTATTGTGTTGGAATCTGCATCTCTAACATTTGGGAGCTCAAGCTATTCTGCATTTCAAAATAATTGCGGAAACGAAGGAGGTGCAATTGCTTTGTATGGAACGTCATGGTTAGAGCTAGAAAAAGCTTGTAGCGTTTTGTTTGATCGAAATTCGGCATTGCGAAGAGGAGGTGCATTATTTCTACAAACGTGCTGGTCCTCCTAAAGATGGCTTTTAAAATACAGAATTACAATCTTCTCCATGTTTTATTCGCTATAATAATATGGATACTTTTGAATGGCCTGTTAATATAACTTTTCGTGAAAACTATGCTCCACCAAGTTCAGGGAACTCTATATACGCTTCAACACTACAATATTGTCGCTCCGATGGCGGAGAGTCGCATGAACTCAACAGCTCTAGTCACCTTCTAAACTACAGATGTAGAACAGAATCAGAAATTGTAACAAGCACGTGGACTAAAACTTAATAAACAATCGAACGTTTCACCATTCTACCCTTTTTCGACAGATGTCACCAAATAGATAAAAAAATTCAGTAAAGTGTTTATGGCTCCATAAAATAAATATGATTGAAAATAAATCTGTAACTTTAGATCCTTCAAACTACAATTTTATGACCAAAATTTCCAAACTAAAGTTATTGGGGAAAACGCTATCAAAGTTTTCCGTGACATTGATTACTAATAACGATCAACTAGTTGTTTCGCCAACATATAATGTTTCCTTAAGTTTATGCTTACCAGGCTTTCGCCTTAGAGAAAATAAATGTGTTTGCATGGATGCCGAGGTGGGAGATGTAGTTCATTGTTTAGAAAATCGAACGGTGTATGTTTTACGAGGCAAGTGGGGTTATGTAAATAGTAAAACCAGTTTGCTTGAAACTGTAGTTTGTCCGCAATCATATTGCAAATGCCATAGTGGTATCGAAAATTATTATACAGTTGATGTAAAAAGAACAATGTTCTGAAAATCGTGGGAGAAAACTTGCAGTCAATGTGCTAAAGGGTATAGCGTTATTTTTTAAGCAGAATTATGCAAATTACACTACAAAATAATTATAACGTTTTTTATTTATCAGCTCATTTGTATTTTTATTGTGTTTGTTATTGCTCTCAGCTTTGTAACGTGGATGAGTTTTTTGGATATTTTAATGTTTTCTTTTATTGGTACCAAATGATTGATTTGGTTATTCCTATAAACATACGTTTACCCGAGGTACACTGTTTTTAATTGGTTTTATCTCTTTAACTGGAACTGGTGGTAACGCAGGCGTTTCGGTAAACAAACTAAACATTTAGTTAAAATTGCACTAAATTACGTGCCAATTGCTATATTCCTTATTACCGCATTTGCGTTGCATTTTGACTGTATATGGAAATGTTTTCGTTGGAATAACTCTAAAAATCTATCTGAAGAGGAAGCTGATAATAGGCGAAAAGATCCCGTGAATTGAATAAGCTTTGTAATAGTGGTAACATTTTATAAGATATTATGTTCTTGAATTTTCTGGAATCTGTTGAAATTGATGGTCAGCTTTATTTACACAAAGCAGCGTTTGCTAGGTATTCAACACCCTCATATATATTACGGACTACTTGCTTTGTGTTTTTTATTTGTTATGCTCGTATTCACGTCTTTCTAATCCTAAAAAATTTACCTCTAACAAATTTTACACGTATTGGAATAATATATCATAAATACGTTGTTCCTGTTTTTGATGCGTTGAAGAGCTGCTTTGATAAATCAAAGTTAATTGGGAACGATAATAGCCAACAAGAAAAAAAAATAAAAGAGAGCTCAAAACAAAAGCGAGGGTTTGCAACTTTTTATTTCATCCTCAAGAGAGCTCTAATGATTTTTTTCATTTTATATACTCCTCAACAAAGTCTAGGCTTGTTGTCTTCATAATATGTTATATCTCTAGGAATTTTTGCCTCATTTCAGCCTTACAAGAGAACGTTGTTTTAACATTTGGGATACGCTCGCCTTAATTTTAATGTGTATTGCTACCTTAATTAGTTTAGTTCTAAACGTTCCATTTTCTGCAAGTCAGACTCAATTGAATGCTATTAGAGTGTTGTTGGAAATCATTATTTGGTTGCCATTTGTAACCTTAATTTTAAGGCTTGGTTGGAAATGGCGAATACTTTTGTATGAAAGGTTATCAAAGAACCCAGTTTAATAGAGAAAAACGGTATGTTTTGTTATAACTATATGGGTAATACTATAAACTATTTCGTGGTAACTTTTCGTTAAACTATTTCTATAAACTTTTCTTATAAACTTTTTCTATAAACAATTTCTATAAACTATTATAAACTATTTGTATAAACTTTTTCTGTAAATTTTCTATAAACTTTATAAACTATTTACTATAAAACTTTCTATAAACTATTTCGTGGTAGCTTTAATAATTTTTTTCATATATCAAACGTTTAATTTTGAATTAACTGTTTTTATCTTCTTTTTTTTTTTATATATCAAACTTTTAACTCAACATTTTATTTTTGAACTTTCTTGTTTCAAGTTTCTTGTATTTTCTAAAACAGTTATATAAAACTGAAATTCGTATATTACTATTAACAAAATAATAATGATTAATACGACGTTGGGGTGAGATTTATAAGATATTTATAAGGTTAACAGTGGGTTACAGCTTTTACAGCAAAAAACAAAAATAAAATTAAAAAAATTATAATGCGTATATATATATATATATATATATATATATATATATATATATATAATGTTTAAATTAATAAAATAAATCAGCTTCATTAAGCTAACTTGTTTATTAATTTATAATTATGAATATAAATACAGTTAATGTTTATTGTCGTTTTATTTTATAATTTTCTACATATCATCACATTTTCTCATAATAATGGCAGCTGGCATGTTGAGAATTTCATATTTTAAATATTGCACAACAATAAAACATGCTGAACAATTTATTGCTTTATTTTTATATATGCGGCCCACTTTTGTTCAGGAAATTGTATTTTGGCCCACCAACCGACTTTTTTAATTAATCTAAAATAGAAATTTATTAACTTTGTTATTTGATTAATCATAATTCTTTTTCAATGTTTGACTTACTCTTTCAGTTTTGGTTAACTATTTAAAGCAGGGGCGCCCAACCAAAATCGGTCGATTGGCAAAAATGCAATTTACTGAGGTGAAAGCACTTATAAGAATAAGGCAACAAATTATTCAAAAAACATTATTATCTTGCAATATTTAGGATATGCAATTTTACAGTGCCACCAGCGAATGTACAAAAAAGTTGTGTTTCACATATATCATAATTACAACTACAATAAACATTAGTTTTACTGTATTTTACTAATCACCCTCAACACCTTACCTTCCTCCCTAGTCACAAGGGTTAAAATGTTATTGCTACAAATATACTATAAATATTCATAGCGGTTTGTTCACAACTTTTATAAGATTAATTTTCTTTTATCTTACCAGAGATTTTGTTAATATCAACAATGTAGTCGACGCGCATCGCAGCTGGTTGGTCATGTTTTAACAGGTTTAATATGGAAAAAATATTACGCATCGTTTCAAATGCTGATATAATGCACATTGCAAAATGCCTTAAATTTGCAAATTTATCTTCGGCAATATATTTTTGATAATAATCAACCTTATTTCCTTTGTAGATATTTTTGCTCAATTTGAGTTTCAAGTTTGATTGCAAATCTATTAACTCCATTTTTGTAGGCGCTGATTCCACCTCTATATTAATTTGAGCTAAGAATGATTGAAATTTTTTGTCAAACTATTACAATAAAATGAGATATCTAGTAAATTCTTTAAGTAATTTTAGAGTGGTGCAAATACTACGCTGATACCTGTTTCATACATCAAATTAAAATTATGGATGTTAAAATTTCAAACGCTTGCATTTTCTGAATAAACAATACCTTAATTATATTACTTTACAATTAATGAAAACTTCACAGTAGTATTAAATATCATGTTCAAATTTTTAAAATATATAAAATAATTTATAAAATTCCATGTTTCAATTGTATATAATCAAATTAACTAATTTCCTATCAACGATTGAAAAATTGAATTCGACTGCAAATAGATTTTACATGAGCCACGGGTTTGGCATGATTGATTGTCACTTAGACTCTTAGCATGTTAAAGCATCTTGCCCTTCGAATACATGGAATAAGCAGCATCTACATGGCAGACTCCTGCTATAGTTGTTTTAGCTAACCATAAATCAATAGTAAATACAAATGTTTAACATACTTAAAAGAGATATACATGGGGATAGATGTATTAATATTTAAAATGAATAAATATATAATGATTGGAGACAAGATAAAGAAAAAAAGATTAATTATTCGTGTAAAAATAAATAATAAAGTGGTGGTAATAAACTTCTACTCAGATTCGCATTTATTATAAGCACCAATACCTAGTTTATCTCGTCAGATAAATATCATCGCCATTTATGGTTTACCCCGCGATATACGCCTACTCCATACTGCAGTAAAAAAGACTCACAAAGAAGAGCCAAAACCCTCATTTCACCGAAATTTGTTAAGCACTAATATTTTTGAAGAGGTGATATGGATAATGAGAGTAGTGGATTCAATACCAAATAATATAACTAATTTAAAATAAAATAACATTTATATATATATATATATATATATATATATATATATATATATATATATATATATATATATATATATATATATATATATATATATATATATATATATATATATATATATATATATTTACATTTATATATATGTATATACACTACTTCAGTACCAATGTGATAAATGCTGTTAGATGAAACTTTAATAAAAATACAACAAGTTTGACAATTTGGTACTTTTTGCATAAATAAATTCAAGATGATAAAATGTGAAATATATAAAAAGTTATAAAAAACGAAAGAAACAATTTTTTAGTTTTTTGAGTTTTAAGCAACATTTCCGCTAACTCTCTCGTAAAATATTTGGCATCGAAAACAAGAAAAGAAAAGGTTTATTTATATTTTTTGCTTTTGCGGTATCTTTTCGGCAAATTGATTATCTAATGAAAAATTTATTCAAAAACTTTATTAGAAATAATATTATGAATCTAAATTAATTGTATTATGTTTTGTTTAATTATATTGTATATTATTGTACTTAATTTTATTTACATAATATAAATTAATTACATTATATAAGTATATTTGTAGTTATCTAATAAATTAGCAAATAATTTTAGACTTAAAAATTACTTAACTAATTTTAGTTAGTTAATAAATTAGTCGACTAATTTTATTTAGATTTAAACCATAGTCGATTTTGTTTTGGTTAACTTAAAAGATAGCTAAAATTAGTTTAACTACAATGTTAGTCGACTACTTTTAGTTTAGTTAGTAATGATTTAAAGTTTTTGTCACAACACTTAAAATATGCACATTTAACGTAACATTAAATAAAAACAAACTTATTTGAAAGAAAACACATTATTTATGATAATGATAACAACAACAAAAAAATACCAACAAATAACTGAAATATTTAAAGTTATAATTTTATTTAGATAATTAACACTTAAGTCATTGGCTTTCCTTCAGAGTTCATGAACAAATATCTAATGAGAACATAATAAAGATACAGAAATAGAAAGGCTCATAATTTTAAAATGATTTTGTATTGTGACAGCTATGTTTTATCAAATATATCATTAAATATATTAAACAAACAATTTTTTAAGAGTGTTAACAAGTTTTTAACAATAAGCATTGTGAAGGTAGAACATTGCCTCACTCTTTCCAGCATCACCAAAAATAATTTTTAAATAAAGATTAAGTTGTTTACAAGCTTGAAGCTGAAAATAACTGCAACAGTTCTGCAGTCAATTTCAGACAACCCTTTTTAATGCCAAAAAGACGTGTTTAGGCAAGCTCATAAGCTCTTGGGTTTGAATCTACAAGGTAAAAGCCTCTGCCTAAATATTTTTTCTTTTGGCTCTGTAAGTATGTGAAGTACCGTTCATACTATATAATGATACGAATAACTTGGTAGGAAATAAGGAGACACGTCTTTTTGCCTAGGTAGGTTCATAGCGTTGTTAAACTTACTTTTGTAACTTTTATTTTAAATAGTGCTAAAGAACAAAAAAAATTTTAAACAATGATATTATTTTTGATTTAAAAATGATTTAACACTTTATAAAGAATGTTATTAATATGGTCAACATCATGTTTAAATTGAAGTTTAAAATCCAAGCTAGTAGATACTTGGATTTGTCAAAAGAATTTATGATTAAAGAAAAATCTTTTAGTGGCTTTAAAAAGTCTTTTTTTCAAATTTATTTGCTTCTTGTTAGAGCTTTAATAAAAAAAAACGTAAATATATACTTGTACAATAGGACACACGCAGATGCAATCAAAAAAAAGGCAAGTTGTATTATCACTGAGCCCAGTTACACGTGATTTAGTTAACGTTTTAAGCATTTTAAAGCATTTTTAAAAATGCGATAAATCAAGAGTTAAAAACTTTTTTCAATACATTGAAATGTTTTAGAGGAATAATTTTTTTGCAAGTAGTTTATAAAAAAGAGTAAATTTGGTTAAGGATAGTTTATTCGAGTTGAACCATTCAATTAAATTGGTGAATTTCTTATTGACTGTTTTAAATAGGAGGTTGATGTGACTGTTCGAGTAAATAATTAGTAATGAGCAGATCAAATTAAAGTTATTAAATTGTAAACCTTATGGAACACGTTTATAAAAGATTGTTCAGTAATAATCTAATTTTTTGATTCGAGTCAATTATTGAGATAAAGATGAAAAGTAAATAAGGGTATGTTGAGGAGGAGGAGATAGCAGAATAAAAGGGCTTTATAATATAGATATTTTTTTTAAACAGCTAACAACATGCTAAATTATGCTCTTTTGGAAGAAATATTAGCAAAACGACTTTTATTTTGTTTATGTATTAAATAATTGAATGACAATGGTTATGAATTAAGGGGTAATAGCGTGGGCAGTATTAGTTGATGGTATTTCCACCACATTTCCACCACATTAGTTGATCGTATTTTCCAGTGTGTGGCTGAACTTTCTTAACAGGTTCTAATCCATATGGTATATCATGATATATCCAATCAATATTGCTGTTATTTTTAACAACTACTTTGATGTTATCAAAAATGTTATCCCCTAATACGATTTTAGAAATTTTCTAAATATTCAAAATGCAAGATCTTTCTTTTTTAAAACAGTGGCTGAAAAATTGACATGTCGGATTCATTTATGAATACTTAAAATGAAAAAAATATATTCAAATGATTTGTTTGCATGTGGCGTTTTTGTTCCAGAAAGCATTTGATACAGTATATAATAATGAAAGCAACCAACTATGTTTAATTAGAAAAATAAACAAAAGATTAGTTAACTACTTATTTTAGTTTTTTAGTCAATATAAATGTACAACATATATAAAGTGCCTAGTTATTTATTCTTTCAACAACCACTATATTTGGCGTGTAAACCAATGGTTTTTTTCTTATCTTCAAAAACACTCCAATGATTTTCTTTTTGTCTTCAAAATCAAGCACCATTTTCTTTTAATAATAGGATGGAACTTAGAATAATAAATTCTATATATGAGGTCCCACAAGATTATATGTAAGAAAAGTTGCTCAATCTACTCTTTGTTAATGATCTTGATAGCTGTCCAATGTCTGTCCAACGTAGGTGTCCCATGTTTTCCACAACTAACCAATTTGTTGATAATGTCAATCTGCTTTTAATAAATAAATCACTTTAAATGGTCCATCTAGTTTGTGGCGTCATACTACTGATTATAAAAAAACGCATATGTTAAATAAAAAGATTTGCTTGTGTCAATGATTATTTTAAAAAAGCTATTAAATTGTTAAAGACTTTATTGATTCAACAGTTATGGAGGAAAACTTTACAAATTTAAATGACATTTTACTAGTTTTGAAGGAAATAAAATTAACTTTACATTTTCTAAATGTTAACAGTTCAAAAAGATACTCAATCAATTATTAAAAAAGTTTAAATTTATATAAGACTATAGTTAACTAACTTTTATATGTTTTTATGAAACAGGTTTGAAAAAATCTTTAAAAAACATTTTAAACAGTTTTTTAGTGGTTTTTTAGTTTATTAAGTACAACTTTTAGATTCTTTTTCTCAAAAACTTGCAAAATGCAAGTTCCAAATGACAATTTAAGGGTAATTAATTTATACTTTAAATAAGTTTTCAAAGTGTGTTTTTATGAGCATTTTTTAATATTTGAGTAGGGCAAGTTACGTGCACAAAGTATTATTAGTTTTACTGATCCTTGCTCAGTTTAAGACAAGGATTTGATGAATAATTGGGAGGTCCAGAAATTGAATATTTTTCAAAATTTTGTTTCAAAATGTCTTGTATAACAATTATGATTGATCAAAAACCGCCTACGTGTGTGAAAACAAAATAATAAAGTTTTAGTTTTTCCGACCACTAAAAACAGACATTAATTCCTGTGTGAATGACTAATAAGACATTTGCTTGTAAATGTATTTATCAACTTGAAGCAGTAACGACAAAGATATAAGCTGTTAAACATTTCTAGCAATAGAGTGCCTCTAATTTTTTTTTCAAGAAAGTCCTATTTTGATCACTTTCTCTTGCAATGGAGCAAAAGATTAAGTTAGCTCTTTTAGTTTTTTAGTCAATATAAATGCGTCATTATAGAATTGCTTCATTACTTAACAACCACTATATTTGGCATGTAAAACTTTCAAAAAAATCCTTTTTTAATAAAGATTATTTGTATTATCTCTTTAGAATAAATATTAATTTTATTTATCAAATCAATTAATAGCATTGTGTAAAAATAATATACGGCTTCACTTTCAGTGCAACGCAAGTTCGCATTCTTAGATAGACCTGTAATTAAACCGTTCATAGAATGCTTTGTTAATGCATAACATTCCTATATTAAAAGCAGCATATATTGTATCAACTTCACTTTAAGATATTAAAAAATACAATATTAAAATAAAATAATTAAATTAGTAATATTAAAATATTAAAAAATTAATAAATATCACAATATTAAAAGAAAAAAAAACAATGAATTTTCTAGGCGTTCTCCTTGATGAAAATGTCACGTGGAAAAATCATACAAACTTAATCGAAAATAAAATTTCTAAAAATATTGGTTTACTTTATACGGTAAAATCAAATATGCTTAAAATACATCTATTTCTCTTTTATTCATTGTTTTCTCAATTATGCTAATATTGCTTGGTGCAGCACCAATAAATCAAAAATTAAAAAAATATCTCAACAAACAAAAGCATGCAATTAGATTAATATCCAATGCAAATCGTCTCTCGGATTCACGACCATTCTTTAAAAATCTCAAAATAATGAACGTTTACTAAATGAATATCTATCACATTTTAATTTTTATGTACAAAGTCAATAATGAAACGATCCCAAATATATTCAAAACCTTATTTAAAAAAATACTCCACAAATACCCTACTAAATATTTCTTCATCAACAACTATATTCATGATAAAAGTTGTTATGAGACCACCAAGTTTTCTTTAACCACTAGGGGGCCTCAAGTATGGAATGTACTAAATAATAACGAGATCAAAACGCTTGAAAAACTAAACATATTCAAATTAAAAATAAAAGAGTTAATTTTGTTCAATGTAAACACATAAAGATTTTCAAGAGCTATATTTATAAATGCGTTAACAAAATAGATTATGTTGTATATTTTCATGTTATATGGAAAGATTTAAAATTATAAATTGTTATTTATTCTACTTTTCATTTTTGTTGCAATGCAAAAATGTAAATATGTTTTAATAAATTCTTTTAAATTCTTAATATTATATTTTTTAATACAATATTCTATTTTTATTTGTTTTTCAAATTTATTTAAAACATTTTTATTTTACTTTCTACTTTTTTGTGATCTTATATATCAATATTATTATCGGAACTGCTTATTTATTATTCTTTTTTTACTTATTTATTTATTTATTTTTAATTTTTATAATATTTATTGACATATATTTGCATAACCGTATTTATGTATATAGTAGAATGTCTTATACGGAATTTAAGGGGCTTGGTGACAAGAAAATTGTGTCTTCTTCTTGTCCCAGCCATTGTTTAAAATTTAAATACGAACTTATAAATATGTATTGACGGCCAACTAACAGAGGAAAAAAAAATTAAAAAAGGTGCAATTCTATTTAACTCATCATTAGAATTTTCCGAAGTCATCTTAACATAGAAAGGAATACTGATTCAAAAAACCGTAAGAAAGGAATAATAGAAAGGAATACTAGATTAAAAAAGCGTAAAGATATACTTCCAGATTAGATAAAACAGAAATTAATTAATAAAAAAAATTGCTGCAGGTTGGAGGAAATGTTTGCTAATACTACTGCATTAACAAAAACAACGATGAAAACAAAAATAACAGCAACAACAACAACAACAACAACGACAACAACAACAATAACAAAACAACAACAAAAACAACAACAACATACACGAGACTAATGGTCAACAACATACAAGAGACTAATGGTGTTGTTTAGTTTCGTTGACCTTTGTTTTGTTTTTTATTAAATAAAAATTTATTGCACAAAAGTTTTTTAATTGATTGTTGTTTGCTTTATATTTAACGTTTTTTTAAAACAATGTTGCATCGTATTTTTTCATTTTATCATAAATATTGCAGGACAGCTAGAAGTGATGTCAATAAGATTTATAAAGTCTTCTTCAAATTTAAAAATAAAACAAGTGTGTAAATCGCTAAAAAACACGAAAAAAACTTAAGAAAACTGTTTTTAAATTTTTTATTATTTTGAAACAAGATTAGTCTCCCCTACAATAAACGAAAAGCCTTGTGCTCATAAAGGAACAAAACAATTATAATTTGGGAATTTTCTTTTTTATCAAGAAAGATATACATTTAATAGACCAGAAAGAAAGCACAAATTTAGAAGTATCAGAAAATTTAACAGACCAAGAAAAAGCAACGATTTTATTATCCTAGCTATTAATTAGAACAAGCTATTAAATAAGAACAAGCTATTGAATAGGAACAAGCTATTTAATAATAGAAACTATTAAATAATTGTATGGGCGTGCTTACTCTATTCCCTTTCTCGATCATATTTTTAAAAATATTGGTAGGTAACAAACTCTTTCAAGGGATTGCACACCGGCTACCATGATATTCAAGTATAGTTTTAATATAAAGTGCATAGTTTATTTCATTTTTTTGATTATACTTTCAAAGATGTTATGCCAGAACATTGCATTTATTTCACTATCTATATACAGCTTGCAAACATATTATTCCCGGATTTTGCAGCGTACTTTTGCTAAATTGTTTTAGTCGTTAACTAACGAAGCCCATTTCAAATCAATGTTTAGCCATTTGTACGAGCATTACTGGCGTCTGTTCTGCAACATCAGCAAGTTGAATTGATTTTTTTAAGCAGATCTGCAGATTTGCTAGCTATCAACTTTAAAAATGTTTTGCCTTAATAAAACGTTTTGTTTCTCGCGCGAAAAGTAAAAATATTGTAAACATTTGCATATAATATATATATATATATATATATATATATATATATATATATATATATATATATATATATATATATATATATATATATATATATGTATATATATAAATATATATATATATATATATATTTATATATATATATATATATAAATATGTTTATATATAAATATACATATATATATATATATATATATATATATATATATATATATGTTTATATATAATTATATATATATATATATATATGTATATACATATATTTTTATATATAAATATTTATATTTATATATATATATATATATACATATATATATATACATATATATATATATATCTTTATATATTTATATATATATATATATATATATATACATATATAAAAATATGTGTATACATTTATATATATATATTTATATATATATATATATATATATATATATATATATATAAAGATATATATATATATATATATATATATATATATATATATATATATATATATATATATATATATATATATATATATATATATATAAGGTAAGTATGGGTATTAAGGCCCACCTAAAAAAATGAAAATGTAAAGAAATGCTGATTTTTTTTTGCTGCCAGTGATAAAACCATATAACTCTAATATTTTAATGTCGAAAAAAAGTTTCACAATTTATTTTTTCCCTAAGTTTGGATTAGTGGGCCTATTACCCGCCGGGCCTTAATACCCACACTTACCTTATATGTATATATATATATATATAAATTATATATATAAATTATATATATGTATATATATATATATATATATAAATATATATATATATATATATATATATTAGTTGTTTTTCTGCCTCTTATTAAAAAAAAATTAAGTAAGAAATACGCATAAAAATGGTCATTGTGGAAAAGACTTATCAAGACCCATATTTCACGGGACCAGTCAGCTGGTTTTCATTATTTACCGCTTAACTTACTAATAATCACTTTTAGTATTCTAAGTTATGGCCTTGAAAAGTTTATTCGTACGGTCCTATATTTTCTGGAGTCTTTCAAGAGTATAATCTTTGGTTAAATGATCGCCAAATCTAATTCTTAATCCTGACGTTAAATATTCTGATTATTGGTGTAGTTATTACCGGGCTATAATCACTACGATTGTTTTTAAGACTTTGTCATTTAATATAAGCATAAAGTTACTTATGTTTTGATTAAGCAAAATGCATGATAATATCATCTCTCAAATTCTCCTGCCACCGCCTTTGAAGACAAAACGAAAACGTAAATATGTGTGTCTCAAGATATTTTGCGACGAAACATGAGTTTAGGAGACGATAACCAGATACAGTTGATGAACTATTTTATAAGCGAAAGTTTATTTGATCACGATGATTTTTAAATAAACTTTTTTCTTAAGTAATTTATGAATATTACAGTCAACATGACAGTTTTAAAAAAAATTTATTTGCCTGTGTACTTTTTAACTAACACAACTTTTTAACTAAGTGTGTTTATTTATTGTGTCGTATCATTTATTTCTATTTATTTTTTAATTTGCTTGAACAAGTGAACCCAATATTTTTTGTTTTTTACACGTTTTTTAATCATTTTACCATCACATGTTCTTCATCATAAAAAGAAACACTTCAACATTTTATCATAGCTCTTATTGTTTCAAATGCTTACAAGGTATTATTTAAATTAATATTAGATTGTGATTTAAAATAATTATTTATAATGATAATAAAATGTAAACCAATTGTTTTAATTTATAAAATTTTCTACTTAGTTGCACAAACTTTATATTGACTTTATATTGTTTTGTTAAAAATTATTCGTGTAAAGCTAACTTTTAATACATTAGTATTGTTATTATGTATGTTTAGCTTCATTTAATCATTAGTTATTATTAGTAATTCATTTAGCAATTCATAAGTGCTTCGTAAGTGCATTTGCGGTTAGGCAAACCGCCAAAAAGAGGCTTAAGTTTTTGCCATAATTGAAAAATTTTATCAGACATTTTTTTTTTATCACATATTTCATTGTTTTATCACATATTTTGAAATTATTTTTCTTCTTTAAAACTAATTTTATGATTAAAAATAAGCTTGTGACATACTTATTTAAAACAAGCACGTTACATAGCTTAATTGTCGTTATGTTGCGTAATAGAAAAAACTGCTTTTAATAATTGCTTCTACAATGTATTTTTGCTTTTTATTAAATCATTAAATTACAATGTAAAATGTAGATGATTTTTAGTTTAGCCATAAATTTTTTTATTACAAGAAACAAAACTCATATTCGAGGTTTGAATGCCCAATGGTATGTATTTATATGTTTATGGTATATATAGTATATATGGAATATATTTAAAAACTTAAATATGTATATAAACTTATGGACAAAGCTAGTTTAAAACTTAGCAAACTAAGGGCTAGATTTAGCAGTCTTAAAAGTAAAAAAAGTGAAGGTTTTGATAAAATTAGTATTGATATTGTCAATACAGTATTTGATATTATTGAACCTTCTTTATTTCGTGTTTTTGATCTTTCATTTGAGACAGGTATTGATCCTGACAAACTAATTATTGCCCGTATAACACCAATTTTCAAACATGGAGATAATTCAAATATTTTAAATTACAGGCCTTTATCTATACTTCATTGATTTTTAAAATTGTTAGAGAGAATAAGGTGCAATATGCTATATATTTATCTAACAGAAATTGACATGTTGTATTGCAAACAATTTGGTTTAAAAAACAATTGTTCAACTTGGTTTAAAAAAAAAATTTCAACTATTGCATGTTCCACTGAACATGCAATAGTTAAACTTTTTAATCAAATATCTAACACCTTTGATAATGACTGACAGTAGGAGTTGTCATTGATCTGTCAAAAGCTATCCACATTGTAAATCACAATATACTAAAAAAAAACTTGAAAACTACGGAGTTAAAAATAACAATTTAATTTGGTTTAAAGGGTATCTGGCAAATTGGAAGCAAATTTTATATTATGATCAAAACAGCACATTTCCATAATACATAACTTGCGGGGATCCTCGTGGCTCTATTTTAGGACCACTCTTATATCTATTGTACATAAATGACTTATACTTAGTAACAAAACTTTTAGACCCAGTTTTGTTTGCTGAAGATTACTATCATATTTGTTATCAAAGACATTTTAAAACACTTTTTAAAATAGTTAATGAACAGTTATGTAAAGTTAATGAACGGTTCGCAAGTATCAAACTTTCACTAAATATGGATAAAACAAAGTATATACTTTTCCATAAAGTATTTAAACCAGAAAACATTCCCCTACAATTACCAAATGTTATCATTAATAATAATGATATTAAAAGGAAACATACCTTAACTTTTTTGGACTAAAACTAGATGAATATTTACTATGTCATTCACATACAAATAGTATTGAAACAACACTCTCAAAGAAATATCGCAATAATGTTTAATGCTAAACCTTTTCTAAATGTAACATCCCTTAAAAAATTGCTGTTTGCATTTATTCACTAGTACTTGTCTTACTGTAATATTTTGTGGTCTAGTACTGGCTATACAAAACTCAAGAAAATCTACGATAAACAAAAACATACGTGCAGAATGGTGTTTGGAGCCAACAGAAATACTCCACCCCTTTTATACCTGCACTCGGTGCTTGAAATGTGTATAGACTCAATTTACACCAAGTTTTTTTGTTTATGTTTAAAAAAAAAACGGGCTTGTCCGCAAAAATTTAAAAAAAATTATTTTAATGAAATTAATTATAAGTATTCAACAAAGTTTTCAGATAACAATTTTGTTCTTCTCAAATATAATTTAAAAAAACCTTCTATTCGATTAAATACCGTGGGGCTCCGTGATAAGGCAAAACCTGCCTTCTTCTAGTTCCAGCCATTATTTTTGATATAAGTATATGCAATGTAAACATTCTTTAACGGCGAAATAAGTTACACACACATAAAAAAATATGTGAAAAGGGCATTTAATTTCCCTAACAAGTTAAATGGCCATTAGGTGTTTGGTGTAAATTTCCCAGGGAAATTAAACGACCTGATGGTCATTTACTTTCCGTGGGGTGTTTGCTGCACTGACACACCTTAATGAATCAGTTTTGAAACCTTATTATTATTCATTATTGATACCAAAAAAACAAAAGTTAACGCATCATATAGCTCTTGGTCAAATGTGTTACAAGGTGATAAGAAGTTACTGAGAAAGATAACGCGGTACACTGAAGATGTTTGCAATTTTTAACTGTAGAGATGTTCAAAATTAAAATGAATCCTAACAAAAACTTTCTTATTGACATTATATTTTTTATTAAGAAAATCCTTACTACGCGAAATAATGCTTACTTTAGTACACCTCGATTTAAATCAAATTTGTACGGAAAACAATAACTTTGCTATCTAGAAACATTTATTAAAAACATTAAAAAAAGATATATTAAAGCTTGATTTCAATAGGCATTTCTCAACAACCAACATTATAAGTTTTAAGAAAAAATTTAAAATGTAAATTGCAATTAAATGCCCATGCAAACTACGTCGTAAATAAAAGAAAGAATGACAAAAAATAAAGGCTAGTATAACTAGAACATATTAACATATGATAAAAGAACATTATCATTAATTTATTTATTATAATACTGTGATTTTGATTATCTTTTAAAATCTTGAGCCTCTTTGGCAAAAATAGACAGTGAGCTATAAAGTTCAGTTACCACTGCCAAATTCATTTCAATGCCCCAAAGCATTTTGTTCAGTTTGTTGAACATTTTCATAATTTTATTCGAAATGACTGTCATGATGGTCGTCTCCAGCTAATCCTACTTTCTTTAAAAGTGCACTAGCTTTTGGTACTGTTTTTTTTTGGGCTGTTGCATTTTTTTGATGCTCAGTTTTTTAAAGTCTAACTTCAAGTTTAAACGCATATTTTATATATACAAATATATAAGTATCATGGACAACTAAGGAGTTAAAAATAAATTGTTCTCATTAATATATCTTGCAAATAAAATAGCTCATCAATCAAGATTAAGATTTGCATCAATCATGTCTTTGCTAAGAAACGCATAAAAAAATATAGTGGCTTCACTAAGTCACAATAAAACTAGCTAATTTGTTATTATACAAACAAAAAATTTTAAAACACAAGTGTTTTTTTCTTAGCAATTAAAACCAAAAAATATATACTCTCCAAGAATCAGAGCAACGGTTTTAACACTCTCCATAAAAAAATTAAAAACTCATCCCATCTTCCTCGTTGTCGCATTTTGCCCCGAACTACCTTACACGCTACTAACAAAAGTTTTGTCATCCTTAGTGTAAGCAATGCAACAGACGAACTTTCTTGTTTTTTATTACGAGCTACTAGTTTGATTTTCTTTTTCTTTTTTTAAATAGACTAAAAATATAAAAATGGAACAAAAAGTGTATATTGTGACTTTTTTTTTATTTTTTATAGTTCATTTAAAAGTTATTTTAATTATGTAAAAACAAATATAATCCTTGCAAGCTAGTCTCTCCAATCAACGGCTCTTCATGGAGAACATGATCACAATTCTCTACTCAATTTCGATAAATTCTTCGATAGAAATTTAACAGAACAAAAACGAGAACGGCTGCAAAAATGGGTGGTAGTGCATTGTTAGGTCTAAATTTCAACTAGTGATGCAAAATGGTAAGCTTGTGCAAGTAGAGAGATATATAGAAACTATTTAGTCGTCTAAGACCATAAACGACGCTCTTCACAAAAAGTTTCAATTGTTTCCTCGCGGTGATAGAATTGGTTTTTGTAGTTATTAAAAAAAAAAAAAAAACATAAAAAAACCATTTCAAGTTAATCATGATCTTAAAATTGAAACTACCAAATAGAGTCGTTCCAGATTTGCTACCATATTCACAGGTAACTCCAAAAGACAACTCTTAAAAAAACACAAGAGTAAATCAATAGCATGGTTCAACGGAAGAGGAAAAGAACTGATAATTGAATTTGAAACGGTAACTGAAAAAGAAAACAAGATAAAGTAAAAAATGACTCTTAAAATTGTGAAATAATAAAAGAATGTATTATGAATAAATATATTGCTGTCAATGTAAAGAAAGGTGTTTTGTATTTGGCTACATAACTAGAACAGCAATAGGATTTATATCTTGTTTTTAAGTTAAAACCGAAGCCCTTTGAATATTTATCTCAGCCATATGTTTTCTTTATTACTTGCTTCTTTGTTTTAATGCAATTTTATTTTTTTTAAAGAAATATGTTAAATGTGTTTTCAAGTTTTCAAAGCATTAACAGCATACACTCAGTTGTCATTGCATACTTTACATACAATAGACTGATTGTTTCAAATTATATTGTCTTAAGCTTTAGTTACTTTCTTTTATAATAAACATTGCTTACTTTCTTTTATCAAATACCTTGGCTACTTCGTTTTATAAAAATACATTGTCGCAACTAGTTTGAAAACTCAAGAGACAAAAATTCAATGACCAAAATTTTAAGGTACAATAACTTATCGCAAAAACAACAGATAATTATTATTACTATAGGTATAAAGTTTTTAAACTCTATTACAAATTACTGGGCAAACGAACAAATGTGGAACTGGCTATATTATTAACAATATATATACTACTCGATAAAAATGTTTTATCATAAAGATCTCTTATGTTTCCGTAGTGTTCCATGTATTTATTTGACTTCTTTGTCAGAGTTTAAGTAAAATACTCTACTACACAAAAGAATCAGAGTTTCTTCGCTTTGTTTATATCTTGTATATTGTCTTTAATATTGTATGAAATTATTTGCAAAAAGAAGCAACAACTGTAATTTCGTGTTTTATGCTATCAGCAAAAATTGGTTTAAGCAAATATTTTTGTTAAAAGTCTAAAGGCCTTGATTTTAGCAAAACGGAGTGCGCATTGATTTAATCGAAGAGGTATATGTATTGATTTTAGTTAAGAGGTATATGCATTGGTTATAGTTAAGATGTATATGCACTGATTCAAGTTACGTCTATATACGCTTTAGTTTTAGTTTAGATGTATGCGGATTAAATTTAGTGATGAGGTATAATCATTGATTTTAGATCAAAAACAACCAATGCATATATAATTATAAAACACAAGTGATTTTTGTATCGATTTCATTCAAAAGGATGATTTGATAAAAAAACTTTATGTTATTAAAAAAATTTTAAAATAATTTTAGTTACTTTATTAAAGTAAACTATTATAACTTTATTATTTAATTATTAAAAATTGTTTAATAATATTATTATAAATATTAGTAATTATTAAATCTCGTTTTAATACTAATAATAATAAAGTAGCACATAATTTTAAATTTGAACTTTTTTGCTTTAAGATGAAATGTGTTCTTATATGCTATTAGTATTTTTATATCACTGGATTTAAATGCAATGTACAATTTGAGGTTGATAGCATTTTTGGAATTGATAACATTACTTGCTCAAATGATAAAAAAGCGTGCAAAAGCTTAAACTTTGTGTTCACAAACATTAATACTGTGAGCCATTCAACTTTAAGGATTTTATAAAAAGTATATAAAATCTCTACAGACCATCGGGTATTTGATTTAGTTTCCATGGAGTGTCTTTTGAGAATCCTTTTCTCAAATGCGTTTATTCATCTGGTTTAAGATTTATTTCTTCAACGAACATTACAGTAGGAGGAGTACAACAAAAAGTTCAGCAGCAATTCATAAAAACAATAAATACTTTTTACGTACATTTTTCACTCACCTTTGAGTAACAGTTCTTTGATTTCGATTTCGCTCTATTTTACCCTATCATATTTCTCAGATGTTCTGATTTTTTGTAGCAGCTTTCTTTTCTATGTTAATTAATTGTAAAACTCACTATTTCCATTTTAACATTCACATTTCACATTAAATTTTATATGCCACTGTGTTGATAGAATGCAATTTAGACGCATCTTTTCACCAAGTTATAATTAATGAGAATACATATTCAACAAGCACATTATGCGATGTTACGGCCAAAAAGTTTTGGCACATTTTCAATAGATTATCTTTTCTTTCTGTTTTTTAGTTTTTATCAAATAGTGCAACAATTTATTATGCACATCTTTTCTTTTTCAGTTTTTACACGTTTTTTCTTTAATAAAAGAATTCAAATACATAACTTCCTCATAATTTTAATCCGTAAACAATATACCCTTTTCACTTATTTATTTAATGTTTTTATCAACATATTTTTATTCGAGAACATCGTTGTGAAGCATCCATGAAAATACCCTATTTTTGGTTATGGAAACTGACCAATTATAAAAATAATTAATTCCAACGTTTTAAAAGTGTTCAGTATCATTTTGATATTGTTTTTCTTTTTTTTTTTGTCTTGGTTTTGGTTTTTATATGTTTCTTTCGCCAATAACATTTACAATTTAGGAGTATATAAGTACAAACATTTGCCGGGCATAGAGAAGACATTATTTTGTCTTATTGCCGAGCCCCAATCGTGCGTATTCATAATAACTGTATAATTTATTTAAAATTTAAAAATTAGTTTTTGAAAACTATAAATGTAAAACAAACGACAACTAGTTTAAAAAAAACATCAAAAACAATATTCATGTTAAGAGAAATAATCAAGTAAACAAGAAAAATGGGAATTAAAGAAAAAAAGAAAAACAAAAATTAAATAACTAAAGAGCACGTATTTACAAGAGTCGTACTAAATATTTATACTATCGAACTTATTTATTGAAAATTATAAATATGAAATTTCTTGCTTATGAAAAAACTTTCTTATAAAAAAGACAACTTTCAACGGCGGGGATGGGTTTTTTTCGAAAATGTAATTTGTTTGCAATAGTCTTGCATAATCAGAACCGTCTTTCATAATCATTTATATTATTTAGTTTTTCAATTTTTATGAAAAACAGTTAAAAAACAAAAAGTCATTTATTTTTAATATGAATATTTAATGTTTTGTTTGTTTACCCGTACTTTTTAGATTAGATTGAAATATTAGCTAAACTGTTAAATGCCTTGGTTTAAAAATTACCGCACTCTTTGTATTTACCCATTTTTTCCAATTAGAAAGATAAAAATTAATACAATAAAAAAATAAAAAGACATTTTACCTAGGTTTTAACAACATGCCTGCGGACTTCTTTTCTAAAGATGTGGATTGCTCCACCCAAATTTTAGTAACAATGTTGCCGAACCCAACAAGTTGTAAAATTTAATATTTTGTTATAAAATATAAATTTATAACAGAAAGTTATTTATTTTTTAACTGAAATATTTTTGCAAAAACAAATTTTAACGTACAAATACATAAATATGTACTTTGTTAAACTGAAACATATTACTTTTTTCTTACTTGCAACAATAGTTTTACATCTAATCAAGGAACAACTATTGTGTTGAAACTCTTATCAGTAACTTTTGGCAACTCTAGTTCTTCAGTGTTTGAAAATAAAACGGGAATAAAAGGAGATGCAACTGCTGTGTATGGAACGTCATGGTTAGAACTAGTAAAATAATGTAACTTAATAATTGTTTGCTATTCAGCGTTACAAAGAGGGGATATTATATGTCAAGCAGCACGCAGGAAATGAGCGTTTTATTCCTTAAGACAAAGTAGTTTTTATGACAAAAGGAAGTGTAACGTGTAAACATATTTAATAATTGTTTTAAAGCTAACGAACGATTCCCGCTACTTTAAAGTATTTGTGTATGTTTATAGACCTATTTGTATATAATGTAAGGTCTTAATTGTATATAATATTAAGACATAATTGTAAATATAAAAAGAATTCGGTTGTATATAAAATAAGTTGATTAGAATTAAGATAGATGAGGCCTTTTACGCTTGACTTACAAGATTCTTTTTGATAAGTAAAGCATTTTTTTTGGTATCTGAGGTTGCTAACCTCCAGATATGGAGCAAACTCTTAGCATTTGTATATATATTCTTATGTCAATTAATGATGATTAGTAAAAAATAATGATGATTGGTGGCTGGGAGCATATAATAAAGTAATATATATATATATGTATATATATATATATATATATATATATATATATATATATATACATATATATATATATATATATATATACATATATATATTTATATATAAATATATATATATATATATATATATATATATATATAT